>NW_006289416.1:3343322-3346755 GCF_000327345.1 Myotis davidii
CAGTAAAGTTTAGTAAGCCCCAGGTTCGATTCGGGATTTGGCTGTGGGGCCGCGAGGGAGTCTGCCTGGATGGGACGAAATCACCTGCAACCCAGAGTCCCACCCTGCGGCCCCACAGCCCGCCCACCTTGTTGACCAGTTGTGACTGGGACACCGTTAAGACCAATTAGCATATTACCTCTTTATATATATAGATTGCTGTGTGAGTCTTTGCTCCACATGCTCTCTTGCTTTTAGAGATCCTGTCAGCATTGGATAAGAGAAAATCCTTCTGGCAGCTCAGTAGTGCCATGAAATCCCAACTATAGCTTCCTGCTTTTTATTGTTTTCTGGCTGGAAAAATGAATTTGCCTCTAGACTGATTGACACCCATCCTGCATCCTAGCAGCTTGAGAAGAATGAAATCATGAAGCTGCTTATGAAACATCCTACAGATATAAAAATATGTATATTTTTATACATATTTAGTTTTAAGGACTGTGCAGCTTAAGCGTATTTGTTCTAGTGATGAAAAGCAAATCCACCTGAAATGGGGTGAATGTCAGTAGTTGCTTTTATACTTGGATGCTTCAGCCTGCCATGCCTCCTGGTTGGGATTTGACATATAAATTTCATTAGAAAATATTTCTTTAGGATTTCAGAGGTTGAAAAAAGGAGTACTGAGATTGGATGATCACAAAGGCAGGATCTGAAGTGGGAAGTATGTGAGAGGGTGCTAAGGGAAAAGAGGAGGAATGAGAAGGATTTTGGTATTATGTGTAAGCACTGGATTTACTTCCTGTGGGAATCTGTGTTTCTAAAACAAGCCCTCTGATTGTCAGAGACTATTTTGCAAAGGCAGGGATTTAGAGGCTCCTTGAGAGCATCCTTTCTGTCCTTGACCTCCAAACTCCTTTCTTCTTGCCTGAAGTCTTCTTAATTTCTCTGCTTGTCTCTGCTCTCTTCTTCCTCCTTTCTGTCCAATGCCATTTTTGCAATTGTCTCAACACTCCCACAGTTGCCTTTTCTTTTCTTCTTTCTTGAGAAGGCCCCAGTACAAAGAGTGTAAAGCTTTTTGGGGAGTGACAGGGAGAGGCAGGTTCTTAATGAAAAATAAAGGACAACAGGCCTTGAAATTCTAGTGGAATTCACTGAAATTCTTAGACATAATATTAATTGGATAGTGCCCCTGTTTTGTTTCTCAAACTAGTCTTAACTGTAAGGTCAGGACCCAAGCTTTCACTGTAATTCTTAGCAGCTGCTTATCTCAAAAGACAGGAATAACTTTGACTTCTCATGGTGATGACAACAACAACTCCCTCTGGAGGAGGCCTCTCCTGACATCTTGGCTAAAAAAGGCTTTTATATGATTACATTTTATGGTGATAGAAGATAATTTGTGCTTATTGTTTTATATATATGTATGTGTGTACATATGTGTGTATCTATATCTATCTATCTATCTATCTATCTATCATCTATCTCATCTAGAATGAGTCAGTCATGTGGTCTTATTTCCCTTGCTATTCAATTTGGACATGTGCAAATGACCCTCTCCTGGGCAATGGAACCCAAGAGTTAATCTGCTAAGGAGCTTCTGGGAAAGGTTTCTTTCACTCAAAACGTAAAACAATAAATAAACAAAAGCAGGTGTTCAGTATAGAATGCTCCTCTTCTTCCTTGGATTTTGTTTGTTGCCTTGATGCTTAGAATTGTAGCCCCTTGGGACCGTGAGGGGAGGCAATTTTGACATATCAGACTAGAAGAGTAAAAGAATTTGAGTCTTCGTGATTGTCCTACCACTGGGGTTGCTGTTATGTTTGTTTTGTCATACCTCTTATTGGTTAAGCTATTTTTAAGTACAGCTTGATCTGAGAAGCTGATATATGCTTTATTAATATACAATGGAACCTTGGTTCTCAAACTTAATTCATTCTGGAAGGCTGTTTGAGAAGTGATTTGTTAAAAAACTGAATCATTTTTCCCCATCTATAAATATAAAAGCCTAAGCAACTGAACAACCAGATGACCGACTGGTAACTATGACAAGCACTGACCACCAGGGGGCAGACGCTCAACTCAGGAGCTGCCCCCTGGTGGCCAGTGCACTCCCACAGCGGGAGCACCACTCAGCTGATAAGACGAGTGCCAGATGTCTCCGCACGGCTGACAACGGGGTAGGGGCAGGCTAGAAGAGGTCAATGGGAGGTAAAAGGGGACATATGTAATACTTTCAACAATAAAGATAAATAAAAATAAAGAAATAATACAAATTGAGTTAATCTCTTCCAGACTCCTGAAATGATTCCCTGTTTTAACCTTTCATATATATAGTACATGTCTAATGTACAATTTAATCTATAATTACACACTAATTTTCTTAAATTTATCAAACCACCCCCTACGCCTTAAACCAAACATATTTAGCACTTGGTCTAGGGGTGTGTTTCAGGCCAGCATGCAGTATCTTTGCTTGCTCATGTATCACTGCCTCTGAAATGCTGTCACTGACTAACTGTTTTTCATTTATCCAAATCAACAACAGTTTTTCTACCTCTTCAATTGCCTGTGATCAATGTTTCTTTCACACCCTTGGCAACATTAGTACTTTTGATGGCCTCTTTAGTTTTAAAATTGTGCTGATCAGCAGTTGGCCAGCAGCAAAAACAGTTTCTCCTTTGTTTATTGCCTGAGAGACCCTTTTTGTCATGCTGAGGTATAAGCTTGAAAGGGATGTCAGTTCAAAACCTGAAGTTTGGTTTTTGGGTCAAGAACCGAATTGTTCAAGATGCAAGACCTTCCAGAAATGATGTTTGACTGTCATTTTTTTACATATATCCTGGACATATATTAGGTAAGTCTGTAGAGCAGACTGAAATATAAGCAGCTACAAAGAAGAAATGTGGTGAGGTAGTTAAGAACATTGGAACCAGTTGCCTCAGTGTGCATCTCTGTTCCAACTCAGTATCTGGCTGAAACTGGGGAAATGTTTTAGCCTTTCTAGGTGTCAGTTGCCTGATATGTAAGATGGGGATACTAATAGTACTTGCCTAGGGCTAAATGAATAATAGTGGCGAAGCATTGAGCACAACGACTGGCACAGATTACATACCCAATAAATATTAGCTATTGTAGTTGCTGTATTTGAGAATATTGACAGGAGCTTCAGAGAAAGTATAAAAATGTTCATGTTTTGGTAAAACAAAGTTTCTCAAAGATAAAAAATGTTATGAGTGTTTGTGATTTTCTTTTTTTTAAATTAAATCTTTATTGCTCAGATTATTACATTTGTTCCCCCCCCCCCCCCCCCATAACTCACCTAATCCCTTCCTATTGTATGTAATCTTGGTGAATAGTCAATTATATTGCCTTGTCTTTCCTGGTCCAACATCACCAATCAGACTCTCTATTCCTGGAATTTGAATTTTGAGTCATGTGGCCACAGACCAAACTT
>NW_006289416.1:3346915-3357987 GCF_000327345.1 Myotis davidii
TCTTGGCATTTTAATGATGATGTGTCTTGGTGTGGTCCTCTTTGGATTCCTTTTGTTTGGGGTTCTCTGTGCTTCCTGGACTTGGAAGTCTATTTCTTTCACCAGGTAGGGGAAGTTTTCTGTCATTATTTCTTCAAATAAGTTTTCAATATCTTGCTCTCTCTCATCTTCTGGCACCCCTATAATTCTGATGTTGAGTGTTTGTGATTTTCACTCTTATGTTACAAAAGTAAACAATGATTTGGTAATAAAGATGCAAAGAAAATGAAATATTATCAAAGTTTAATATATAGAATGTTTTGTTTTAACAAACATTTTTTTGAGTTAGCTATGTAAATATCCAAAAGACATAATGGCACTATGTTCCTCTAAATAAATGGAATATAAATGGAATAAAATATCATACAAAAAAGAGAATTGTGATTTAACAGCTAATCTGAGTGAAAGGAAATAGAAGAAAGGTTTAATGGAGAAATTTCCCAATATTTGTATTTACCCCAAAGTCAATGCTTCCTTCAAGTAGCAATGGATGGTTGGGATTTAACTACTGGCTAATATAAATTTGGGCTTTATCTGTGAATCCTAATTGCTCATATCCAATCCTCAGAGATAATTTGGAATTAGCTACATTGCAGGATAGAATGATATGGTTTAGACAATTCTTAACCCAACTGAAGCAAATTTCTAGGCTGAACACTTAACTATTATGTCTTCAAACACACAATGGCGTATTTAGTTCTGATACATGTTCGTGTTGACCTTATTATATAGCTGGGTTCAGTTGTAAATTGTTTTTCCAGAAGTAAATATTGTGAAAGAAATCAGTTGATTTAAGAATGTGAGGCTGACTTTTAGCTGTAGCTACTTATGAGAAAACTTTGGTAGTATCTTAACATTCCCCCTAGAATTCTGTAATAGTTTGTGTCTCGCAAAACATTTTGTAATTTATCATTATAATGTAATAGAGAGGTACCTTATGGGGATGAGGCTAGAAAAGGATTTTATGTGATTAAATCATATGGTGATAGATACTAACAATTTGTGCTTATTATGAGAGCAGTTTTCTGAAAAGAATTCTTGATAAATTTTGCAGTTTCTCTTCATTAGATGTACATAGATATAGGTTATATCGTAAATACATATAAATAACAAGTTAAAAATAGGCCAGAGGGACTTGAAAGTTGTCTGGATAGAAAAAAAATAGAGTTTGTGCATGTTTGTTCAGGTCTTGATTTATTTATTTGTTTAAAATTTGGATTTTATAATTGAATTTATTGGGGTGACATTGGTTAATAAAATTATATAGGTTTCATGTGTACCATTCTATTATACATCATCTGTATATCACATTGTGTGTTCACCATGCCAATTCAAGTCTCCCTCCATCATCATTTTCCTCCCCTTTACCTCTTCTGCCACCTCCATCCACCTTTCTGGTCTCAGTTTGATTAAAGGATGACTGGGAAGAATGAAAAAGGAAAAAACAATTCTAAGAAAATATTTACTGGAATTATAATCCATGCTTTTGCAATTCATGACCTCTGGAGTAAATGATCGAAGGGCACACAAGCAGAGGTCAGAATTTTCTTTAGATATCTGAGTTGGAACAATACATAGACTGAGAATCATTAGATATCTAGAACTCACTGTATCCGTACTAAAGCTCAGATCACAAGATAAGTAACAGGTCTGTCCTACCCCTCGGATTTCATTTTGGAGCTGCTGAGCTGAGAATATGTGTACTTCAGAAATGAAGGTGTAAACTGCTTTCTGAGTCCAGTCACTTTAAGGGTAGCCTTAACCAGGAAGAGCTCAAAGGCTCTGCTAGTACCTGTTACTGTACACCTGGAAGGAGGTAAATGGAATGTACACGCACATGAGTATTTTATTTTATTGGCTAATAAGTCAATCTCAGTCAACAAAACTTTAATGAATATTTACTATATATTTAGCATTGTGAAAGATACTCTGAGATATCAGTGAAATAATATATGGCTCCTACTCACTAAATGCTATAATCAGGACTCATAATCAGGCCTTTTTGACTCCAAATCCTGTGTATCTTATGGTACTATTACCATTGGCTAGACATTTTTCTTACATTGTTATTTATTTATTTTTAAATATATTTTTATTGATTTCAGAGAGGAAGGGAGAGGGAGAGAGAGTTAGAAACATCAACGATGAGAGAGAATCATTGACTGGCTGCCTCCTGCACACCCCCAACTGGGGATTGAGCCCACACCCAGGGTATGTGCCCTTGACCTGAATCAAACCCTGGACCCTTGAGTCCACAGACTGGCACTCTATCCACTGAGCCAAACCAGCTAAGGCTACATTGTGTTATTTAATATTTACTGTAAGCTTACAAATACATTATTATGATTCACAATTTGTACAGAAACCTCACCATTTAAGCAGAAGGAACCCAGTTAGTGATAATATGAAATGGAAAAGCATTTTTTCAAAATCAAAAGAACAATGCCAACTACACTGTAATACAGACTCTTGCTTGTATAGTGTTATCAGGGCTCACTGGTGGTGCTCTAATGGGCTTTCATGAGCCAGTAGAGTTGCTTCTCTTTTTTACATAGCTTACCTACACTCTTTTTTCTTGTAATTCAACTCTGAAGTACTAGGAAAAATGAACTGCTTACCATAATCATTAGTTTGAAAAGCTTAAATATCACCCATTTCATGCATGTTGTATTACAAGATTTAGAAAAAGAATCATCTAAAAGGTGAAGAAAAGTAGCGACAGCAGTATTTTCGAAGAAACATCAGGTTTTCTATTGTTAATTAGTTAACACAGTACGTGTAAAGTGCTTAGAAGATGAAAAGCAGTGTATAATTAAGTGTCGCCTTTCTTATCAGCACCAGTGGACTTTAATCACATTATAAGGTCATAGTCTATCTATTTTGCTACAATGGGAAAAGAGGGTTCCCCCCTCCCTTTTACACTGTAGATATTTCTTTAGAAGTAAATATGGGAAAAATTACTTCCTCTGGGTTTCTTTCAGTGTTTCCTTGCCCTTAAACCAATTAATATTTTTGTAGTGTCCGTGGGTTTTGTAATCTAGTCATAGGCTCATAATGCCTGGGATTGGGGGCTGAGGGGACTGTTATGACAATGAAATGTGAAGATACCTCTCTAACCCTGACTCCCACATCTTCTGAGAATTCTATTCACTGTCTATTGGGTAGCTGTACTCAGATGCCTACTGTTCCCCTAAACACAAAACAGGATTAGAACCAAGCTTTCCACTCAGATTGTTGCACCTGGTTTTATTCTGGTCTAAGTACTGCCATCTTTCTCACTCTCAGGATTACACATTTGTAGTTACCATTTATCTCTCCTCTCTTCAATCTCAGTTGTCTAGCCAGTTATTAAGTCACAGAATTATTGAACTTGTCTCCTCTTTAAGAAGACCCCAGTAACAGCTTTGATTTAGATCTCTGGCCACTTGTCACTTTTCTGCTTCCCTTTGTTTATGTGAGCACATTCTTACATTTGGAAGTGTCCCAGATGAAAGGGTTTTTTTTTTTTTCTTTAAACAAGGAGTTCCATTTTAATTTATGAACAATAGCCTCATATACTGTGAATAGCATTTGTTATCATTATCTTGTGATGATAATACCTTAATATCTTACATAATAAAAGCCTAATATGCAAATCGACTGAATGACAGAATGACTGGCAGAACAACCGGTCGCTATGATACGCATTGACCACCAGTGGGCAGATGCTCAAAACAGGAGCTTCCCCCATCTTGCAGACCCCAGGCCAGCCACTGGTCCCCCCCTCATCACCCGGCTTGTCACCCCGCAGAGAGAGGTGACCAGTGGTGGGGGGCCGGGGCCAGTGAGCCGGTCGTGCCAGGCCAGCCAAGGCAGGTGCCAACAGGGGCCTCCCCCGATTTTGCCCCACAGATTGGCCATGATCACCAGCCAGGCCTAGGGACCCTACCCATACACAAATTTCATGCATTGGGCCTCTAGTTCTACCATAGTGGATGTGCTGCTTAAGAAAAGCCTAATGCTTTGTTGTGGGAGATAACTGAGAAGACTTTTTTTATTAGTGGATTGTTTATTTTGCAATTAATCAAGGTTGGCATACTCTTTAAACTTTCATATTGAAGACTCATAATTAAAAAATTAATAAAATTGTGAACAATTATTTATAATACCAACACTCAAGAATCTAGGGGTAAAAGAGCAATGAATTCATATTTACATAGAGTTACACATGTAGGGGGAGGAAAAATTCCCTTCTACCCTCTTTGGGTCTGTGGCTGGGCTTAAGAACTAAACTGTCATAGACAACCTGACCAGTGTGGCTCCGTGGTTGAACGTGGACCTATGAACCAGGATGTTGTGGTTTAATTCCCAGTCAGGACACATGCCCTGGTTGTGGGCTCAATCCCAGGTTGGGGCAGGAGGCAGCCGATCAATGATTCTCTCTCATCATTGATGTTTCTATCACTCTCTCCCTCTCCTTTCCTCTCTGAAATCAATAAAAATATATTTAATAGGAAAATAGCATACATATTTATTGAATTTTTAAATGGATGATTTTTACATGTACATGGATCCTTCACAAGAGAATGCAGACCTAAAGAGGTGATCATAGCAGGATGCTTTTATATCTTTTAGACAAAGAAACAATAAATTTGTGAAGAATTAACAAGACAAAGGAGTTTGGGCTATGGGTAGTAAATGGTGAAGAGGGAACGAAGGAGATAAGGAATAGTTTAACAAGGTTTATTTATACAGCTTTCTTGGCCATAAATTCTCTGTCTCTGATAATGTGGATGTCTTCTATTCTCCTGATATAGGGAGGGTACCTTTTCCCATGTAGTTATAATCACGTTGGTTATTTTAGATTTTATTCTGTATTTATTTAAATAATTTCAAAGCTTCCCATTAATCATTATTTTATCATAGCTTCTTCATTTTGGAGTTCTTTATTTTGATTCATCTTGTCTGTTATTGGAATTATCATTAGGTAGTTCACCAACCAGGCATGTAACCTGACCAGGAATTGAACTGTGAACTCCTGGTTCATTGGTTGATGCTCAACCACTGAGCCACACTGGCTGGCTTATTTAGTAGTTTTTAAAGAAGGACTGTATTTGTGTGCTATCATTTAGGTAATGTTTTATTTGCTCCTTTTTTCTGCGCTCATTAAACACAATTTTTAAATCTATTGTTTTATTATCTCTCTGTTGTATGTGTGTTTTGAAAAATAAAATAACTTTTCAAAAATTTGTCATCTTTTCTCAAGACTTATCCTTATACACCCTCAATCTTTAAAATTATAGAACATGTACAGCAGCTTACTCACTATATAATATTACCATAATTTAACTCGTCAGGGAAGTCATGCTTTGGTTAAAGCTGTTGTAAGCCCATTATCCCTTTGACAATTTTCACATTTTAAAGGTTTTTGTTATGCTTTATCATAAGCACAGATCACAGACCCTTAAAATGTTGGAAATTCCTTAGTGATCCTCTAGTTAACCATGAATTCCATAAATTATATTTCTTCTTACAATATCATTGAAAGATCAACCTACTCCTGCTTGAACTCTTTCACTGATTTGGAACTCAGTATTTTGTTTGAAGTTCTCCTCATTTTGGAAAATATTTCTTAATGAAATAGAAAATTCTGTCATTGTCATTCCTGATCATTAGTTGATGATATAAGGAAAATATGCCTATTTCCTCTTCCTTGAGAGGCTTAACAAGGTCTAACCTAACTCTTCTCCACTCATATTTTCCTGCTTTGTAATCTCTATTTTGAAGAAAGATTCTGAGTGAAATTTTAACTTGTAATCTCTACTTAAAAAAATACACACCTCTGCCGAAACCGGTTTGGCTCAGTGGATGGAGCGTCGGCCTGCGGACTGAGGGGTCCCAGGTTCGATTCCGGTCAAGGGCATGTACCTTGGTTGCAGGCACATCCCCAGTGGGGGATGTGCAGGAGGCAGCTGATCGATATTTCTCTCTCATCGATGTTTCTGGCTCTCTATCTCTCTCCCTTCCTCTCTGTGAAAAATCAATAAAATATATTTAAAAAAAAATACACACCTCAATTCCCTTTTAAAATTATGGTGCTTCCCCTTTGAGAATGCTGTACAAATATAGTTTATGAATATGAACTGTTGTGTTAGTAAAATTATGAAGTAGAAAGTCATTTGTATTAAGAATATACATAAAATCTGCATTGTACAAGTTCATATCTACTAAGAGGATGACATAAATGCTTGTTAAATAGAATATTATACACATGTTAAGGACTGACAGTGTATAAAAAAAAAGAAGAAAAAGAAAATCTGTGATACCACATAAAAACCACCCATTTAGGGGATGGGGTCCCAGAGCACAAAGACAAATGGGGAATACAAATCCCCTTCGCTGGGGAGGGGAAGACAGCACAGGTGGCTCCCTCTATCCAATGTAGGAGATAAATTTCTCTAAAAAGCTATTCCAGGATGGAGCAGCTTCTAACATGGTTTCCATTAAGGAAATGTCAATGCCCTTTCTCTCTCTCCTCCCCCACCCCCGTTTCTTCTTTTTATTTTTTCAGAATAAATAGATGATGGAGGAGAAATAGACCCCTGTTTTTCTTGGTTTCTAAGCAGCACTGGGGAAAAACAACTGCCTATGCAGAGTAAATAATAAAGAGCCTTAGAACTGTTTTGAAATGTAAATTTAAAGGCTCTTTTTAAATTTAAATTTTGTATTGGTTTTGGTGGTTCTCTTAATGACCTATGTGAATTATCCAAATGGAATGCAAACTACAACACCATGAGCACACAAGGTTCTCAAATTCTTGATTTGGACCACATTTTTGACAAATGAAGTCCAAATATTCATTATCCTCTTTGGGCTGGTTTATACTGATTTGATCCTTAAACAAATTAGCATATTATTTTCATAAGAAATGCAATTAAAGCAGATCTCCTCATGCTATAGTTGTGCAATTAAAAAATCCCCAAATTTAAATGCAGAATTTTGCATTTATTTTTGTCTATTTTTTTTTTGATGTTTCTAACAACTAATGAGGATATTGAAGTCATCAGTTCAGATTGGTAACTTGTCTAAGGTCACACAGCTAATAAGGGTGGAGTTTGGCCTGGATTCCAAACAGCTCTAAGGCTGGATTAGAATCTAACCTTGATGTTTTCTAGTCTATAGCTCTATCCATTAAAGAAGAGGTTCTACAGCCTTAGTTGATTTTTTTTCAGTGGTTAGAGCACCAGTCCTAGGACTAACGGGTCACAGGTTCAATTCCAGTCAAGGGCACATACTTCGGTTACAGGATTCCTGCCGGCCCTGGTCAGGATGCGTGCAGAAGGTAACCAATCGATATGTCTCTCTCACATCGATGTTTCTCTCTCTCTGTCTCTCTCCTTCCCTTCCACTCTCTCTAAAAATCAATGGAAAAAAATATTCCTGGGTGAGGATTTAAAAAAAATGAAAAGATTGTGCATATATATTCAACATTTATCTATTTGTACTCTTTATGTAAATTGGCAAGTAATATATAAATGCATTCTTATTAAAAATTCAGGACATAAATACCTAGAATAAATATCAAAGTTCCCTTTTCCCACACCAATCACAATTCTCTCTGAGAGGAAGTCATTTTTACAGTTTGGTGTGCATTGTTCCCTATGCATTTACATACACATAGTGATATATTGATTTGGTTAAAAGTACTTTTCCATAAAAGAGTTCATGAATACATATTGCTCTTTCGTTTTCTTTTCACACTTAATGAAAGATATTAGGCAAATGTCTATGTCAGCCTTAGAGCTCTAATCCATTCTTCTAACTCCTGCATAGATTATACAGATTCAATTGTCTGTAAAAAAATAAAAAGGAAGACAAGATTCACATCATCTGACTGAGAGAAAACGAAAAGAGTTTCCCTTTCACTTAGTGTATTTCCAGGGCTTTCTTTTTATTATTGTTTGCTTCCTGACTTGTACTTGTTCCCTGAAATTAAACTGTTCTCTCTAAATGTCTTTCGTCTCTTTCTCTTTCCTAAATGAAATATATTTACAATAGTTGCCATTTGCAGCGTTTTCTTTTTAGTTTGTTTGTTTCTTTTTGGTGTTGTTGTTGATTTCAGAAATATGAAGGGAGAGGACGAAAGAGATAGAAACATCCATGATGAGAATCATCAATCAGCTGCCTCCTACACGCCTCCCCACTGGGGATTGAGCCAGCAATAAAAAACCCAGGCATGTGCCCTGACTGGGAATTGAACTCTGACCTCCTGGTTCACAGATCAACACTCAACCACTGAGCCATTGGCTAATGAGAAGATTGTCATATTTTTAAAATAGCACTATTATCATGAAAACCCCATGAAACAGGAATAAGCATTTTAAACTTTGTATTTCAAATCAAAGTTTAACCAATACAACTCTCATTCTGAATGACAGCAATATTAGGTTCAAAGCAACAATTTTTTTCTGCATTCATTACCTGTCTAGTATTTGAGAAAAGTCATGCTATGAACTTGCATTTCCCATATTTCTTATCTTTTGACCAGTTATACTCTAAACCAGTTACAGGGACCTTTCTGTTTTACAGGCTGAAGTTGTGCTCTTGAAAATTCTGTCAGGTGACACTGTGTAAAATGAGTGTCCTGGTGGAAACCTAGAGGCTCAGCTTCCTTTATAGATCTTGTTCACAACGGGAGGCAGGGCCTGTGATCTCTAGCCCGCTGGCAGCCCAGCCATATAAATCATCCCTTTCACTTTAGTCAACTTCACCTATGGTGAATGAAACCCAGGCCTTTAAATAACATATGGCTGGGCTGTGGTTTCATTGCTCTTACAGACATGATCTAAGCTGTCAGTTTCTAATCTAAGGAAAGACAGGGAAAATGAGGAGAAAATGACAATGAGGCATTTCATTTCTTAGGGGAAGAAGGCAGATAAAAATGCTCCAATAAATAACTGAATAAATAAAAGCGCTATATTTAGGGGTTGATTTTAGAGTCCTTGCCAATCTGGCCATACCTACGACCTCTGTGGCCCATGGATTTTAGTGTCTTTACTCTAAACTTCATGATATTCACAGGAGTTTGTACTGCCTTTTTCTTTTTAACATTTTACATTCATGAAAGTACATATTGTAAGACAGAATTTTGATCTTAATATCATACTTGAGTGCATCTCTTAATCCATGCTTTGATAAAATATACTATATCTTCAAAAGAGGAACAGATAAGAACAGCAACTACCTACTACCATTATACTGACTGTATACTCTTAGTGCCATGCTCTGTACTAATATCAAGTAGTTCAAGAAAATGCTGGCTGGGCATATTTTGATAAATAGACATATAAGACAAGAAAAAAAAAATTATACTACTGGCAAGCAGTAGAAATCAATAATAAAAATGTTATTTTTGAGTTGAAACAGTCCTTCTTGAGGAAATAGCTAAGCACTCAGTTAAAGGAAGCTTCTACAGTTCAATCCCACAGAAAGGCAGATTTTAAATATCCAAAAAGAGATAAAGAAAGATGCTTACACTGACAAAGGTTTTGATGTGTACATTTGTGTGCATGACGCAATCATGAAGCTATCTGTAAATTCTAAAGACGTTTCAAAAAAATTCTAAATAATTTTTCTGACATAATTCCTAAAACGTTCAGTTACAGTTTTCCTGAGTATTTCATTTTGTTTGCACTTTCTCAGAATTTGTTTCCCCAGTGTCCTACATTTGCACTCATATTTCAGATTTCCTGTTGCTTTGCTAGAGGAATATGGGATTTGTTGATAGGTGTCCCCTCAAATCCCTTCCCAAACCCCGTTGCATTTAGAAAAGAGAAAGTAAGGAGCATGAAAATATCATGATGACGTGGGTTTGCCTGACAGTACAGAGAAGCCAGTCTCGTGGCAGGCAGTGTGTCCCATTACACAAGAGGATGATAACACGCTTTGGTATAGAGATTTTACATATGTTTTTATTATATAAATGCATACCTATTTATAGAACCTCTGCCTAGAACAGCCAAGCTTGCTTCTCCAGTTCATTCTTTATCCAGAGGGCCAGCTGGCCAGATTCAGAGTTGGTTATGCTGAAGATTCAAATACACAAGACAGGTTTTAACAAGGGCCAGTGTTTGCAACTTGAAAGCCCTTGCTGTTGGAATACACAGATGGAGAAAATCCCGGGTGGGGCAGAGGTTGAGCCAGACCGGAGTGAGTGAGTTCTGTCCTGAGGATAGCTCTGTTTTTTTGGGGGGAATCAGTCACACTTTTCTTGGAAACCAGGGAGTTTTCTAGCAGACCGTTACCACCCTGACTTTGTCATGTTCAGACCTCTCACTGCCGAGGTCTGTATCACCTCAATGAAACCATCCTGCCTCTGCAGGGGTACTTCTGAGATGCAACTGGGGCCAGTATGCTACCTCTCATTGGGTTCGTCAAAGTGGCTGTTATCGCTGGGAAGTGTCCTGGACCACAGTGGAGGCAGGGGAAACAATGAGGCACTGCTATTCCATAGACTAGACACCCGAGTAAGAGGATAAGACAAATTATCGAATACACAGGGAACAGAACTAGCAGGTGTGTGTGTGTGTGTGTGTGTGGTCTGGCTGTTGAAAATGTGAATTCAAATCCTCACTCTGCTCTGACTTGGGAATTATGCCATGAAATGTTCTTGATTAGGTTACATGATGGCTTTTCATTGTCTTCCAATTCATGGAAAGGAATCTGGGAGGTATTTGATAATGTCTTTTTCCTTTGTTCCTTCTTTCCAAATATGGTGTGATCTTAAAGAAACCATCAATACATATAACATTTTGTTTTGTTATATATAAACCCAGACACTAATGTGCTTTTTGCTTCTTGAGGTAGGCCTGTAATGCTATAAATTTCCATCTCAGGACTGGCCTACCAGTTTAGGAACAAACGGAGCTTTTTTTTTTTTTTAAATCCTCTCTGAGTATATGTTTTTCTATTGATTATTAGAGAGAGAGGAAGGGGTGGAAGAGAGAGAGAGAGAGAGAGAGAGAGAGAGAGAGAGAGAGAGAGAGAGAAACATT
>NW_006289416.1:3358021-3363316 GCF_000327345.1 Myotis davidii
TTACGCATTCTGACCAAGAATTGAATCTACAACCTAGGTATATGGCCTGACTGGGAATTGAACCCACAATCTTTTTGATATCTGGGACAATGATCCAACCAACTGAGCCAGGGCACTGTTGGAGCTTTTTATAATCCTGTACTGACTAAGGGAAAGTGGTCCAGTGGTGGAAAGCAGAGCATTTTCTATTCTCCCAACCCACTTCTAATGCAGATTGTGAGTGGTGAGACAGTAAGCCACCTGTCTTAATGAGTCTATCACCAATATCAGAGCAGCCAAAAAAACAAAACAAAACAAAAAAACACACAAAAAAACGGACAACCAACGTATGGAAAGAATTTGGGATTTGGAATAATAAGTCACGAGTTGAATTTCCTGCTCCATTATCACTTGCAGCTCTCTGATCTTGGGAGGGTCACTTGGTTCTCTGAGTTTCCTCATGTACGAAATGAGGATAATAGTAATAGCTATTATTACTGGAATTACTTTGTGAATTATATTTACTAATGTGTCTGTAAACTTGAGAGAGTGTATTGGTTATTTTTTAAATTCTTAAAATATTTAGTACATTCTAAATAAGAATGAGTCCTGGTGTTCTAAACAGTGAATTGAATTATTAAACATGTAGTAGGTGACTCTTTAGGTGTAAGGCTAAAACCATCTCTTGTGTATAAATGTATAAAAGGAAGAGAAATCCAACCCTTCCTGTACCAAAAGGAAACCTGTAGGAGGTTAATAACTGTGTGCTCTTTCACTGCCCCAGGTGCAAACATCAGCCCATTGGCTGGGTAACGCAGCTGGCCCAATTTAGCACTCAGCACCCGTCTTTATCCCTGCTCTGTTGGAACTCAAAACACAAAGAGTAGCTTCTGAAAAACTGGTTTTAATACTAAGATAATGTCCCCAAGAGTTTAGGTTCAGAAATAAATAACATTCTCCACCATTTTTAAAGCAGCAAACAGGATTTCAATCTAGCTTTTTAAGAAGTGTTTTCCTATTTTCTTCAAAGAAACAAAAAAGCGGTTACCCACAGAGCTCAAATTTTGTCCTCCAAATACAAAAAGCAGACACTGTCATAGAGCCCTTCCCAGTATTCAAAGCCAGAAAATCAAAGAAATATGCTAGCTTACTGATACAGGTGATTTAAGAAAATCTTCTTATGTGCTGAATGTATAATGGATGTGCAGTTAATAATGAGTTCATAAGGCAACACCCATCAACAGAGGCTTTGCCATTTCAGAAGAAAAATGATTTAAATACACATGCACTTACAGCACATATATGTGTCATGGGCTACTGCTCAGAGATAACGGATATGACAACATGAAACAAATGATGAGATGATGCATCTCTTGGAAGGTGAGTTCCTCTTGTTATAGAACATGCTCATGGCATAGCCCTGTACTTCTAGGCAAAAAACAACTTGCCCCTACATAGTAGAAGTTGCACTTGAATTAGGCTTACAGAGGCAAATCTATTAGAGAACCTTAGGCACTATGAATGACCACCACAGGGAAAAGTGGTGGAAAGAAATGACAGCCTTATTTTGTTTTATTTTTCCTGATGGCTGTGGTGGTGGTGGTGGTGGTGGTAGTGGTGTGTGTAGAGATAAAATATGTTATTGTTGTTTTTTTATCCTAGATTTATGCTGAGCCTGTTAAAGATTGAAGGCAAAAGTATAGTAGAGCAAGTTTCAACAACTCAAATGTACTTGGTGCAGCAGATAAATTACATGATAATGGGGGAAGGATAAAGGCATAAGGACTGTGATGTAATGAACATGACTAACTTCTAAAGGCATTCAAAGAACATTTACTTTTTAAAAACATTATGCAGCCCAAACGGAACAGGTGTAGGGGCTCAAATCCATCTCCTGGATTGCAAACTCAAGGCAAAAGTTTAAAGAGTAGGGGCTCTGAAGTTAAGATGTCTAGGTTCAGCTCCTGTTAACCAGCCTAGGTGGTAAGTTTGGCAAGTTATTGAACATCTGAAAGCCTCATTTTTCTTAACTCTAAAATATAAGCAATAATAGACGTACCCCATGGGATTATTGTGAGGATATTGTGATAATGTATATACATAACATGCTTAACAGAGTGACTAACACCTAGTAAGCACTTAATAAATATTAGTGTGTACACACACACACACACACACACACACACACGTAAGCTATATATACAAATTATCATTTCCTTCTTCAAATAGCCATCCAGGGAAGCTAGCTATACACTTTTAAAATGATGTCTTGTGGCATATATATATTTTTAATTGAATTAGCTGGTGTGACATCCTATATAATAAAGAGGTAATATGCAAATTGACCATTGTGCCCTCACAAGATGGCTGCCTATGACCAAGCCAACAGGGGGGTTAGTGAGGGATGACCAAACGACTGAACAGCAGGCTGTGTGGGGTGAGGTAGGATCCATCCAGCTTCGAAATGTTTTTCATCTTGTAAAATAGAAACTGTACCCATTAAACACCAGCTCCCCATTTCCCTCCTCCCCCCAGCCCGAGACAACCACCATTCTACTGCTGTCTTTTTGGTTTGTTTATTGAATTTATTGGGGTGACACTGGTTAACAAAATTATACAGATTTCAGGTGCACAGTTTCACAATACATCATCTGTAGAATGTTTGAATGTTTTCTACCCCAAGTCAAATCTCCTTCCATCACCATTTATCCCACTTTGCCCTCTTCTATCTCCCCCATTCCCCTTCCCTCTGGCTATCATCACACTGTTGTCTGTGTCCACAAGTCTTCTTTTTCTTTGCTTAATCCCTTCATCCTTCTCACCCAAACCTCTGTGACAGCTATCAGTCTGTTCTCTGTATCCATGAGCCTGTCTCCACTTTGTTAGCTTATTTTTTTCATTAGATTCCACAATAAGTGAAATCATATTGTACTTGTCTTTCTCTGACTGTCTTATTTCACTTAGCATAATGCTCTCCGGGTTCATCCATGCTGTCACAAAAGGTAAAAGTTCCCTCTTTTTCAGGGATGAGTAGTATTCCATTGTGCAGATGTATTACTGCTTTTTTATCTACTCATCTACTGATGGGCAGTTCGGTTCAGGTTTCTTCGGTATATTCCCTGAAGTGGAATCCCTGGGTCATAAGGCAGTTCCATTTTTAATTTTTTGAGGTAACTCCATACTGCTTTCCACAGTGGCTGCACCAATCTGCATTCCAACAGTGTACAAGGGTTTCCTTTTCTCCACATCCTCACCAACACTTGTTGCTTGTTGATTTATTGATGACAGCCATTCTGGCAGATGTGAGGTGATAGCTCACTGTGGTTTTAATTTGCATCTCTCCGATGATTAGTGACATTGAGCATCCCTTCATTTATCTATTGGCTATCTCCTTTTTGGAGAAGTGTTTATTCAGTTACTTTGTCCATTTCTTAATCGGCTTTTTTTTTTTTTTTGGCTTTGAGTTTTATAAGTTTCTTGCAAATTTTAGATATTAAGCACTTATCAGGTATATTGGTAAATATGTTCTCCCATGCAGTGGGTTGAATTTTTATTTTGTTGATGGATTCCTTTGCTGTGCAAAAGTTTTTTAGTTTGATTTAGTCTCATTTGTTTATCTTTTCTTTTATTTCCTTTGCCCTAGGCAATATATCAGAAAGAATATTGTTATGAGAAATGTCCAAGATTTTACTGCCTATATTTTCTTCTAGGATCTTTATGGTTTCAAACTCGGCACATTTTCTCACTTTTTTCAGGTCTTTTCTTAAAAATCACCTTCCCTGGTTACCTGATTTTGAAGCTTTATTTCCTCTCCCCCATGCTTTATTTCTTTTTCCTTAGAAGTTGTTTTGCTGTCTCTTGCTGTAGAAGGTAAAGTCCATGAAGTCAGAAAATTATGTCTGTTTTATATCCTCAGTGTCTTTAATATGCCAGGCCCATAATAAACACTCAATATATATTTGTTAAATGAGTGAATACATGAATTAATTGCATTTTTTGTTACCTATTTTAAAATGATGGAGACACAATGGAAGAGATAGACAATGAGGTACAGTGGTGAAAACATTGGGCCAGGAATCCAGGTACTTGGATTCTACCTCTAGCTGTGCTACTAAGGAGCCATGTAGTTTTGGGCCTGTTGCTTTACTTCCATAAGCCTTGATATCCTCATCTGAAAAATGAGGTAGTTAGTTGAGATAGATGGTTGCTAGAATCTCTTCCATCTCTGTGGTTATGTGACTCTGATGTAACAAGAAAGATGTTTATAACAACGAACACCTATGCTGTATTTCAGACCAACTTAGAACTTTCTGTGCTAGCCAGTAGGGGTGTATACTGAGGTTAGCTCCAGTACTCTCTGTCTTTGAGGGAGGATTGAAGGCAGACAGTGGGGAGAAGAGAGTTAATTCCCCGGTGTTGGTCTTCAGCTCTCATCCAACATATGCATACTGGCTTAACACATCCCCTCACCAAGTTGACAACTTATTTTGTATTACTTGCTCATATTATGTTGATACCATAATATCAATTTATTTCCCCCTCCTAAGTATTCCTACATATATTTATTGCTGTCACAATATCACCATGCAGAAGATGAGCCAGGTTTTATTAACATCACCATTTACAGACACTGGAAGCAGAGAACCAGAGGTTGATTAATTGACATTGTCACAGAGAACGTTTGTAGCAAGTCAAGACCAAAATCACATAATAAGTGTTCTTTCTTAATAATAGGGTGCTACCATAAGATGTTAAGGTCAGAACTGGTAGCATTCTTGCAAAAACACCTCAGTCTGAAATGGTAAGTTTATTATAAACACTTATATAGATGTTTCTGCATCTACGAAGTACCCAGGATGCCACAAAATTTTGTTAGAGGCTTAAGATTTTCAATGCTATATAGAGTTGAGATAACAGAGCTTCTTGACTCTGGGCTTTATAAAATAAATATCCTTTCCCTTTTCTTCACTCAAATCATGTGAAGATAATGGTCCTAACCCAGGTATTTTACCAGAGTAGCAATATATTTCTGTCCTCTGAATTTCTGGTAGGAAAAAAAAAGGAAATATGTGGCCTTAGCTGGTTTGGCTAGTGGATAGAGCATTGGCCCTGGAACTGAAGGGTCATGGTTTGATTCAGGTCAAGGGCACATACCCTGGTTGCAGGCTGGATCCCCAGGGCACATGTGAGAGTCAACCAATCAATGTGAGACACATCAATGTTTCTCTCTCTGTCTCTCCCCCTCATTTCCACAATCTCTAAAAATCAATGGAGAAACATCCTTGGGTGAGGATTAACAAAACAATAAAATATCTG
>NW_006289416.1:3364544-3367611 GCF_000327345.1 Myotis davidii
TCATCTTCTGCTGTCCTTGCTTCATATTTTATGCTTTTTTGGGGGTTAATCCTTAAATGAGGATATTTTTCCATTGATTTTTAGGGAAAGTAGAAGAGAGAGGGAAAGACAGAGAGAAACATCAATGTGAGAGAAACACATTGATTGGTTGCCTCCTGCACATGCCCTGACCAGGACCTGGGCCAGGTAGGACCCTGCAGCCAAGGTATGTACCCTTGACAGGACATGAACCCAGGACCATTTGGTCCACAGCCAGTGCTCTATCCATTGAGCAAACTGGCTGGGGCCATATTTTATGCTTCAGTGGCAACACACTACTTCTGGGTCTTTACACACATCATGCTGTTTATTTCCTCCTTTTCTTGGTTTATGCTCTTCCCTCTGGAATATATTATCTCATTTTCTCCTGACTATTCATATGAAAGCTGAGTTCAAGTCTCACTTCTTTTAACTAGCCTTTTAAGATAATGCCACTGCCCTGTCCTTCCCACCTCTTTCAGGCCTTCTGATCTCAACTATTTGTGTGAGGTGCCCCTCTGAGTTCCCATTGGACTCAATACAGATCACTGTAAAACATTTTACTTATTTATTTGCCTGTCTTCCCCAATAGGCTCCACGTTTCTCGAAAGCAGAGGCTCTTTATTTCTTATTAAGTAGCTCAATTTGTCTAGCGCAGTGGTCAGCAAACCGTGGCTCGCGAGCCGCATGTATCTGAAACAAGTATACAAGACGAGTGTGGATGGGAGAGTTGGAAGGGGTCAATCAGATTGAGGACGTCTTTAGCAAAGGCCAGCTTAGGAGTACCCTAATTAAGTTAATAACAATGTACCTACCTATATAGTTTAAGTTTAAAAAATTTGGCTCTCAAAAGAAATTTCAGTCGTTGTACTGTTGATATTTGGCTCTGTTGACTAATGAGTTTGCCAACCACTGGTCTAGCGCAATATTTGGTAGATAGCAGCTAAAATAAATAGTAACTTTTTACTTAATTGAAATGATATTGTCATTCAAAAGATAGCAATCTTAAGAAGCCCAACAGAAATTGTTATGACAGAACACATATTATGAAATTTAGCAAAAATGTTAACTTGTCTGGTTTAATTTCTATCCATGTGGGTTTACCATCAAATTGGCAAACAAGCAGTGTGAAGAAAGTAAAAAATAAGGAATCAGATGAATGAATTATTCTCATTTACCTCCTCAGGTTTTTGATGCCTCGATATTGTCTCAGTTCTTCAAGGAATTGTACTCAAAGTTCACAGGTGAGGCTGGAGAGCTGGGCTCCTTGCCTTTGATGGCAGGAGGCTGAGGAAGCAGCCATCAGCACACAGGGGCTTATCTACAAAAGGCAATTTTTGTTTTGCCACAGAAACACACTCTATTTGTCAATTTGTCATCAGGACAATAGCAGGCCTGGACAAAGCTCAACCATCAACATATCTTTCAAATGTGGGCAGAATGTAGCCTCAGTATGTCATCAAATTACAGACCAAATAATAACTGAAAAGAAGTCATTATATCTAAAGTTTTCTGCTACTGTGGGTCTGCCACAATCTACACAGATACTTTACTAAAGATGTCCCATAGCACTATTCATGTGATTTAGCATCTATACTAATAAAAGGGTAATATACTAATTAGGCCAGGAGACCTTCCAGGAGACCTTCGGACAAAGCCATGGTGGCAGGGCCGAGGCAGAGGTGGTTAGGGGTGATCAGACCAGGAGGGGAGGGCAGTTGGGGGCGAGCAGACTGGCAGGGGGGCAGTTGGGGGCGATCAGACCAGCGGAAGGGGGCAGTTGGGGGTGAGTAGGCCGGCAAGTGGGGGCAGTTGTGGGCAAGAAGGCTGGCGAGGGGGGGCAGTTGGGGGCGATCAGACCAGCGGAAGGGGGCAGTTGGGGGTGAGTAGGCCGGCAAGTGGGGGCAGTTGTGGGCAAGAAGGCTGGCGAGGGGGGGCAGTTGGGGGCGATCAGACCAGCGGAAGGGGGCAGTTGGGGGTGAGTAGGCCGGCAAGTGGGGGCAGTTGTGGGCAAGAAGGCTGGCGAGGGGAGGCAGTTGGGGGAGAGCAGGCCAGCAGCGGGGGCAGTAGGGGGCGAGCAGGCAGGTGGGTGAGTGGTTAGGAGCCAGTAGTCCTGGATTGTGAGAGGGATGTCCGACTGCTGGTTTAGTAGGATCGGGCCTAAACCAGCAGTTGGACGTCTCCCAGGGGGCCTGTCCCAGATTGGAGAGGGTGCAGACCTGGCTGAGGGACACCCCCTCCTGCCCAAGCACAAATTTTGTGCACCAGGCCACTAATGTGTATATATATATAAAATTTACCAGGATCATGTCCCAGTTACAAAAATGTAGAATTAAAATCAACTTCTGATTACAGCAACTAAGAGAATGTTAATAAGAAAATAAAAACCCCAAGAAAATAATAACAGTTCTGGTTGTAATTCAGAGAATCTATTTGGATACGTTGTTAATAAAATCCATAGAAATATGAAGAAAGGCTTATAGATGAGATATTCCACATGGCCTGAGAGAGGGAACATTTTGAATGTTAGGAAACAGTATTGTGCATTTGTCTTTTCTTCCCCCCAAAAGATGTGTGTGTATGTAGGAAAACGTGATGACTTCTGGTTAAAAAAATCTGTGCTTTTTGAACTTATAAATCATCCCTTTTGGGATACTTAAAATACACTGGGATGCATATTGTAGATGATGCAGAGTGATTCATGCTGTCTCCTTGGAATTATATAGGCTTTTCCTGTTTCTAGGCACTTAGTTCCGGTCGAGTCATTCACTAGACCATTAGTAATTCTATTTTGGACTTCTGGCAGGTTAGCAAGATTGAGCAAAGTTAGCTGGAGAACTAGACTAGAGGATATCATGTGTATTTAAAAATCTATGTCATGGTGTGCAGGAGTTTTAAATCTTTTCTCTGCCATCCTATCAATTTTATTTCCTGTTCTTTCCCAAAGACTACTCTCTGTTCTACTAACCTTATTCTTATGGCTCCCACCCCTCCTACTGTCCTGAGAACTTGTTGTGCTCATTGCTACCTGTGTTTCTTTGCTCATGCT
>NW_006289416.1:3367643-3379827 GCF_000327345.1 Myotis davidii
TGTTCTTCCCTTCCTGTTTTACATATTTATGGCCTGGGAATTCTTCAGGTTGCAGCTCATTTACCACCTCCTCTACCAATCTTCTTCAAGTTCTCAAACATATTTATTTCTCTCTTCTTTAACTATTTAACAATTGTCTATTTTGTTTATTTTACCTGTAACTTCTATAGTGATGATTATTAACTGTTTCAGGTATATGTGTTGGTCTTAACAAATCTTCATAGTAACTTCCATCCTTGAGAGTCTAATTCTAGGTGGTCTCCTTAACAAAATAGAGAGCTCTATAGAGGGAGAGGTTCATTTATTTTGGAACCCCATATAATGTCTAGAACAAAACAAAGGACATATATGCCTAACAAGTATAGTATGAGTTGCTGAAAGAATTAAAACTGAAATCTCAAAAATCGAATCACATCTACTTTCATGAAGAAGACATAGATAGGTGTTCAGAATGAAATAATTTGTACTCAACTTATAAAATTGGCATTGATACCTATTTTTTTGCTAGTCTACTTATACTTTATGCCCATAAACTAAGAAAATTACTATTTAAATAGATTCACAAATTGAATCTCATCAGCAGCTTATATGGAGGCTAAATTCTAAAGCCTACAGTTTACATTAAATCATAGAACCATAAAACCAAAGATCTTAGACTAGTTATCACTCCTATATTTGATTTTGCTTCTCTTCTGAAGCAAATTTATTTGGGAAAGGATAAAAAAATCATAAGGACACAAAGGTCATCGAAGATGAAACAGGACAACTATTAATTTCTGCCATTGGAAACTGACATGTTTTAGGGTCACAGTAAATGGGCTTATTGGTTCCTTCCCTGAATCATATCCTTTGATGAGCCCACTGCTCCTATGGGGCTGAGGTTTCTTGTTAGAGAAAGATAGCCAGCACATTAGTACAGGCTTAATGCTTAGATGTTATCTTTTATTATGTCCTCTCTGTCCTTCCCATGGACTTTCTCTAAGAGGGTCTCAGTGCAGACATCTGAGTAGCTGGACAAATGCACTATCAGTGGCCAGCTTTTTAAAAAAATTTTGTTTTATTGCTTAAAGTATTACGAAGAGTATTACATATGTCTCCTTCCCTCCCGCCTCCCCCTCGCCCCCTTGCAGCTTTGTTATTTTCAGGGTTTATTATAAAGGAATACATTACTTTGCATTTTTCCCCATCTTTCCAGCTCTACTTATAGTTTTCTTTACTTTTGCTCGTTGGAGATTGTATGCCCCAAATAAATCTTCAGAGCTTCATGCTGCCTCAGGCTGTTTTTCCAGGGAACTTTGGCAAGAAATATAATAATGACTATATGCTTGTCCTTTCTGGGAGACTGTAAACTCCTTGAAAGCAGGAACCATGTAATACTTTTTGTTAGGTCTGCCTTAGTACCTAACGTAAAATAGGTTAAAGTCCATGCTCACCTAACAAACTTCTACATGAAAATATAGGGAATCATAGAATAAAAATGTTCATTGTAAAGTGGGTACACTCAAATGTTACTATTAAATAAGCCTTTACTTTTATTGGCTAATATTTAAAAATCATCTCTTTTATATAAGAAATATATGTGCTATTTGAATCATGGAGAAAGAAAGAAAAATAAAATTTTTTTAAAAAAATATTTTTATCAATTTCAGAGAGGGAAAGGAGAGGGAGACAGAGATAGAAACATCAATGATGAGAGAGAATCATTGATTGGCTGCCTCCTGCATGCCCCCTACTGGGGATCGAGCCTGCAACTTGGGCATGTGCCCTTGACCAGAATTGAACCCAGGACCCTTCAGTCCGCAGGCCAATGCTCTATCCACTGTGCCAAACTGGCTAGGGCGAAAAATAAAGTTTTACTAAGCAGATAATTGAAAGCTCCAGTGGTACTTTTGCCATTGTGCTGTTGTCCCTAGTGAGACAAAAATAAACCCTGAACATTTCAAAATCTGTGCAATATATTTAAATATCTTATGATTTGGCGGTCTCTTAAAGGTAAAGGGTAAATAAATATCAAGTAGTAAGCATCTAAGAGCTTTGACAGGAAATAAAGGCAGAAAGTCCATTATGTTTACAAAAAAGCTTAAATACGCCTAAATAAAGCCATACTGGGATGGAAGCCAATCTCAGCACCTCCTGTTGCATTTGCAATAAACCACAGATGCCAAACATTCATCTCATTTAACTTATTCCAACTCTAAAGTTGAACAGAGTACTTTAAGTAGTTTCCAAATTGGATTAATGATAGTGACATCCTGCAGTTACAGACAAGAGGATGGTGGGAAGATTGCAAACCCCGAGTAATTTATGATTGCGAATATATCTTGATTATAAACGCTTTATGTCTGGGGCTGTAAGACCGGAGCGCTTTGTGACTGCATTCAAGATTGGGCACAGAGTAAAAAACAAGCATGCTATAAGAATTTACATCTCCAATCTGAACATTAAGTTTACCCTTTTAATTTTATTTCCAGCTTTGTTTCAAAGTATTTAGAATGTGTATGGAAGTTTTTAAATTTTAGTATCTCAAGTTTAAGCATTTCAGGAAGTCTGAGGTTTTTTTTTTTTTTTTTTTTTTAAGGAAGTTAGAGAGGTCCAGATGAGAAATAGGAAGAATGAAATTTTGATGGAGCTAGAAGCTTCGCATGTATCATCTCACTGAATTTTGATAGCAGTCACTCTTCCTATGGCATACCTGAGGATCCGAGGCTTAGTCAGTTTTACTTTGAGGGCCACTCAGTCATTAAGTGGTAGAGCTAGAATATAACCCCAGGCCAGTTGAGGCCAGAGCCCCTGTCCTATTGGCTACATCAGGCTGTCGGTTTATCACTAACTGTTGGCAGAGTTTAAGTTCTTATTGTTTCATATTAAATGCCCCACTCTTATCCATGGGGCAGCTTCAACTTGCCAGCCCTTTGCTCTCTACCATTGGGTCTTGGTTTTAAAATGAACTGGACTGGTTTGGAGGATTGGCCCAAAAGAGTGAGAAGTAGAGCTTGGATACTGATATATTCAGGGTTCTTGAGAGAAGTAGAACAAAATGAACCATCACAGATACTGTAGTCTCTGCCATCACTGGATGTTGTGTAGTAAATCATCAATTTGATCCTGAGTTAGTAATACAGATAAGGTTGATAATTGAAGTCACCCTTTAAAATTCTGCGTCTTGTTTTTGCCTTTGGTTCTACGTTTGGTACCCATACTCATGTGATTTTTATTTTGATACAGTATAATGTAAGGAATGATAGGCCAAAAACTCAATGAAAAATCCACAGAGATATTTTGCTTGGAAAATCTACTCAGTTATTCTGCTTTTTGAATACTTGTTTTATATACGTCTTGCTATCAAAATATTTTCTACCGATGGCATGTCCAGTCACCACTGAGATACAAAGTGCTTTGTTTTCTAGGTTGGGAGATGTCTTCTGTATAGGAAATGGTCTATATCTTATAGAATCTCACAAGCAAACGAACACTGAGGTGCTATTATTTAGTGTGTGTGTGTGTTTGTGAGTGTGTGTAAATGTGTTGACACTGAGTCTAAAGTCAAGGTATTATTTTTCCCCTCTTATTTAAACATACATTTAAAAATTATTATTTTTTCCTTTAGAAACTACAAATAACATCATGTAGAAATTTTACTTGAGCTTTCTGAGCTCATAGGTCACATTGCCTTTTTTTTTCTTCTAGAATCTCTACCTGGCTCAGTAACCAAGGCAACAAATCCCTGGTTAATGATTCACTAGAAATTCACTGTGGAGGTGGCTTATTAGTTTTTCCCCCCAAGAGCTGGAATAAAAAGCTTGCTTCTGATTCTTTTCATCTATTTCTTCTTTCTCTCTTACTTGCAATTCAGGCAACCTAAAGTAAATTTAATTAAAATCAATAGACAAAAATATCCGTAGTTTTGGGGACTCAAAGTATTTGTATATGTCAATATTAATATTAATAAGTTTAAGAATATTTCATGACTTTTTAGTTTGCATTTTTTGATATGCAGATAAAAATAAAAAATAATTTAAAAATGGGTGGGAGCGGGGTGGATGGGGTCAATGAGGTGGGGGAAAGGGACATCTGTAAAAGCTAAACTAAAAAAAGCTTTGCTGCTGCTTCAAAATATTCCACAGCAATACAGTTTTAATGGATGAATAAATCCAAATCTATTTCTGGAAAAATATTTTCTATCAAAATATTTAAGGGAAGCAAGAGGGAGAAGAAATGATATAATGACATTTCATATGTTTCTCAAGTGTTTACAAAGGAGAAAAAGGCAGTAACACTGATGAACATAGTTACCTGTCTTGAAAGTGCTAAAAGGAATAGACCATTTAAGGAAGGCATCTAGGAACAGGAAAAACATTAACTACAGACTTTTACCATATTCCCCTCGCCACAGGGAGCTTTGAGGGCCATGTTAAAAAGGGCAAACATCTGTAATACTCTCAACAATAAAATAAATTTTTAAAAAGGCTAAAAATAACTGAAATCATGAGTCAAGAACTGTTAACTCAAGGAAATATTTTAGAACCTTCATCAAGAATCTGAGACAACTGACACAAAAATTAGGCTTTATAAATTAATGGAAGGTATTTATCACTTGTGTTGCAATTGTTCATATATTAAAAAACTGATAATAAAAAACCCATGATTTTTGAGAGCTTTAGAAGAGTTCACTAACAGACAGAGGAAGTCTAAATACATGATTAGTATGTCAGTTATTTTTATGTTTTACAAATTTGGAAATCGTTTCGGGAAGAACAAATAATTTTATGTGATAGTTTTGTAGAATGTGTTTGCCATTAGGAAACATCCTGGGAGTATAACACCGACTCCCACAAAGGATTACTATTTCGACTAAACTTATCCCTCTGCCTTCCCTCTTGGCCTGCAAGCTTTGGGTTGAAGCTGCCTATACCCCAGGGCTCTAGAACTGGAGCCCTGACCTGAGCTACATCAGTCAACACTACCAATTTGGTCAATTTCAACCAAAAGGACTCAATCCAAACTGTGATGAATATGGGAACCTGAAGTTGCAGGAACTACTGAAGGAAGCCTGAGAATGGAGCCAACTCATAGGAAGCACAGAAAAGAGGTGATATCATCTGAGTCCTGAATAAAGTCATACCTGAAGTCACTACTTGGTGTGGATTTTTCATTTAAATGAATTGTAAACACAGTTTTGTATACTTCCATTTGAGATTTTCCCCCCATTACTTCCAACTAAAGATTTTTAACACAAGCAGAACTCTTTAACCTATCCATAGGTGTAGAACCTCCAAAAGCCTGTATCTTAGGAAAAAAAGAGTAATAGCAAAACAAACAAACAAAGAAAGAACTATTAGGAGCTATGCTCTGCTGTTCTGATTTAGTAAATGCACAAAGGATACACAGGAGGAAGGAGAAAATGAACAGTATGAAATAAAGTAGCATGCCAATCTTGTTGATGCTAAATAGCAGAATCTGCTTTATTCCTGATGATACTGAAGGGGGATGTTTGGACTGGAACACCCGGTGTTCCCCCGGGCAGGATGGACCCCAGGCTCTCTGAAGAGTCCACGAATGAATCCACAAACAGAAGGTGGTATAGAAAAGGTGGAAATTTTATTGAAGAACAAGTACAGACTCCCACGTGGGGAGGGGGAACGGGTCCCACCGAGTCTGTTTCCGTGGTTTATAAAGGCTGTAGATCTTTTTGCCTTGATATCCCCTCTGATTGGTCACTATTCCTTTAGACTGGTGACTATAGCAATTTCTGAGCTCAAGGTCCCCTCCTTCTTATTGTTTTCCTATCCCCTTTGGACTTTCTCCTTCTCCCTCTGAATGAGGGGCTTCCTTCCCTTTATTTTGTAAATATAGACATTCTGCTGTTTCCAGCTTCCTCATTCTATGGAAATGTACCCTTCCCAGCTTTTCAGCTTTCCTATTCTATGGAAATATACCTTCTGCTGCTCTGCACATACCTGTGCTTCTTCCATGGTCCCTTTAATTTCTAAAATTTCCTAAACCTGTCTTTTTCATCCCTAAAAATTCCTGTTTCAATACTGTAATTAAGTATTTCTGTCAATAAAAATCATGTGCAGAACTGAAAAGAATAGAGGTGATGGAAATATAGTGTACAAAGTAGCATTTTTTTTTGTCAGAAAAGTAAATTTATTGTGTCTATTATATTCATTTATCTGCTATATTATATTTTGCTTCATTGATGTAAAATTTCTTTCTTTTTAAATTTATGGTACAATTTAAAAATGTCCTTTTTCTTGAATGGGCTCTATTTCCTTCGACATCCTTTATCTCTGTTTTGTCTCTCATAAAGCTAAGAATCCTATTTCCAATGTCTATTGGTTCCTGTGAATTAATATTTCAGTGTGGTCTACTATGAAGATGATTGCATGCATAGGGCATGCTGACCGTGGACTTAACAGGCTGAGTTTATTTGGTTGTTTTATTGATGATATACTCAAATATCAGTATTTTTAGTTTATTTGTTGTAGGTTGGTCAGATTCTGCCGATATAGATCTAGTCTCCTGCCAGTGTTCTGTGAGCCAAATCAGGAATAAGGTGAGGGTTTCAAGATCAGTTTCTTCCAGTATTGTACCCGTTTAATCCTCCTTCAGTATGAGTACCCCTCACTCCAGCTTCACTTAGTGTCCCAATCCAGAGAATCTCTATTTTCCTATTCCATGGGGTGAAGGGTTGGCAGACACTCAGTAGGGGTGAAATAAGGGAGCTCATTTGAACCTTCTTAATCAAATTTTGAGACTTCTTCACGGTTTTAGCTACACCTTCACTTTCAATACCAGAATGTTTCAGAGTTGCTCATTTCTGAGACTTTTGAAGATTTTGGTTTGTACTAGTAAGTTATCTTTTTGCTTATTTTTTCCCATTGACAACTTAGGATTCAGCTTTTTCTAGTCTGCAAAGTAAATATACATTGATTCCTTATGCTTTGCATCTCTCCAAATGTTGCTGACATTTAAAAAAATAGACTTTAATTTTAGAGTAGTTTTAGGTTCATAGGAAAATTAGATAGAAAGTACAGAGGTTTTCCATATACTCCATGGCCCACGTATGCACAGCCTCCCCCATTATAAACATCATTCACTGGAATGCTATATTCATTACAACTGATGAACCTACATTGACATATCATTGTCACTCAATGTTCATAGTTTATATTAGCATTCACTCTAGGTGTCATACATTCTGTGGTCTGGACAAATGTATAATGACAGGTTCCCACCATAATAGTATTTCACAAGGTATTTTCACTGACCTAAAAATTCTTGGCTATGGAAGACAGTATAGAGCTTCATCAAAAAACTAAAAATGGAACTCCCATTTGACCTTGTGATCCCACTTCTAGGAATATATCCCAAGAAACCAGAAACACCAATCAGAAAGGATATATGCACCCCAGTGTTCATAGCAGCACAATTCACCATAGCTAAGATCTGGAAACAGCCTAAGTGCCCATCAGTAGATGAATGGATTAGAAAACTGTGGTACATCTACACGATGGAATACTATGCTGCTGTAAGAAAGAAGGAACTCTTACCATTTGCAACGGCATGGATGGAACAGGAGAGCATTATGCTAAGTGAATTGAAATAAGCCTGTCAACGAAGGAAAAATACCACATGATCTCACTCATTCATGGATAATAAAGACCATTATAAACTTATGAACAAAAATAGATACAGAGGCAGACCTGCCTCAAACAGACTGTCAAACTGCAGCGGGAAGGCCGGGGAGGATAGGGGGGCAGAAAGTGGGGTAAGAGATCAACTGAAGGACTTATATGCATGCATATAAGCTTAACCAATGAACATAAGACACTGGGGGGTAGGGGAGGCCAGGGGATTGTCAAGGGTGGGGGTGGGGAAGGAGACATATATAATACCCTTTGTAATACTTTAAGCAATAAAACTAAAAAAAAATAAAATAAAAATTCTTTGTGCTTATTCATTTATCTGTCCCCCAACCCTTGCCATTGTTGTTGTTATTGGGGTCTCTTTGTGCTTGTGTTTATGCTTTCTTTTTAAAAAATTTATATTTTTATTGATTTTTCAGAGAGAAAAGGAGAAAGATAGAAACATCAATGATGAGAGAGAATCATTGATCAGCTGCCTCCTGCACACCTCCTACTGGGGATTGAGCCCCCAACCTGGGGAGTGGAATCGCAACCTCCTGGTTCATAGGTTGATGCACAACCATTGAGACACACTGGCCAGGCTATGCTTTTCTTTTCTTTTTTAGAAAAAGATGTTTATTGATTTCAGAGAGAAAGGGAGAGGGAGAGAGAGAGATAGAAACATCAATGATGAGAGAATCATTGATTGGCTGTCTCCTGCATGTCCCCCACTGGAGATTGAGCCCACAACCTAGGTATGTGTCCTGTCCGGGAATCGAATCGTAACTTCCTGGTTCATAGGTCAACCCTCATCCCCTCAGCCACACCAGTCAGGCTATGCTTTCTTTAAAAAAAATCCCATTGCTGTTTGTTAATAGGGATTCACAAGGAAGAAGAGATGAATGTGTGCAATCTGCCACATGATGACCAGCCTGAAAAACATTTTTTTTAAAACAGAGCGATGTACATTTTATTTAGTTTCTCAAGTCTGATTGTCTAAAAACAACTAATCAATACGTCATAGTTAAAAGTCAGGTTTCAGGACATTTCATTTTTGCTTTGGATTAGGCTGTGGAATACTTTTATTTTTCTTTGTCCTAAAAAGAAAGTATTAAAATTTCATGGTATCTTTCAGTAAAATCAATACAGTTTGTAGAACATTTCACCTTTGCTCCTTAAAAACGCCAATAAAACCTCAACACTTATAAATTATAAAGTTTTAAAGTGATCATTTTGTCCATATATTTAATTTATAGGAAATTGAGGCCTGGGTATTACCTGGCATCTTGAAGCTGTGCCTTCTGTTTCTAGAAGAAATGAAACTAGAGCTCAAGTGTTTTGTGGGAAGAATGATGGTGATGGAAAGGAAGAGGAGTTTGGAAAAAAAGGAGTAAAATGCCAGTCCAAGGAAAAATTGTCTCTTAACTGAAGTGTGACTGGTTTTGGTATTATTCATGCTCTTTAAACTCCGTTTTCTTCAGGGATCTAACGCTTCTCACACGTTTGATTTTTTCTCATGAGCAGCTGTTATAAATCACACACAGACTTTAATTACATGTGTTACTTCCCCTGGGAATATTTACATTTTCAAAGAGGCAATGAGAAAGCATTATCTTTTGGTTACTCTAATGTTAGATGTCTTGACTATTTTATGCATGGTGAGTATTTTGAAAAAATAGCTACTTGCAGGTGCTCCTCAAGTAATCTATTTTGACTACTTTGTCAGGCCACCATGGACATCCTTCCCCACTTCCCTGAAGATGAGATTTCTGAAACTTTTTCTCCTGATTAAATAGTTAGCTCTAGTGTTGAACCTCATAGTATCTGTTATAACGGTCAGGTTTTTCATCAATTTCTTTTTTTTTAGGTAGCAATATTAGGAAATATTATCCAATTGACAAAATAAAAAATTTCCCCATCTCAATGCAGTGGCAAAAACCACAGTTAAAAAAGTGAATCAGATATAGTGTTGCTATAAATCTGGAAGTTACATAAGTATTATCATTTTTTACATACAAACTGCTTATATAGTTATTAAGCCCAAGAGTACAAATTAAATGATTATAAATAATTAGCATCTAAAGAAGACTGGATTTCAGTAAGTACATAAAAATGATTTTCCCTTATACTAACAAAATGTGGTTATAAAAGTATATTAATAAAATGATTTCTATAATAAAAATAAGTAACCTTAGCAAAAACTGTGTGTGAAACATAGAAGAAAGTATATGAAGTCTTAGTTGCATTTGAATGAAATTTAATTAAATCTCTACATAAATTTGGGAAGAATTGATATGTATGGAAAGTGAAAAGGTGAGGGCTACGCCCTCCATCTTACCTCGGATCCTCCATTTTTGGGCAGCAGCCATTAGCCATGTGCTCAGCAAGGAGCTTCTTCCCAGAAGCCCAAGCCTCTGCTAGCCACACCTAGGATTTCTTTAAACTAACCAATGGCAATCAAGGGAAGTGCGTGCCATAGACACAACCACATCCTGTGTAACAAGACCCCGACTTGTACCTGGCCTATCGGGAGGGCCCACAGTCCTCTCTCCTCCCCTTACTCCAACTCCCCTATAAAACCCCTCTTCCCACAGGGCTCTCTCTCTCTGCCCCCTGCCGCTGTGTTGGTGAGTGTGGTGGACAGAGAGCTCGAGCTAGCTCGAATAAAGACTCTTTTTGCTTTTGCATCGGACTCGGCTGGCTCCCTGGTGGTCTTTTGGGGATCCTGAAATCTGGGCATAACAGAAAGAAAGAACATTATAATGATATTAATTTTCCTAATCTTTTTTTAAAAATATATTTTATTGATTCTTTACAGAGAGGAAGGGAGAGAGATAGAGAGTTAGAAACATCGATGGGAGAGAAACATCGATCAGCCGCCTCCTGCAAATCTCCCACTGGAGATGTGACCGCAACCCAGGTACATGCCCTTGACCGGAATTGAACCTGGGACCTTTCAGTCCGCAGGCCGACGCTCTATCCACTGAGCCAAACCAGTTTCGGCTCCTAATCTTATATATAGATTTCATACAGTTCCTTATGAGCAGGACACAATTTTTCTGAAGTTTATATGAAAGAATAAACTGACAAGACATGCAAAGAAGTTTTAAAAAGAAGAATTATGTATAATTATAATTGTCACATAATAAGATATATTATTAAATAATAATAACTAAAAGTGTGTTTTTGATACAAAAATAGACAAAGCCAATGGGAAAGGTTAGGCCAGAAACAGAATATTATATCCAAATTTAATAGGTGATTAAATAGGCACCATGAATAAATATAGAATTTATAAGTTTTTAATAAGTAATAAAGGAAAATTGGATAGAAAAGCTATACATTTAGTATAGATTTTTATAATTTCAGAAGAAATTTAGATGTCCCAAAGAGTTAAATTGAAACTATCAACTATTCTAAAAAGTTAGAATACATACAGAAATAGCTGATATCTGTGTGCGTAAGTACTTAGTTTGAACTGATTGAAGAAATTACACAGAAAATTTAATGGTTTTATCTAAAACAGAAAACCTTTTGTGTAAGAAAAATTAAAACCCTAAAATAAAAGGCAAATAAAAAACAATAAAACAACAGACAAACATATGTATATTAATATATAAATGAACAAAAGGCTTGAATAGACAATTTCTTCAAAGGAGACATACAAATGGCCAACAGGTATATAAAAAGATGCTCAACATCACTAATTATCCAGAAAATCCCACTCAAAACCACAATGAGATACCAGTTTACACTGGTTAGAATGGCTGTTATCAAAAAAGGAAAAGATAATAAGTGTTGGCAAAAAAGGAAAAGATAATAAGTGTTGGAAAAGATAATAAGTGAAGAAATTTGAACCCTTGTACAATGTTGGTGGGAGTGTAAATTGTGCAGTCACTGTGGTAAACTAAAAATAGAACTATCATATGATCCATCAATCTCAATTCAGGTAAACATTCAAAAGAATTGAAATCAGTTTCTTGAAGAGATACATACCATCCCATGTTCTATTCACAATAGCCAAGATTTGGGAAAAACTTAAATGTCCATCAGTGGATGAATGGATAATGAAAATGTGGTATGTAAATTGAGTATTATTCAGCCAGCATGGCTCAGTGAGTGGCTGAGCTTTGACCTATGAACCAGGAGATCACAGTTCGATTCCCAGTCAGGGCACATGCCTGGGTTGCAGGCTCCATCCCCAGTGTGGGGTGTGCAGGAGGCAGCCGATCAATAGTTCTCTCTCATCATTGATGTTTCTATCTCTCTCTCCCTCTCCATTCTGAAATCAATTAAACTATTTTTTTTTTAAAAAAAAGATCGTCCTGGGAAACTGGAAAGCTTATTAGTTTCTCTTTGTTATATTAACAAAGGAGAGAAATAATAATAAGCAGCATAAAATGATGAAGGCAAGAATTCCAAGTGCTTCCCCATCTCCAGCTAGGTGCGGCGATGATGAGGTATTTTGTCCAGTAAAATGGAAATAAATATACTGTTCAAAAATGATAACTGTTTTATGTAAGATTGCTGCCACCCAACAAAAAGCAAAAGGGAAA
>NW_006289416.1:3380259-3382640 GCF_000327345.1 Myotis davidii
GGGGGGTAAGAGATCAACCAAAGGACTTGTATGCATGCATATAAGCATAACCAATGGACATAAGACACTGGGGGATAGGGGAGGCTAGGGGACTGTCGAGGGCGGGGGGAAAAATGGACACATATGTAATACCCTTTGTAATACTTTAAGCAATAAAAAAAAAAAGGAAAAAAAAGAAATATCAAGTGAACCAAAATAATCTTTGGTCAGGCAGTCAGGGATTTTGGGAAAGAAGTTTCAGGCCTATAGCTTTGAAACCTGGAGATGATTATGCTAAATGAAATAAGCCAGTCAGAGAAAGACAAATACCATACGATCTCACTTAAATGTGCAATCTAATGAACAAAATAGAACCGAGGCATGGATACATGGAACAGACTGACAGCTGTCAGAAGGGAGAGGGTAGTGAAGACTGGATGAAAGAAAGTGAAGAGATGAGCTAAAGAACATGTATGTACAACCCATAGACACAGACAACATTGTAGGAGGGGTGAGTTTGGGGCCAAGGGCGGGGAGATAGGGACAACTGTAATAATGTTAGCAATAAAAATAAAAGAGTGGCAAAACCTACCCTGCAGCCTGATATAGAATGTGAACATAGTGCAGGAATATGATCCTTTTGGATGGAACCCTTCAGAGAGACTTGGTCTGTCAGCCCAGAGATGAAAACTCATTCTCAGGGTCCCCTCTGAAGGTCCTTCAGGACAGGTCCCTGGGACAGTGCAGGCTAAGTGTTGGTGAAAATATTATTTTTTTTCTATTTGGATTTGTTAATTGTAGGCTGGTGAAACAATAGGACATTTTTCAGCTTGGATTTACTGACACACAGGCTACTCTCCCTAGAGGGACATATAGGTTAGGGGGGGAAATCTGAATGAAGTTTATTGTGCTCCCCATCTGTCAGCTTACTGCCACTACTATAAGAAAAGCCTTTCATAGATAATGGCCAGGGGATATCCCTGTACCTGCAGGCTGCACTTCCAGCTGGTCTCTTGAGGGAGACCTGCTAACAAATCCTAGATGGAGGTGGGGAGGAACAGACAGAAAATATCTGTCATATAAAATATTAATTTCAAAGTTGATCAAGGCAGTTCGGTAGCAATCCTGCTTCTCGTCTCTTGAAATCTATTTTGTTTTTCAGTCAGAGAACTAAAATGGGTTTGACAGAATTCCTTTTGTTTAAACTCAGTAGGGCTTTAGGCTTTTAAAAACCCAATCCTTCTGTCTTCTATACCTTCCCATATACACATCACATAAAATTAAATTTTTAAAAACTCAAACCACTAAACAGAACCTGTGACCAAGCAGCCTCAGTGGAGGAATGAAGGCTGCATCGGATTGGTGTTCAGGAGCTGGCTTTATTTTCAGAACACTTGTTTAGGTGCAGGCACTGGCTGTGAATTGTCTATTTTTCTTTACCTATAGCCTCAAAAGCTCCCTGATCCCACGGGAGAGATCAGCTCTGAAAGAAGGGAAATGATCTTTGGCTTTCTACCATCCATCCTTTTTCCTTTTCTGTCATTTCTGTTTCTCTGTCCCCCTGAGTGTTTCTCCTGTACACACACACAGACACACCACTGACACCACACATACATCACACACACATAGACACCAAGTACATACGCAAAGACACCATACAAGCTATCATACAGACACACAGACACATATGCCCCGAGTGCACACACACATATCAAATGTATATATCGTTTACACACACATGTATAGACACATGAGTAAACCTTAGATTTAGATTTTTGCTATGTATGGATGGCTTTTATTGATAATTTGTATGCTGTGTCATTAATGCAATAATATTACTTGGCAATATTTGATATCATCTGAGAGCTGCTATAGGTATGGATCATATTCTGTTTTCTCCTGACCTCTCTGGTTCTATACGATCTATGCAAACTACCATTCTTATTGGGCTGTTGTAATTAATCATGAGGCAGGACTATAAACAGACTATATAGGAAATGTGGAAAGATTGAGTAAGGAAGGCCTAATTCTATGGAGACTCTCTATTTTGTTATGGTTAATGTCCAATATTAGGGTTCTAATGAATTTCCCAATTCTAGTTTAATTCAGTCTAGGAAAACACATGCTGATCTTGAGTCTTTATTGCAAAGTGCAAGGTATGTGGAATACAAGATCATTTATTTATTTTTTTCCCATTTTTTTTTATTATTAGTTAAGGTATTACAAATGTGTCCTTATCCCCCTCCCCCCCATTAACCCTCAACCTCCCCCCGCACACACACTCATGCTCCCATCCCCCTGTTGTCCATGTCCATTGGTTTGGCTTATATACATATATACAAGTCCTTCGGTTGATATCTTCCCCTTACCCCCGCCCTCCCCTACTTCCCTTCTGGGGATTG
>NW_006289416.1:3382785-3388467 GCF_000327345.1 Myotis davidii
AGGTAGCTCCATACTGTTCTCCACAGTGGCTGCACCAGTCTGCATTCCCACCAGCAGTGCAGAAGGGTTCCTTTTTCTCCGCATCCTCTCCAACACTTGTTGTTTGTTGATTTGTTGATGATAGCCATTCTGACAGGTGTGAGATGATAACGCATTGTCGTTTTGATTTGCATCTCTCGTATAATTAGTGACTTTGAGCTACAAGATCATTTATGAGATTAAAACTGCATTAACTCATTACCACAAATAACATTAATTAAAGAGGTTCATTTTCTTTCAAACATTATTATTGTTCTTGGTTAAGGAAGGCTAAAAAGGAACCTGAGAAATGAATGTGTTGATTGCGGACTATAGTAGGAGGTGTTTTTGTTGTTGTTGTTGTTGTTTTTAAAACAACCTCTTCTAACTATGGATAGCTAAACTGTGGGGAAAGGGTATAATGTAATGTAAAATGAGATAGGTATAAATATTAACAGCAGAGAAGAAAATAACATGTGAAATTGAATGCAGTTGTCCCCCAGTATCTGTGAGAGATTGGTACCTGCTCTGATAGTGTTGTAATGTACCCTGCGAATCACAGAAGGACGCCTCAAGAAGTTGAATTAAAGAGTCACCTTTATTGCAATCCAGGACTATGAGGGGCCATTTTGCTTTCCCAAATCTCATAGTAATAAGATGGTCGCAACTCCATGTTTATATAGGCAAAAATCACAAAGGTATTGATTACATCCCAGGGTTTGGAATGAGGAACCTGGTTCGAAAAACAGCAATTTACAGAAGCAGAATTAAGCATTGTTAATTACAGTTTTGGGTCTCCAGATCACTGAGTTGACAGAAACACATTATCTGGGACCGATGGGTTGATAGGAACACATTATCTAGAGCCCTCGGGTCTTGAGACCACTGAGTTGCCAGGAACACAAAAGCCATTAAGATAATTTAGAGTAATTGCACTGTCCTGGTCTTGGGACCACTGAGTCAACTGGAACGCATTATCTGTGGCCACTAAAACTATTTAGGATAATTGTGCTGTCCTGTTTCCCAGGTACAGAAGAGCGTGCTTTCTAAAACCAGTAAGATCACAATCAATGTGATAGTCACGTTACAATCAATAAGGTATTCAATCGAATGGGATGATTTATACAATTCAGAATATCAAGGTAACTTTTCTACTGTTAAACAAAGAAAATAAGTACAGAAGCCATACAGCAGTGTTAAAGTTAAACTACAGTTTCTACCTGAGATGATTGCTACCATACTTCAATAGCAAAATCCATGGGTGCTCAAGTCTCTTATTCAAAATGGTGTAGTGTTTGCAAATACCTATGCACATCCTCCCATATTCTTAGAATCATCTCTAGATTATTTATAAAATCAAATATAATGTAAATACTTGTAAATAATGTTGTATTGTTTAGGGAAAAATAACAAGAAAAAAAGTCCGCATGTGTTTAATACAGAAGCAACCATCATTGGCCAACTACATAGTACACATCAGCAACAAGTTAACTTTTTAAAAGATAATTTTAATCCATGGTGTGGCTGAAATCATGGATGTGGGACCTTCAGATATGAAGGGACTGACTGTATCACCTTTAGAAGAGCAAGAACTTACTTGGGATAATTGTTGATTTATATAAATAAAAGCAAATAGTTTTGTAAGTCATCATTTTACAATTGTTTCAATTACAGTTTACATTCAACATTATTTTTTTTGTTTTTTTCAATATTATTTTGTGTTTGTTTCAGGTGTACAGAATAGTGGTTAGACAATCATATACTTTACAAATTGGCGCCCCCCTCCCTGCCGCCCTGATATTTCCAGGACCCAAATAGCACTATAGATAGTTAATACAATATTATTGACTATATTTCCTATTTTGTACTTTACATCTCCATGACTGTTTTGTAACTACCAATTTGTAATTCTCAATCCCTTCACCTTTTTATTCAGTCCCCAAACCCCCTCCTTCTGGCAACCATCAGCCTATTCTCTGTATCTACGAGTCTTTCTATTTTGTTTGTTTGTTATATTGTTTTTTAGATTCTACATTTTAAAAAATTGAATGGTAGTGGAATGAAGAATAATTTTCAATTGGAATTATGGAGATTTTTCTAGATTTTATGAAAAAGCAAGTAATGCTTTAATATAATATAAAATTCTCAAAAAATGTGAGAATTTTCTTGAAGAAAAAACTGGATATTTAAAAATTACTGAGTTATTATAGTTTATGAATGCACAGCTTTCTAAACTTAAAAACATATTACAGGAAGCCTTTTGAATTTTCTCTCTAAAATACTGAAATGTTAGCATTAAATTTTATTCTAGAATTGTGCAAAGAAGCTGTTGACCTTGGTGGCTGGTCCACATTAATTTATGTAATTTGCCAATAGAATAATGATTATCATTCAAATGATAATGTCGAGATTCTTCTATCTGGTCACAGTATTACAGAATGAAAGAAACATTCAACAATTGTAGGTTCAAAGTTCTAAATATGACCTTTAATGAGATGGGTTTTATTCAGCTTCAGTACATAATGTCTTTCATTTGATAGGTTTAGTAGGTTTGAAAAAAATGAAAAGAGTTTTATTTATGAAGTAAATTGAAAAGAGAAGTTTTTATTATTAATGTGCAATGCTCTTAAAATTGTACAATGGCAAAAGCCATGAAGAAATGCCTATTACGTATTGAACAGATTTCTCTATATGAGCACAAATGAAGAAATAATTCTTTGTTGTTGTATTCTGTCATTTTTTTCAGTCTCCAACTCCATGTTTAGGACTTTGGATTATAATTAGTTCTATACTAAATTGAGAGAAGCATGTGTAAGAATGATTAATAATATTTGTTATATGTAGTCCAAAGCAGACCTCACAAAACCCAGAAAATAGACTCCCACTTTGTTGGGAGTTTTCTTTCAATTAAGATTGAAAAAAAACCCAAAACTAAAGCTAAAACTTTTCAAAAAAGCTTTCACTGATTCAAGAGAAGTTTGAGACTTGAGGAGGAGGATAGTAGAAGAGTGTGAATCATACTTCGAATTGTATATTGTTACAAAGGCATACAGGGCAGCTGGCATTGAGGTAGGCTACTCTCTGAGAAATTAGGAAAGCTGTGGAGAAATCTTAAATTCTTCATTGAGCCTTCGGGAATTTTTAAGAAGTAATCTAACCTTTCACTGTCTGAGTTGAGGATAATAATGCTGGTGTTGAAATGAGGGTGATTTAACTGTGACATTTACTGCTCCATTGATCACCAGGGCTTATTTGGAAGATGTGACAGACTTGGCAGCTGTTCAGTTTACTATATGTAGGTCCCTTAGAATAGATTTGCCAGTGAAAAAGAATACATATACACTTTCTTTAGAGAGAGAGTGTATCAGTTCAGGTGGCTCAGTTATGTTCTGGTAGCAAACAACCCCAAAGTGCAGCATCCTAAAATGTCTCTAACGCTGCTACTTGGGTTGAGAGTGATAACCAATCAGTGGTAAGAGAACTTAAAGCAGTGAAGGGGTAGTGGATAGTGGCTGCACTTTTCTCTTGGTGTCATTGGGATGATGTTCTGCTTCAATCTGGTGCTCAGTCGTAGGGTAAGTTTCATTGTCATTTTCCCAAAATATTTTAGGGGGAATGGTGATGGCTAGAGAAACTTGTTTATGATCATCACATAACTTTCCTTTTTGATCTTTAGATTAAATTCCAAAACAAGATGCATCAGCTATTTTCTAGGAGTTGGGTATTCTTTATCATGAAGTGAAAGAGCTTTCTCAACCATTTTGAGGTTCTAGTCAGTGAAAAATGATTTAATCTGAAGGAGCCAGTGAAAGCCAGATTTTAGTTCTATCTCTCTCCCTTTTACATTTTTATTCTATGAAATACTCCCTTTGTGGCAATGTGAATTGAGCACAGACTACAGATATCTCAGACTGACAAAGGGGTAAAGTAACTAAGATCTCTACCAGAACATACTATGCATATAGCTTCAAATTAGTTTATCAATACCCATAATAAAGATCATCTGGATTTTCTTTTATTAGAAAATTAAACACAAAAAGACATCGCTAATGTCTCCTGAGTTTCTCCTTTCTTATGCGCTTATCATGGATGGTGTTCACTGGCCGTAATCAGGGTTTGCGTCTGGAGAATTTGAATATGCTTGGAAAACTGCATCCCATGTTTTGCACTTAAATGACATCTCTGTGCAGTTGTCTCTCTGAAGTACAGCAATATCTCCTTGACATTCTAGGGGAGTAATAAATTTGAAGCATAAAAAAAGTTCTTGGATACCTAGTACATGTTAGGCAATTTAATCAGAGTCAGGAATTTGCATTCTCTAGTTGCTAAGAAATGGTATTTCTGCACATTTGGCAAGGGGAAAGATGAGAAGTTATCAGGTTAATTCGATTCTACCTTCATCGAAAGGTTTCAGATTAGCCATACGGAGGTGGTATTACACCTATAATTTCCGTAACTACTCCTTAGTTTTTAGTTGTTTTGATCATCTATTAAACTAAAAAACAGTATTTTACCACAATTCATTACTGGTAACATAATTGCCATTAAGAAATAATTCTATAACTGTTACCTGGTTAGAATAAACTTGATATCATGAAATTTATTTCATACAAAGATCATATTGGTGCTCTTCTGCTTAACAATTAAGCATGGTAAAATTAATAAATTCACAAAATATTTTTAAAAAGATGCAGATTGGAATCTCCTAGCAAAAGTGATGCACAGAGAGATGGCAAATTCTTTCTGTTGATTATTCCCATTAGTCTTTTAAAAGAAATTTATCGAAACCCAGATTATAAATGTTAAAGTTGAATAAACAGGAAGTATAAGGCCAGGTGAGAAGCTGCTGAGGAAGAGCTGGCAGAGGGTGTGTTGGACCAGATAAGTATACAGAGTAGAGAGAGCAATCACACACACACACACACACACACACACACACACACACACACACACACACCTGTGAGAAAGGTAGAGATTTAAAAATAAAAAGCATAATTTTATCTCTTGTCCTCATTGAATTAATAAAAAAGTAATATTTTGAGTAATCTCTAGTGAGATTTAATTGAGAACTTAATGTTTTCTAAAGGATAGCCTAATAATTGCTATTTTTTTGAACCTTAATGTCACTTACTGCCACATATTACTATATGCCTAATTTTTATGTAAGATCTGTATCAACTCTGGGCAGTGATTTTTTTTAACTTTTAGAGAATGTGTAATTTAAAAATAGGTTGATGGGGAAGACTTTATCATTTTTCAATATTTACTTTAGAAATATTGTCTTTACAAGAACTTACTGCTCCATTCTCTTTAATGTTGGTATAACCTTTCTATATGGCCTTATCAATTCAACTGTTGAATTCCTCTATCAATATTTTCTGTCCATCGGTAGATGCTTAATCATGCTTGTTGAATAACTGATGAGTATATAATTATATTCACTAGGAGAAATGATTTGAAATTTCCAATATTTAATCATTTTGACCATCAAAAAAAGGTCGACTTTGTAAAGTTCAACCTAGAGCATGCTAATTATGAGCAAGCTTCAATCCTGTTTGGGTGTCTAAGCTTTTTCCTACAATTCATTCAAAGAGGCTGAAATGTCCTTCATTATCTTTGCTTACTTTTCATTCTCTTAAACTAATATCTTTAACTGCAAATACT
>NW_006289416.1:3388509-3406667 GCF_000327345.1 Myotis davidii
AGGTATACATACAAATTAAATTATTTAATCTCACAAGAGAAATTTAAACATTTACTTGAACATAATAATAATGTTTTTAAAACCATCTTCTCTAGTGACTTAAAAATTTATCTTTAGTGTTAAAAGTATACATATGTCCCCTTTTCACCCCTTCTAGCTTCACCCACCTCCTTCCCCAAGGCCTTCAGCACACTATTGTCTGTGTCCATGGGTTATGCATATCTATAATAATAAAAGTGTAATATGCCTAATTAGACCAGATGTCCTTCTGGATGTCCTTCCAGACAACCTTCCACACGAAGGGAAGGCCAGGTCCTGGGTGCCAGAGGGAAGCTGATGCTGGCAGCTGGGGGAAGGAAGGCCTATTCTTGCATGAATTTTGTGCATCGGGCCTCTAGTATGCATATAAATTCTTTGGTTAATTTCTTCCCATCCACCTCTTCTCTAGTGACTTTTAAAATACTATTTTAAAAGAGTGCTCTCTGTCTTAGATTTTACATCCTTGAATAGAGATCCACTTCTATTAATTCAGCCTTAATGTGATTAGTGAAGTTAACCAAGAACCGAACATCTAGGAATATACCATGGGTAGAGAAGGAGGAAACCTGGCCCTGTCTCAGTCCCAGGAATATAAAATTTGCATAATCCAGTTGAAATAAAGTATGCATACATGTAATAACATAAGAATTTATACTAATATAAAAGTTTATTTTGGACAAAGAACATTTTTGGAAAATTTTGAAGGATTGAATGTATTAAGAAAATGTGTTTATAGGAAGGTACAGAAGAGAAGAGGCAGTGTTCCTTTTATGAAAAACTCAGTCAGATTTCATGGAAAAGGAATCTCCTGTTGCTTGGTAAACTTACTGGCCACCATCTGGTTCTGCTCATTAAAAGAGTAATACAAGCAGAGGAACCTGCTGGTTGCAGCAAAGGTTGGAGCCCAGTAGGTTTCAGGTGCTTAGCAGGAGGTAAGCAGTCACATTCCCTGTTCCCAGACACTTGAGGTCAGAGAGGGACATGTTCTGTCTATATGCTCTGGAAGATGCCCGCAGCAATGGGGTCAGACTAATGCCCTTGGAAGTTTTTTTGTTGTTGTTTTTTAAAATGGAGAATAACATTTAAAGAAGTTTTATGAAAGGCACAGCTCTGACTTATAGAGGCAGAAGATCAATATGAAAGCTTGATCTGATCTGAAGAATTTATGGTATTCTCATTTTTATTATTTTAAAAGATGTATGAGGAAACTTTACTTTGGTTTCTTGCTAGAAAAAATACTTGTATGTAAATGTGTATGTGTACTGAAAACAATGAAATTTTGAGTTGAATGATGAGTTTGAATTCTGGTTTCATTTTTTAGTAACTCTTCATTTTATATGTCAATAAATGTCTCTGAACTTTAGCTTTCTACATTTTTAAGGTCTTATTCTTTATCGAGTTGAGTGAGATCACTTGAGATATTTATGTTAAAGGGTTTTGTAAGCAATGAGATCTACAAATATTAGTTATTTTTAATATACAGTAATTCAGAGAATTTTGTTAGAGGTTTGTAGAAAGTAGGATTAATTATCTGTTACTGTGCTCAAAGGTGAATGGCTATATATTTTTACTTATGTTGCTGTAATTCTTGGTGGTATGAAAATTAAAATTTAATTATCATAGAGACTAGTGTACTTAATTGGTCATACTTTGACAATCCTCCCTTTCCCCGATAACACCCACTGGAAAATTATAGATAGGATAAGACATTTTCTTATTGGTAATTGGAAAAGTACATAACACTAGTTTGGTTCAAATCAACATTTTTTTGGGCTTCTAATATAGTCTCACAAGCTACACTATTAGTGAGTTAGCATTTTGAAATGAGAAATTGTATATACATGAGCCCAATATTAAAATTCAGATAGCCCTAGCCAGTTTGGCTGTGAATAATGTCGGCCTGTGGACTGAAGGGTCCTGGATTCAATTCTGATCAAGGGCATGTACCTCAGTTGCGGGCTTGATCCCCAGCTTGTGTTGGAGGCATACTGGCTGGAATGCAGGATCTTAAAACACCTTTCTGACTCTTAATTATTTATGAAACATAAAAAGCTGATCTCAGCCTAAAATTCAAGTTAATTTTGCAAAGTTTATTTCTAAGAAGGGATGTGTATAGAGAGTAATAGTGTTGCTTCCACTACCACCCAGGTTAACCACCTAGAAACTTCAGTAGACTCCTTGGACCATGAGGAAGATTTTAGGAGGGCAACAGCACCTTCTTCCAGCATTCTTTTCATCTCTAGCAAGTCAAAGGCAAGGAAGATAGTTACTTTAAAAGTTGTTCATCATTGCTTATTCACTGATTATTAATTAAAAAACACTTATGTTATTCTCTTTGTAATGTTTTTTAAAGGAAATAAAAACTTAGGGTCATATTTCACAGTTGTCCTTTATTGTATTTTTTGACTTCTGAATTATAAACTATGTGACTTAAGTTGTTTACTTAAGTTGTTATCATTGATGTAAAATGCATGTGTTCTATAAGACAATTCTAGCACATTGTTGTTATATGGCTTCTAATTTGGAGCAAAGACTATATTTCTTTTAAATATATTTTTATTGATTTCAGAGTGGAATGGAGAGGGAGAGAGATATAAAAACATCAATGATGAGAGAGAATCATTGATCGGCTGCCTCCTGCACACCCCATACCTGGGATCAAGCCCGCAACTAAGGCATGTGCCCTGACTGGAAATCAAACCTGATTCATAGGTCAACACTCAACCACTTCAGCTGGGCTTGACTATATCTCTTTTAAGTTACATCTCTCTTTTGGTTATAAAGAAGGCTGTGCCAGAAATGCCCATCTTGGACATGTGCTATATATACAAGGAAATAGACAATAATAGCAAGGAAATGAACTGGTAGGCTTGGTAATTGAAGAAGATACGTCATTGGTGAGGCTGGGAGGTTCCTTCTGAAAAGTTATTTTGTTAGTTAGCAGAAATTGAGCTAGCTCCTCCAGGAGTCACAATTTTGTATTAAAGGTCATGGATCTATATTGAAAGTGGAGATAGAAACTACTTCATGAAGTTTGTTACTGGCCTAAGGCAAGATAAGTGCAGGAATAAAGAAAAAGCACTTAAAAAATTTTGCAACAACTTGACATTTCAGTGACTTGAAGCTTGCCATTCAAGCTTGGATTAGTGGCCTTGTCTTATCAAAGGGGTATAGACTTGCATGTGTGAAATGTGTACCAGCCATGGATAGTGACAGATTAGAAATAATAATTAAGAAAACCCATTCTTCTCCCAAAATAGTTGTGGAGCACTGATGTCAATAACACTCTCCCTGCTTTGCAGGTTTTTTCTATGTGGATAAACCAAAGACTCACAAATATACCTGAATCCAAGTGGCAAGTAAGTGGCTTGAAGAGCACCTCTAAAGAAACAATCACGTTGTGTTTATAAACCAGTATAGAAATAGAGTGCGTAAGTGCTCATTGAATTGCCAGAGAAGAAATGAGGCACTTAATAAGTACTTCCTAAATCAATGGTGTTATCACTGCCTCATTAATATAGCAGAAAGAACCCTGGGACATAGTTTAGATTTCCAGGTTCAACACTGCCAATTGCTGGTACTGTGACCTTGGGCTATACTTGAACCTCCTTAAACTTTGACTTTTCTCATTTATAAAAACATATAACAATTCCTGTCTTGCTTAATAAAGGATTGATTGAAGAGTCTAGTTGCTTAATATTAAAATAGTTTTAAAGTTATAAAATATTAAGGAATAAAAGTATGGCTAGATGCCTTTTTATAATTTCATTAGAGGCCCAGTGCATGAAATTCGTGCATGGGTAGGATCCATAGGCCTAGCCAGCAATCAGGGCTGTTTGGGGCCCTCTGGCTGCTGGTGGAGGCCTTCCTTCCAGCTGCTGGCCAGCACCTTCCTTCATTCCATGCTGCTTCCTGGTGGTCAGTGCATGTCATAGTGAGTGATCAAACTCCTGGTTGGTTGACAATTTGCATATTAGCCTTTTATTATATAGGATAATGCCCCCTGAAGCCATTAAGCTAACCCATTGCATTCCAAATGAACCAGAACTAAAATTGAATGTAGCTGATAAAAAATACTAAACAAAAGAACAATAAATCTTTGCTGATCTTCTTTATTGCAGGGCTCAATTACTTCAGGAGTGTTTCTTTGTTTGTTTATTTTTCTTTTTTAGATAGTCAGATATCTTATAGTAGGGTGTTTCATCCTGTTTTGATGAAGTATGTCATAAAAGCCTTTAGCTTGAAAGTAATGAGAAGAATTCTTATTTTGGGTCATGGTAGGAGTAAAACAATGAACCCTCTTCAATAGAAAAGCACTGAAATAGAAAGATATTTATTTTTGACAGCCTGGAATAAAATTTTTCCTAGTATAAATATAGCCTCTACCTCAGAAGGGAGTTGGAAGATTAAAAGATAAACCTAATGTTTACAAATGAGTCTGAGTTTCTCTAGAAAGAAACATTTTTTAAAGTAACTTTATAGAGTAATTTTGGCTCACAACTTGAACTCTGGTATAGCTTACATAAGAAACTAAAACTCATGAAGGTGACAGTATTAAAATGCCTATTCCCATTTCTCATCTTGTAAAGCTCTAGCACTTTAAGGTACGAGAGATATTTACATATGTTTAAAGTTAGTATGATGCTATTAGTCAAACATAAAAGCATAGCTTTACACTTCACTGAGGAAGACTATCAGCAAGGCAACCTTCTAAATGTAAATTTATATTTTTCTGTCCAAAAGTAAGGAACTGTGCCATCTGTGAAAGTAAGATAGTTGCATAAAAAAGAAAATGCATACAAAAGAAGTATAAAAATTCTATGGCAGACAGTGAGTTTATTATAAGAAGTGGGAATGTTTTTATTCCTCACTATCTATAATACTAAAATTAGCTCATTTTGAGCATGTTTTTTAAAAAAATTCTTTATTGTTGAAAGCATTACATGTCTGCTTTTTCCCCCCATTGCCCTCCTCCAGCCTGTCCCTGCCCTCCCCTCCCCCACCATCCCAGGCCTTCAGCACCCTATTGTTCATAGGTTATAGATACATGCATACAAGGTTCTTAAATTTAGTATCTGCAATAATGGAAAATGATAGTCTTTTCTACAACAAAAGCTCTAGTTATTAAGAAACTTACATAGTAAAAGAAAGTTCCCACTTCAAGTGTTGAAGCAGGAACTAAATTATTCCCTTGATTTGGGAACGAGATAAGTTTATTGGCTGAAGTTTGGTTAGCTATATTTGAAAATTTGGCCGAGGAAGATTATTTGTGAATTTTTGATACAAGAAAAGAAGGAGGAAGGGAGGTGAGCAAGATTGAGAAAGACAACATTTAGCTGAGTGTCATGAGGCTAAATTTCCAGAGGCTTCTGTTTGATCCTCAGGCTTTTTTTCCAACAGACCCAGGTTCCTGGTTCTATTACAAAACCATTCCTTTAGACAATTTTTTTTAAAAAAATATTTTTATTGATTTCAGAGAAGAAGGGAGAGGGAGAGAGAGATAAAAACATCAATGATGAGAGAGAAAGAATCTTTGCCTGTCTGCCTCCTGCACACCCCCAACTGGGTCTCTAGTCCAAAACCCTGGAATATGCCTTGACCAGGAATATAACCATGATCTCCTGGTTAATCGGTCAACACTCAACCACTAAGCCATGCTGCCCAGGCCCAAACCATTGCTTTTTGCTTTGTTATTATCCTGTTGTTTCAATGGGTCTTGATTATCCTTTATTCTAAATTTTTAAAAATTATAGGGTATATGGGGGAAAAATGTGGGTCAGGTCAGAAATTGGAATAGGACTGTGGAAAAATCTTGATGTCATACAGAATGACATACCTCATCTTATTGCACTTCATTTTATTGAATTTTTTCTAATTGAAGATTTCTGGCAAACCTACATCCTGGAAGTCTATTGGTGTTATTTTTCCAATGGCATTTCCTCACTTCATGTCTTGACACAATTTGATCATTTCTAACTATATTTCACATTTTTTAATCATTATTGTATTTGTTATGGTGATCTGTGATCAGTGCTTTTTAATGTTATGACTGTAATTATTTTGGGGTACCACAAACTACTCCCAGATAACACGGCGAGCTTAATTGATAACTGTTGTATGTGTTCTGACAGTTCAACCGAACAGCCATTTCCCATATCTCTCACTTTTCTTGGGCCTCCCTGTTCCCTGAGACACAGCGATGTTGAAATTAGGCCACTAAATAACTGCAATGGCTGCTAAGTGTTCAAGTGAAAGAAAGAATCAATTCATGTGGCAAACTTCGTTGTCTTAAGAAATTGCCACATACTCCCCAACCTTCAGCAACCACCACCCTGATCAGTTAGCAGTAATCAACATCCAGGCAAGACCCTCCACCAGCAAAAAGGTTATGACTCCCTGAAGGCTCAGATGATGGTGAGCACTTTTTTTTTTTGAATAAAGTATTTTTTTAATTGAGGGCATGTACATTGGGTTTTTTGGACATAATGCTTTTATACAGTTAAGAGACTACAGTACAGTGTACACATAAGTTTTATATGCACCGGGAAACCTAAAGTTTCATGTGACTTGCTTTCTTGTGGTGGTTGGTCTGGGACTGAACCCACCTTATCTTCGAAGTATGCCTGTAAAAATAAATTTATTTGAATGTGTCATAAAGTTTTAATGTTCAGTTCTACTTTTAGGTATAGCAGGACCCAATCATATAAAATTACATCCAGCACACACTACATTTTTCCTACCAACATGCAGTAAGTCAGTAAAAATTTGAACTTGAACAAGACTGATCAGCCATTAGGTCATGAAAACTGAAAACACCTCAAAGGTCTAAAATAAATCCCTAAGATGAACAAACAAACAAACAAAAACAAATTCAGCTGTTGTTTATCTCCTAGTACAAACCATTCAGAATCCATGGATAATTAAAATAATTATTAAGAAAACTTTGAAGCTTAGTGAAGGTAAAAGAACTGTGTATGAACCAGTGATGAAACAGTAAGAAAGTATTGGAGGTATTTTACATTAATCTCTTGAGATCTCATTAGTGTTAAAAGAACTGAAATTGCTTAGTCTACAGAAATCATGTAACAGAGTTTGGACAGCTTAACTGAGGCTAAAATACTAGTAAGTATTATCAAAGCTTTGGTTGGATTTTCTGCTGAAAGGATGACCCCGAGAAAGAGCTTTCTGTTTCATGATTTCAAAATAATCTCACATCACACATATTTTCTACATAGTATATATCATTGCTGGTTAGTGCCCAGAGGGATCAACATCGCATATAGAAGTGTTTTGAGAAAGACTGCTAAGAATTCATCTGTAGGATGGAACTGGGGGTCACTCGGTGCCTGGGGTTAGAAACCTCAGGCTGTGAGGAAAGAGGTTTCATCTGATGAACATTCATGAGCAAAGTCATTCTTGAATTGGGAGGGGGTGATATTTTGAAGTTCAGTAGATACAGGTCTGTAAACAGCACAAACTCACACACTTTTTTTCTTTTTTTGACTATTGTTTTTCTTCATTTAAATTGTGTTGGACCATGGATGGATTTCTTTGTGGCTTTCTGGAAGGAGAGAGAATTCTTTTCTCAAATCAATGAATTTTGGTGTGAGCCAAAAATATTTTCAGACCTTCCGGCTGTCAGGACACATAGACGAAAACGGGGCTCTTCTGACCATCTGGAAAGGCTAGTTGACCTATTAAATAACATAGGTTCTCTGGGGCCTTAAAATACTATCTACCTGAAAGGTTGTGTAACAGGAATACACGCTTTTTTCCTTCTTTAATGTTCCTACATCATCTAAAAGTTGCATTGGAATCATGAATGTTAATTTACGATGCTGTGTCGAAACAGCAGTGACTTTGTAAAACAGAATACCACCTCCTGTTTGAAGTTTATAAAATAGGCAGGAGAAACAACAATGAAATTTTATTTTTTAAATCTGTCCACTTATTTTTAGGTTTTGTTATATATATCCACTAAAATTTTTCAAGTTTTATTAGTCTCCATCCCAAGGCTTCTGCTGCATCTATTTTATTTTGGCTTAGATCTATGTATAGAAAACAGGGGAAGTTTGCTTTGTTTTTTCTTTTTGTAGGCAGCAAAATATTCACTATGTAATGTAAGTATAATGAAAGAAAAATCAGCTACACATTTGTTCAGTATGGTCATAAATCTGTTGTAAAATGTTTGATAATTCAAATGTCTCAAAATTCTATAGTCAGAAAAAGAATTATACAGTTATACAGATGTCTTTTTTTTGACTTTTTTAAATTTGATGTTGCTTTTCCTCCATTTCTGATTGAATTTCCTCCAGTGCTCTCTAGTTGCATTTTTTAAAAAATTGCTTTAAATGTTACTTTGTGGGAATAAAATATCTTTTAAATTACATTTACGTTCCAGTTGACAAAGTGATACATTCCAATACCTTTGCAAAAACCAGAACTTAAGAAGAAAATTATAATTATATTCCTTCCACTAGCTAGAGATTATCTTTGTAGTATTTTACCCTCTAGTCTTTTACATTCACAAGTAGAAAATAAATGTATGTATAATATACTTTTTTATTCATAGAACATATAAATACGTATGGGTTTTACATATCAGAGTTGAGTATATTGGTATATATATTTTAATCCTTTTTGTTTACTAAATATCATATTAATATGGTGGATTAAAATGGTCACATTTTCTTTGTCACTTCTCCCGCTGAGAGATGCAATCTGTTTTCCCTTCCCTTGAATTAGGGACTGGCCCTGGGCCTTATTTTGACCAACAAAATGCAACAGAAGTGACTGTCTAACTTCCGAGGCTGGGCCTTAAGAGATCTATAACTTCCACTTTTGCTGCTAGGGACATTTCATTTTTGATTCCAGTCCCAGTTCTTGGAGGAAGTCTAAGGAACCTCTGGTGCAGCTCACTGGAGGAGAACCAAGGGCTAGGGATACAAGGGGAGCCACTTTGGCCCTTCCAGCTCTCCCTGGAGTCCAGCCAAACTTAACCCATAGAACTGTGAGCAATATAAACTTCTGCTTTAAGGCATTATGTTTTGGAATGGTTTGTTATATAGTATCCTAATTGAAATGATCATAAATATTTTGATGTCATTAAAAACCTTATAAACATGATTGTGATGGTTTCATATTATTATATATGCAGGATGTCCCAAAATAATGTATATGCACTGTAACAGCTGATAGCTCAATTTTGAAAATGAAATATATTTTAATAAAAACTGCCTTTATAATATTCAAAGTGTGTGCATACATTTTTGGGACACCTACATATGCATTATAGCTTATCATTTTCCTTAAATGGTAGACATTTAAGGAACTCATATTCTTCTCTATTATCAACAATGCTATGAAATATTTTTATTCATAAACCTGAGGAAGCAATTGGGATTATTTTCTTTAGCTGGAAATATGCATTGCTTCAAATAATGTTAATGTTTGTAAAACTATCATTGAAGATTTCTAAGTTGTTTTCCATTAACTTTGAACAAATTGGCATCAGTTTAAAGAGTGCTATACTTTATTAGCACTGAAAACAAGCATTTAAGAAACAAAATAATAAAAATAAAGCAATAAAATTGAAATAGTTTGCTAATTTGATAGGCAAAAATGATGTTTTGTTTTAAATTGTAATCCTTGGCTGGCCAGCATGGCTCAGTGGTTGAGCATTGACTTATGAATCAGGAGGTCAAGGTTTAGTTCCCAGTCAGGGCACATGCTTATCTCCCAGTGTGGGGCATGCAGGAGGCAGCCAATCAATGATTCTCTCTCAGTATTGATGCTTCTATCTCTCCCTCTTCCTTCATCTCTGAAATAAAAAAAACAAAAATAAATTGTAATCTTTTTTCAGTAAGGTTAAACTATTTACATCTTTAATAGTTTTTTTCAATTTAGTTATTATTGAATTGCATATTGATATAATTTACCATTCAAATAGTAGTATTAGTATTTTCTCACCAATTTGTAAGAGCTCTTTTTATGCTAGAAAATATATTTCAAGAGTTTAGTGCTTACCTTTTAATTTTATTTATTGTGTTTTTTGGATTTATTTAACTTTAAAATTGTATTTACTCACATTTATCCACTTGCTTTCATTTGACTTCCATTGTCTTTAAATATAAATGTTTCTTTTATCAAAGCATTTTAATAATTTAAGAATCTGTGATTTATATTTCAATTGGTTGGATATTTAAAAACTTTTATTTCTCTCTTTTCATTTTTTCCTTCTTTTTTGTTTTTGAATTTCCTTTAGGAAATTACTCTAAATCATTTGTGCTTTGTGGGATAAGTTGAAGTTTTCTTTGAGGCCTAGTCATTATTCATTTTTATAAATGTTTGATTTATAGAAGCTTTTTCCATTTCTGGGGTTACAAAGTTCAGCATATATTAATGTAACATTGTTATATAGCTCAATTCTTTTATGCCCTTATTTATTTTTTACTGAATTGAATTGTCATAGATTGATAGTGGTATGCTAAAATATGTCATGATTGCATAACTGTCATTTCTACTTTCATTCATAATAATTTTTACTTTATATATTTTGATGTCATGTTATTTAATGTAAAATATTTGTGACTTTGTCTCATTCATTCATTTAATCAAGAGCTGGAGATAAAACGATTAATAAAATGTGGTCACTCCTCTTGAAGAATTCTGAGTCATGTGGTAAACACAGCCAGAGACATGATAACAAAGCAGTTAGCGTTGCAAGAGAGGTAAAAGGTTCGGGACAAATCGAATCCAGATTGGATGGAGGGGGGATCGCAGGGCATCATTTAGTCAAACAAAGTGATCCTCTGCCTTGTTTAATGATTTCATCTTCAATTCTACTTCATTTCATAATTGTGCCACATCTACATTTCCATTCCTTTATATGCTGCTATAATTGGATTTTATTTTTTTATATCTTTTTATTGAATTTATTGGGGTGGCATCAATTAATAAAATTATGCAGGTTTCAGGTGCACAATTCCACAACACATCATCTGTATACTGTGTTGTGTGATCACCACCCCAAGTCAAGTCTTCTTCCATCATCATTTATTCCTTCTTTACCCTCCTCCTTCCTTCCCTCAGCAATCCCTCCACTGTTGTCTGTGTCCATGAGTTTTTTCTTTTTCTTTTCTTTTTTCTTTATCACTCTACCCACCTCCCAGTCCTCTAACCACCCGCTTCCCCATGACAGCTGTCAGCCTGTTCTCCATGGGTCTGTCTATGGGTCTGTCTCTATTTTGCTTGATAGCTTATTTTGTTCATTAGATTCCATATATGAATGAAATCATGTGATACTTGTCTTTCTCTGACTGACTTATTTCACTTAGCGTAATGTTCTCCAGGTCCACCCATGCTGTTGTGTCATTTAAACTTTAAAGCACATAAAATAGGGTCTATTAATATTACTACTAGAGGCCCAGAGCATGAAAATCGTGCATGGGTAGGGTCCCTAGCAGCTGCCGATGGGGGGGGGGGGCAGGCGGGCCTCCCTTCCCCCAGCCTCCTGCCCTGTTGCCGACGCCATGTTCTGTGCCTTCCCCTGGTGGTCAGCGCACATATAACTCCTGGTCGGTCAAATTCCCACCTGTAGGGACAATTTGCATATTAGCCTTTTATTATGTAGGATGCTATAGTTGGGAACCATGAGCTTAAGTATCTTACCCAAGGGGGTAAGTGAGAGAGTCAGGATAATACATGCTACTAAGTTTCTATGAATTCTAAATGAGAGAATGTATGCAAACATTTTTTCAAAACCGAGTGTCTGTGTAAACACTAAAATAACTCCTGAAATTCTTACTGGGGAAATAAAATAGTGGCCTGAAGTCTATATATATATATGTATATATATGTTAAGTTTCTGAAGCACATTTTTTCCTTTTTATAGAAGTTATTGGGGTGACACTGGTTAGCAGAATTATACAGGTTTCAGATGCACAATTCTACAACACATCATCTGTACACTGTACTGTGTGGATGACTCCAAGTTTTTGCTGAAAGTCACGATTTGCCGTGCATTATTGTAGCCTCTGGTTCACATAGGCAACTCAAACAGATTGTTCTTTGCTTTCAGACAATTACAAACCTGTCTCCAGCTGGGCAGTCTCATCTGAATCATATCTTCGTCTTAAACCGCCTACATAATATCTCATGTTAGGTAACTCTCTGGCATCTCAAATGCAGAAGATATAAAATTGAAGATCACCTACTAACCCCAAACCTATTTTCTTCATATATTCCCTATCCTGGTGACTGAAACCATTATCATCCCCTCAGCCAGGAAATCCAGAAATCTGATAATTATCTGAGATTGCCTCCTTTCTCTCCTCCACATCTACCAGTCCTGTACTGATTCTACCTCCTTGATAGCTCTTAAATCTGACTGTCTCTATTCTCTGCCACTGTTCATTTTAGGCCTATTTGCTTTTAAGCTAGATTATTGCAATAGCTTTCTAATGTCTCTCTCTCTTTTTTTTTTCCCTCCGATGCCCTCCCCTTTTCCGTTACTCAAACCAACCTGCACACTGCTAAAATACAAGCCTCACTTCCCTTTTGAAATGTTCCAAAAACATTCCATCCTTATCAAGATAAAGTGTATATTCAGTTTAGCATGCAAGTGTCTTTATTATCTGGCTCCTAGTTCCTATTCTTGCCTCATCTTTAGATATATGGAATCACTAGCATTGTTGTGATTAGGTCATGCTCTGTCATGCTCTCATGACTCCCCATATGCTCTGCCCTCTGTTTGGAATGTCTGCCCACCACCTGTTTTTCTAATTAATGTGTACTCTACCATCAACTTCCAGCTCAATCACACCTCCCTTGAAAGGAGTTCTGGGGCTCCCAGACTGATGTACATACCCTTTGCTGCCCTAGCAAGGACTGAAGTAGATGCATTATCTTATGCATCTACCTACCTCTAGAAGTCAGGGACTCTATCTGGTTTCAACTTTACACTGAATAAATTATTAAGGTTTAATCACCAATGGCCTTATACTTGATACTTATCAACTAAAATAACTTAAATAGAATTTTTAAATTTCATGATTCAAAAGAAATGCATTAAATATCTCTTTTAGTTGTTTAAATATAGTGCTTTGTTGTAAATAATATACAGGTATTTCTACATTGTTAATCTCTGCTTGGCTTGGGGATTCCCTGGTTGCTCAATTCATTTTGTAGACATTGTCCCTTTGTTGACTGATAACATTTATTGAAACAAATGCTGGACATCTTGGAAGCAGAAACCAATGCTATAAAAACACAAGATGAATGACCACACTAATAAATCATCTTATTTGCCTCCCATTGCTGCTGCAAAATTAGTACCAACTGGGGAACTAAAGGGTTGCAAATGAATGTGAACCTCTTTGAGCAAAAGATAATACACAAGAGGTAATATAAAGTAAAGGCTGTTTTATTTTATATTTTGTTGTCATTTAGAGTTAGAGTCATTATAGCTATTTCTAGTATTCTTTATTGTATATTTTTAATCAAGAATTTTGCCCCAATTTGGAAATAAATCTGAATAGCCCTATTAAATTCTTAAGATTATTGATAGGGTTGCAAGAAATTTATTTCTGAGTTATGATTTTTGTTTTCTTGCAGAGGTGAGCAAAATGCAATTTCTACTCATAGTCATCTTTACCAGAGTTACAGTGAATAACATGTACATTATATATTTACATACGATTGCTGGAAGAGCAAAGGAAATGAAAAGGGGAGGACAACTGGGGCAGTAAAAACTGAAAATAGTAAATTTTTAATGTACAAGAATCCATTCATTTTCCCAGATAAATGCACCTACCAAATGTTTATGCAAAATAAACAAGAATCATTTAAAATGCATTACTTCCATTTATGTCAATAAATAACTCACATCACTGATGAAAATGTACATAGATATTATTTTTCATTAAAAAATTGGAAATATATGATTCCATTTTTTAAAAAGCCCCCTTGAAAGGAAACTAGCAATAATATGACAATAATTTTTAGATTTCTGGAAAAAGAATGGAATAAAATTTTTAAAGAACAAATATGGTTTTCCTTGGGAGAATGAGAAATTACAGATGCCTTGTTCAACCAGTGTAATTCTAACACCATTAATAGGCTTTATCTAAGACAGCAATGTATCAGAAATCAGCTGGCTCAGCATTGATAAATGTGGCAAATATTAAAATAGAAACTAAATCTCTTTATAATTTATTTTAAAATATTATTTATATTGTGGTTTATTTGGATAGATAAAAGAAATAATTTATTATTTATAATTTTTCATATGTGGTACTATTTATTTATTTATTTTTCTCATACCTCCACCCACTTTCTCTTTGGTAGCCATCAGTTTGTTTTCTGTATCCATGTGTCCATTTTTGTTTTGTTTATTCATTTATTTTAATATTCGTTTTATAAACCCACTGTAAGTTGAAAATATTGTACATATATGAGCTTAACCAGCCATTTTCTATTGAATACACATTGCTTTCACACATTGTACTAGTAAAGTTAAAAAATCATAAGTCAAACCATTGTAAGTCATGATCATCTGTGTCTAAATATATCTTTTTCAGAAAGTTAGTTATTAAGATCTTTTGTTTATTTTCCAGATTGAGATTTTTAAAAATTTATCTTTATTGTTGAAAGTACTACAGATGTCCCGTTATGTTGTTTTTCTTTCCCATTGACCCCCTTACTGGCCCTTCGCAGGCCTTCACCACTCTATTGCCTGTGTCAATGGGTTATGCATATATGATTACAAGTTCCCAAGTTAATCACTCCCCTTCCACTCCAATTGATTTTTTTTTTTTTTTTTTAGTTTTAAGAGTTGTTTGCATATTTTGGATAATAGTCCTTTGTCAAATATATCTTCTGCAAATGTTATCTCCAAGTCTGTGACTTATCTTCCCATTCTCTTGACAGTGTCTTTTGCAGAGCACGAACAGCCTGTATTTTGATAGAGTTCTACTTAAGGCAGCCACAAAATAGAGCAAGTTTTCTACACATTCAGCCTTCCAAATTCTGTGTGAATGAATAAGAGATACCTTGTAGGCCTCCTCCAAGGAAGAGCTAAAGGAAGAGAGAATAAATGATGTGGACTTTTACATTTTATTTCATGTAAGTGATTTATATATGTAGCACACAGCAGACCTTTAAGTACTTAGGTCTGAGGAGGGAGAAGGTCTACAGAACAAGGCACCAGCCACATAGTGCAGTTAGTTCAAACCCAGTATTATTGCATTACCTTACTGTGTGGCCTGGAGCAAGTCACTAATTCTTTGTGAGCCACAACTTCTTTGTCTCTAAAATAGGTGGAGTATTAGCTATTTTTGCACGGTTGCTGTGAGGATTAAATGACACAGCACAAGTATGGCACCTTATATAGAGCCTCGTTTGTGATATTTGCTCCCCACATTAGCCACTGCTCACTTTTTTCTTCCCTTAGCATCCCCTTTGTAGAGCGATTCGAGGCTACAAAATGAATAGCCTATTAAAAAGTTTATGAGTGATCCAATACCAATTTTAAACATATATAGTGACTCTTAGTGACCATGTATATTACACACCTGTGTGTCTTTATAAAATAAAAATTCTACTACATATTTCTTCTATTAAATAGTGTTTAGGCCAAGAGGCCATTTGAAAAGAACCACTGAGGATGCAGAACCTAGTTTTAATAAAACAAGATTCGGAATGACTGGAAGGCGAAAACCAAACTAATAGTTCCAAAGGTCATGATAAATGAATTAGGAAAGCAATCAAAATGGCTTAGCAAAACAATGCTATCATTTTTCATCTTAATGAATCTCTTAAAGACTAAATAAAAGGAGAAAGATGAAAGTAATTATGGACTGTGTACCGAGTTATTGGAGCTTTTGATATCTCCAAAGAATACAGTTCATAAAGCTGAAGCTGTAGATGTATATACATATATATCCCATAGCTGCGTCAGAGCTGGGGAACTATATATTATGTTTGCATAGTGAGTGTATACATACTTATTTTAATGAACATATTATGTAGAACTCTATCCCTCTGGCACACCCCGCTAAATTTATAAAGCGAGTGTCTTGGGAGTTAGAAGGGCTAAAGAGATCATGGCAATAGATCTCAGAGGCTTGACTCAGATCCCATTTCTACCATTCCTTGCAGAATAGAGAAGACATTAAATTTCCTGGCCTGCCATCAAACAACAAAAGACATGGAGGAGAAAAATGAGGGAAAATGTTTTCATAAAGATTTTTTTAAAAAGGAGGATGAATGATGCACAATATTATTATTCCAATGAGAAAGGTGATAAACACTCTTTCCTTGTATATTGTATTAGAGGATGGTTTACTGGTATAGATTTTATTTGTATCAATGCAATAGGACCCTATTAGAGCTGGGATATTTCTCTTAATTTTAATGGATGATGAGGAATATGCAAATTAGCCTTGTCATTTTTACTGAAACATATATATCATCTCAGTAAGTTGCAACTCATTATATAATAATATATAACTTTACATTATGAAGCTAAAGGCACTTATAAACTCTGTCATGAAAGTGTTGTAAAGCAAGTATTGAAGCACTATTCTGTATTTTATACAAGAAACGATTTATATAATATGTATATAAAATAGGTTATACAAAAAGTAATTATATATGTATATATAATTTTTAAAAACAAAATGAAAACATTGTACATACTGTTTTGTTACCAGATTTATTTTACTTAGCGGTATACTGTGAATAAAGCCATGTTATTGCATATTCTTCCATATTATTTTTAAAGGTCGCATAGATTCTGGAATGTGGATATAGCATAGTTTATTTAATTGAATTTTATACCTGTCTTATCGTCTAATTAACTAGTTAATATTAATAATAAGAAGAGAGAAAAGGGGAGGCAGGACATTATAAGCATGGTCTTATGGGCAGCTCCACTAGGAAGCTATAGCTTCATACTGCCCAGGGAACCACCTGTCCATTCCCTGCAGATCACTGGGGGAAGGGAACAAACAAAGGAGGAGATAGGCACATGACAGTAGAATTTGGGGTGATGTAGGAAGGTGCCTGTCTGTCAATCTAGCTTGGGGAACAATGGATTGGCTAGGGGGGTAAACCACAATGCAACCTGAAAGTCTTGGAAGATTAAAATCCCAAAGCGTTTCTGCTTTCTCTCTCTTGCTCCCTGACCTACACTTGCCTGTGCATTTGCCTGTTCTATCTCCACAGACTTGTGGCCTTAAGCAGACTCCTACATGCAATGGACTGCAGCTAGAAACACAAGCTAAACTAGCCAGATGCTGATCTGGACTATACTTTCACTAGTATATGGAGCAGAAATTCTGGACACCGGTTTTTATTTTGGCCCTGCTGAAGACAAGATTGGACTTCCATGGTGAGACAGATGGAAATGGGACCTTAGAGGGGAACCCCCTTAATTTTACATCATTAATTGCCGGAAGCCGGTCCATCCTTGCTGCTTGACACAGTCGCTGCATGGAAGAAACATCTGCACAGCATGTTTCAAGGGACCTAGCGTATATGGCATACTGTTCTTAATATGTTTGCTCCCCTTCTTGGCGCTATGTGTTTTAACCAAGGTCACCTCTCCGAGAAAGGTTGTGTCCCCAGGTAGGGATTTTTCCCTGAAGTTAGGGAGGGAATAAAACCCCTTAACTAAATGCCAGGTGGGTAGTTAATCACTTTTACTACAAACAATCACCCTTAAACTACATAATCTTTACTCCCTGGAATGGAGATAAGAAACACCCTAACCTTTGGAATAGAAATTGACAGGATTAAAATCAACTGGTATAAATACAGATGTAACAAAACAATAAAAGACAGAACGTGGCTGGGGATCCTGGCTAGGCTGCTGATCAACTGAACGCTGCCTCCGTGTCATTCCTTCTTCACCGACTCCGTCCACACCTTTGGGAACCCCTTTGACCTGATGGGGTTGGACTCCCACAATTAATAAAGCTTTTCATGAAACCCCATACTCCCATAGGGCCACAGGACATTTCCTCATGGAACCCCAAGAACTCCACCTCAACCAATAACAACTGGACTTTTTGTTGTTATTGTTAATGTTAATCCTCACCCAAGGATATTTTTCCATT
>NW_006289416.1:3406771-3419678 GCF_000327345.1 Myotis davidii
GACTTGGGACCCTTCAGTCCGTGGGCTGATGATCTATCCACTGAGCCAAACCAGCTAGGGCAACAGCTGGATTTTTAAGTCATTTTCATTCTTGAAACTATTAAGGAAAGTGATTTGAGAAACAATTAAGAAATTAACCAAGACAATGGAAACTTCCTTGAAGCAGGAGCAGCTCAGGATCAGGGCAGGGTACCACATCCCCAGAGAAGGGCATTGTTAATACAACCCATGGGAATTACTCAAGCAGGGTTTTGGTTGTAAAGAGTGCATTAAAAAAAAATCCACTGGTATTAAGGGAGTAGATTTAAAACTAAAGAAAGGATGTGATTTCCCCAGTGATTAAGCTACTAGATACAGTTTTCATGATGCTAAAGAGGACGTGGTTTGGAAAGTTTCCTAAAAATCACAGGGCAACCCTTGACCGTTGTGGGATATATGTTACCATTGTATAATGATTCTGACTCACAGGAAAGCCACAGGAAGAGGCAGGTTTTCCAGTGACTCTGGCTGAAAATTATTCTTGGAACTGAGATTTGAAGACACATATTTCAGGCCTTGACAGTGCAACAGAGCTGACCTTTTTCAGAATGAATTTTTTTCAAAGGAAGGATCATTTTAGGATTGGTTTAGACTTACTGTATTCATTTGATTGTAGTTTATTCAATTTTGTTCTCAAAATGTTAAGCTTTGGATTGGCTGTTCTTCAGGCATATTTTTCTGTCTAGACATAACCTAAATGGCAGACAGCAAGAGGGTTTGTAAATATCAGTTTTTATATACAAACCCAAAGGCAATCTGGAGCCACCTACTAGTATCTGTCGTTTCTATCACACACAGAGTATGTCAATCTCAGCTTCCCTTAGCTCTGTTCAGCATCAAGCGTAAAAAGTTTCTGCTGGAAAAAGTAGTTGCGTTCAGTCTTTGTGTCAATATTAACAGCATCTGTAAGGAAATTTAGCACCTTACCTTGTCTAGGTAGTAGGTGAAGAGATAGTCAAATGTCTGCAGTTTTAACTCCGTGAGAAGCTATAGACCCCCAATATTCTCAAAACATAAAAGTGTATCCACACTATATAATCTGCTGGGACTTGAATTCTGTTTACCTGGGGCCTTCCGACCTCCTCTGACAGACACTTCTTGTTCCAGAGCTTTTAGCTGTTGGCTGGGGACTTGCTTCATCCTGGGAACATTACCTTTTGTCGAGAACTTGCCCCTTTAGCACCTGCTTCCAGGTGTTGCATGGTTTCCTGCTGCTCTGATCTCCATTCACCATACTAGGCCATTTGAATACTGACATTCACCAATATTGGACCCAAGGTACCATGTTGATTTGTATCTGCTAGGAGGTCATAAAATGTTTACATTATTTCCCCCAGGCCTTTCCCCCTCTCATCTTAATAGCTACTCATCTTTCCTTCTGTTTGCTTTTAAGATCGCACACCCAGTAACAGGCTGATTGAGTTATTCATGCTGCAGTAAAAGCACTGTTAACTGCCCCATATTTAAATATGAACATGAGGGATAACTTTATTTACTGCAAATAATGCAATACTCAATATAAATGACTACTTTTAGTGTATTATTTTCTATTGCTAATTTCCCTTTCTGTCAATTTTAGAACACAACGCAAGAATTGTTTTTTCTTCTGTATAATCATTTTTTGGTAGGTATAGTTCTTCACAGCAGCAGTCTGAAATCACTAACAGTATAGAATTGAAAAAACATGAACTATGTATAATTTTGTCTGCTGATATTTAAAGAAGGGTTAATAAACATTTGTAATCTTTTATAAAATCTTTATTGTAGAAAGTATTACAGATATCCCTCCCCCCCTGTGACCCCACACTCCTCCTCCTCTAAGCCATTTGTACTCTTTTAATAGCTTCTTTCAAGCGTTCAGAAAATCTGAATAGATACTACTGCCTCACTGGTAGAAATATATATGAAAATATTTATATTTATTTCTCTAAAATAATAGCTATGGCACCAATTTAAAGGGAATTATGCTATCTGTTGGGGGTACCTGAATCTTAAAAGTGCCATTTAGGCCAAGTTTCTTGAATTTAAACTTTGACATATTTTGCTGTACTTATTCTATTTTAATGGTAACATCTTTAAGATGAGAGGCAGAGTAGGAAATAGAGAATATGATTGCAGTCTATATCCTATAATAATACATTTATTGTTGTTAAGTAATAGAATAATTATAATTAAGTGATAAAAAACATTTAGTTGTAGAGTTTTACATTTTATATATCAAATATGTATTGTTATATTTGTTCATACATTTATATTTTGTAATTTGAAATTTAAACCGAATTTAAGATAAACATATTGAAATTCTGACCATTTTCAATGAACCCTATATACATCCATGTACTTGGATTGGGTAAGAGCAAAGTTTGATTTAGTTGAAGGTGCTGATCTCAAACTTGGAATATTTGGGTTTAATCTAGGTGGCTCCACCTATTAGCTGTGCAAATTTACCTGAGGTAAGCTATTTAATCTTTATGTCTCTCAGTTTCTTCATCTGTAAAGCAAACAAACAGAAAAGTCACCTCACCCGGTTATTATAGGGACAGAATTTGAAAGCAACTAGACCAGTGTTAACACATGCTAGGTACTGTGTGCACATTTCTTTCTTTTTACAGTTTCTAGAAATGCTTAAGCATGGATAGGACAACATAGAGCAGGGGTATAATGGATGGCTTCTGGTGATCTTGAATGTCATATCTAACCTTAGTTTTTTTGACCAATGGTTCATAAATGGACCTTTGTCATTACATTCACTCAACTCAACTTTGCTGGCATTTGCTATGCGTTGGATACTCTGCTGTGTCCTTGGTAGGTATACAAGGGGACCTAGAGCACGTGGAGGATGCATTTACCCCTCTTCTGCCTTGCTTTCCCCCCAGCTCCCCTGAATAGCTACCTTCTGACTATCTCTTGTGGAGCTTGTCCCTGTCTCCTTCTGTAGTGATGGGTTCTCCCATGTCCTGTGCTTTTTCCTTACTTGGGCTCACTCCATAACCTCTGAAGTAATACTTAGCTCAGAGGCTGCTATTAGGGTAAGTAACACATTAAAGCACTTGGAACAGTTGTTTGGCATTAAGTGCTCAATAGATTTTAGTTATTATCGTTATCTGTCCCTCCCTTAGGGCTGGGTTTGTTCTACTGGGTCAGCTGCCTTCTGTTCAGGTCCTTTCTGGGTAAGAAGATCCCTTGCTCTCTGTGAGGAACACAAGAAAATCAGATCAACAATAAGTATCTCGGTATTTAGGTTAAAAACAACATTGGGAGTGACCTTTGTTAAATAAGAAACTACAGGGTCATCTATAGGACAGGCATATTCTATATAATAAAGTATTTATAAATAAATCATTAGTTACAATTTGTCATGGAATGTATTTATTTTGTCACACTTTGGTATTTTTGTTTTGCATCAATCTGTATATCCACATATAAGATATCAAAACCTGAGAAAAATGCCGGAGAAAAAGTATCCTGGCACAGTCACATCTTCTTCATTCCCCATACAACTCAGTTTATTTCTAACAAGAACATCAGAAAGTACCACGGAAGAGTGACCTTTACAGAAAAGACCTGACAACCAGATAAACTACACACCATTTACAGAGGGATCAGTGGAATTTACTCCATCTATTTTCCTGGCCCCTAGAGGAAATTATTCATTCTAGAAGGGCACAGCTGATTGAGGAAGGAAGATTTGGATAGAAAAGAGAAAATGCTTTGAACTATGTTTATGGGAAAGCTAGACCTGTAGATTTTACCCTATAAAATGAGGCAGTTGGACTAGATCATTTTATATTACTTATTTCATTATTGTAAAATGTAAAGATGCTTAACTTTATTTCCCATTACAGTTGACATTCAATATTATTTTATGTTAGTTTCAGGTGTACAGTATAGTGGTCAATTATATAACATACAAAATGATCTCCCCAATAATTCTAGTACCTACCTGGCATCATACAGAGTTATTACAATATTATGGACTATATTCCCTATGCTGTACTTTACATTCCCATGATCATTTTGCAATTTGCACTTCTTAATCTCTTTACCCTTTTCAGCCAGGAATAAACTCATGTCTATATGGTCAATTAGTAGAGAGTTTTAGTGTGAATGAATGAATGCATGCATTCATGAATGAGTTATGGATGCATGAATAGCATCTTTTTCTCAACTCATCTTTGCCTAGGAAATAGCTAGCCAACCTTCAGGTTCTGGAATTGGATTGTAGTCCTGAACCTAACTCACTCTCAGTGTGGCCTTGGTGTTCAAGTGACCGCATTTTTGCTGAAACCTCACCTGTTAATAGCTACCAGAAGTCTGCAACCTGGCTATGAATATCAGTTTTCAGACTAGGAAACCTACCTGTCCTTGTCATGCTGGTCTCTTCATAAGGAGTTAGGAGGGGGAACTATTATCCTGTTTCCAGTTCTGTGAACTTTTATTAAGTTACCAGATTTCAGATGTAATGATCCATCTGATGTTAAGAAACTTAGTCATTCTTAACTATTGGTGGTGTTTCCATATCCATTTTTGCCCTGGGAATATGGGAATATGGGCTTCTGTTAGGTTTCTTCCTTCCTTCCTTCCTTCCTTCCTTCCTTCCTTCCTGCCTTCCTTCCTTTCTTCCTTTCTTCCTTCCTTCTTTCTTTCTTTCCTTCCTTCCTTCCTTCCTTCCTTCCTTCCTTCCTTCCTTCCATTCATTCATTCATTCATTCACCTTACTCGTTATCCACAGCTGGGTAACAAATTACCCCAAGACTTAGTGGCTTAATACCCGCCTCCCTCCACCTACATTCTTTGAATGTCAGTATTGGATTTAGACTCTTTTTCAGTCCCTCCCATTCATTCCCTCTCATAACATTCCCATGACCATTCTGTTGTTGCTTCGGTTCAGTTAGTTTGTCTCTCCTAACTGCACTGCCCACCACAAACACGATGGAGCTAAACAATTATGATAGCTTTAAACTAGTTTTCAAGCTCCTGGAAAAGTAGGGATCATGTTTTATATTTTTGGTAAACTTGGGGGCTTAATGTTTGCTGTTACATGTAAAAAGAAATGGATGAAGAATTTTGCTACCAGCTACCCAGTAACAATAAACTACTGAACAGCCTCCAAATAATGTAGGGCTAAAAAACCTTTAAATGCAAGGCATGAAAAACACAGCCCAGAAGTGGCAAAGTTAAGATGACAGAAGCAATTAATTAGTCACTGACTAACAGAAGGATGCACTCTCATTAATTTGCAAAGGTTACTCACGGCATGTTTCCTTAGTATCAAGCCCAGGAACAGGCAAGAAGAGGTAGAGCAGGTCGGGCAGTGGTCGTGAAGGCAGCCACAATGATCGTGAGCCTTCACTTTGTCCTATATTATTTAATTTTATCTTTGGGCACAGGATTTATTGATTATTTATTTATTTATTTATTTTTACTGAGGATGAGTCAGGTTTGGTAATTTGCCTAAGGTCACTTTCACATGATGGTGGTGGAGTTGTGACTCCAGTCTTCATCTGTTTAGCTCTTTGTGGGGGGGGGGGGGGGGGGGAGGAATTTCCTTTCCATTGTTAATTGATTCATATATGAGGATGTTTATTGGTGTTATGTTCCTGGCCTCTCTATACCCCTTACTCATTTAGAAGTTATTGGTTAATTTGGGAGCAAGATTTTAACTTTTTTTTTTCTTTTGGAAACTAGCTGTTAGAAGGAAGCAGAATTTTGGTCTGGCCTTCTTTGCGATACCTTTTCTAGGGCCAGCACCTAGAACAGAGCCTAGATTTGTGGGTAAGTCTGTCATCTTCTGGGGTTTAGTTTCAAGAATCTCATGGTTGTCAGAACCTAAGTCACACTCAACATCGGTGATATCAATATTAAAAATGATATTTATTATTCATTTGTCCATACTTTTCTGATCAGTTTGGTTCAGAAGTTGGGGAAAAGAGAAATTTATGTTTAAACTCCCAACTTTGTCCCTTTCCCTATAAAAAAAGTTAAAAAATTCAGCATAAAATGGACAGAAGATAAAAAGAAGACAATAAATAGCAGACATAAAGTTGGAAAGGGAAAGAAAAAATGAAACAGCTTAGCTGTGGGGGAGGATTCAGAGTGTGATCAGCGGGGAGCTCTCCTCATCCTCACCAGTTGCTGGTGGGAGTGGGTTCCTTGCGATGTCACAAGAAAAGGGATTTCCTGAGACTCGCATGGGAGAATGAGTGGCATTTATTTGTGTGGAGTTAAATTCCTGAGTCTCCAAGGTTCCATTTCCCTCCGTCCCACTGTAGAAGCGTAGCTGTGGCTTCAACCGAGCTAGGATTAAAGCTGTTGACCAGAGTTTCGGTTCCACGCTGGGATGCTGTCCAACCCAGCACCAGGCTAGCTGAGTGTGTGTTCCCAGCTATAGTCCAGCAGTCCAATGGCTGTGGCGTCCACAGGGCCACATGGCTACGGAGGGAACGCAGGCTAAGGTGAGGAAGAAGGAGCAAAAGCAAAGAAACCAGAGTGCGAAGAGCAAGCTCCTTTTTCTGGGAGTTTATATACCCTTAAATTTTCACAGGCTTGCAGTGGCCCTGCCCCCTCTAGCCAATGATCTCTGTTCCCAGGTTTGAATGGCAGGCTCCTTCCCTATGTCATTCTGACTTTACTGTGCATGTGCCCATCTTCCCCTTTGTCCAGACTCTTCCTCCAATAATCTGCCTGGGATGGACCAGTGACTCCCTGGGGATTGTAAAGTTGCAGCTACCTGCTGAAGCTGCCCAAATGGCCATGCTTATAATGTTTTGCTTCCTCATTGCTCCTTCTATTATTAATAACTACCTAATTACAATGGTATCAAGAGGAAGAAAAACCAACTCCATATATCATAATCCCAGCATAGCACAATAATTAATGTTCATGATGACAATCCTTGATCCATCAAGAACAATTAAATTGTGTTCAGCAGACTTTTTTTCTTTACATAAGCTGGGGGAGAATGTTTAATAAGTTGTAGAAAGATTTATTCTTTGACTAAAGGAAATACAATTTTACTTATATTTGTTGGGCTCTGCAAGAAATGCCGTTGTGGCCGTGGCCGGTTTGGCTCAGTGGATAGAGCATCGGCCTGCGGACTGAAAGGTCCCAGGTTCGATTCCGGTCAAGGGCATGTACCTTGGTTGCGGGCACATCCCCAGTGGGGGCTGTGCGGGAGGCGGCTGGTTGATGTTTCTCTCTCATCGATGTTTCTGACTCTCTGTCCCTCTCCCTTCCTCTCTGTGGAAAGTCAATAAAATATATATTTAAAAAGAAAGAAAAAAAAGAAATGCCGTTGTGAAAATAATTAAATATAGAAAAGCAAAAGGTACTGTTGAGAACAACTTCTTAAGAATATATTACCTTTATAATTAAAGACTTTCCCACAGCATCTGCATTTTCCTACTCTATTTCAATTTGCCTAATCAGGAATAATTATTAAAGGTTTGTATTAATTGGTAATTCAGCTTTAAGTGCCTCTTTTTAATATGATGGATCAGTTGTACTTTGTTTTTAAGCAAAAGATGTAAAGTATCTATTTGGATTTAAATTAAGCTGAATCGTAGGGTTCAAGCTCATCAGACTTAAATTACAATTTAACTCACAGTAATGGATAAACAGTGTTATATTAATTTTAGAGCATGTATATTTTAATTGGCATTACAAGTAAAAAAGGGGCAGTTTGAATGTCCTCAGAAGAGGGTGAGGTGTGAAATTCTCACTAAGAGACCCTCCCCCGCAACCTGTGGCGTTATGTTGATGTTTACTTGGCTTTGTCAGAGTCCTGGAGTTGAGCAGATTGAGGGAGGCTGACCTCTTTCGCTAGTCATTCCACAAAACAGCCAATTTATGAAATCACAGCGGAATTGGGAAAGATGAGGAATAATATTCATAACCCCATCCAGGGCACCCTCTCTGTTGCATCAGGATACTTGTGAGACCAAATTAATAATTTAAAGGTTGTTTGGAATTAAAGCATGGGTAATTTTGAAGATTTCAAATAGCTGATGGTAGGGACTGTTGAATCATCTCTGAGACATAATAGAGTTATAATAATATATGATTACATTTATTAATCACTTTGTTAGGCACTTTGAGGGTCCCCACTGGGGTGCCTGGCCAGCCTGGGTGAGGGGCTGATGGCTGTTTGCAGCTGGTCATACCCCTTCAGGTGGGGGTCTCCACTGGGGTGCCTGGCCAGCCTGAGTGAGAGGCTGATGGCTGTTTGCAGCTGACCACGCCCCTTTTAGGGTGGGGGGTCCCCACTGGGGTGCCTGGCCAGTCTGGGTGAGGGGCTTAGGGCCGTTTTTCAGGCTGGCCACGCCTCCCCGGCAATGGAAGCTCCCAGCCTCTCCTTTTTTTCTTGTTTCTTTTTCCTTAGATTTATTTACCTTCTATAATTGGAAATTTGTAGCCTGGAGTGAAGCTCAGGGCCAGCCAGGGCTTGGCTTCCTCCATCGCCAGGGGCAACCCAAGGCTCCAGCTCCATGGCCACAGCCGGCTGAAAGCAGGTATCTGGGGTTTATTTACCTTCTATAATTGAAACTTTGTTGCTTTCAGTGGAGCTTGGAGCCACCGTGGCAGGCGAGAAGTTTGGCTTCCTCCATCATTGAGGCAACCAAGCCTCCTGCTTGCTCCAGCTCCATGGCTGCCAGTCGCCATCTTTGTTGGGTTAATTTGCATATAGTCGCTTTGATTGGCAAGTGGGTGTGGCTTAAGGTGTAGTGAAGGTATGGTCAATTTGCATGTTTGTCTTTTATTAGTGTAGATTGTTGTTGTTGTTAATCCTTATGCAAGGATATATTTTTTTAAAAATATATTTTATTGATTTTTTACAGAGAGGAAGGGAGAGAGAGAGAGAATTAGAAACATCGATGAGAGAGAAACATCGATCAGCTGCCTCCTGCACATCTTCCACTGGGGATGTGCCCACAACCAAGGTACATGCCCTTGACCGGAATCAAACCCGGACCTTTCAGTCCGCAGGCTGAGGCTCTATCCATTGAGCCAAACCAGTTTCGGCCCAAGGATATTTTTTCCACTGATTTTTAGAGAGAGTAGAAGGTAGGGGTAGAGACAGAGAGAACTATTGATGTAAGAGAGACACATTGATTGGTTGCCCTCCACACAGCCCAGACCAGGGTTGAGGATTGAGCCTGCAACCAAGTTATGTGTCCTTGACCTTACTTGAACCTGAGACCTTTCAGTCTTAGTTCTGATGCTCTAACCACTGAGAAACTCGGTAGGGATGTTCCTAAGATTATTTGATGTGGGTCAGAACTTCCTTGTCCTGAGGGCCCAATGCTTGAGGGAGTGGTCATGGAAGGACAGGTATGGGAGTCATATGAGGTTATTCTCTGGCCTGTTGTTTCTCCTTTAAGGAGGTCTAAAACCACATGACTTAGTGATATGCCAGGGAAGAAAAGGTCAGGGAAGGGTCTGAACATTCCAATGCATGACCAGTGATATGAAAGGTCAGGGAGTTAAATCACTAGGCTACTGATATGCTGGGGGAGGAAAGGTCACCGTGAGGGCGAGGTTCTTGTTTTCCTGGTTTTGTCTGTTGCTAAACATTCCGGGCTTTCCACCTTGGTGACCTTCTGTACCTGGTCCATTGTCCTTGCTCTGCTCATGTCTGTCTGACTACCTACCACAGTATGATCGATTTGCCATCACTGATCACATGAATCATGGCTTTGAATTGAGCTTAAAGTTCCCCCCAAAATGTTTTATGGTCCAAACTTGAATTCTAATGTTAGTATATATATCACATCCCTGAACTGTTCCTTGAGATCCTTGGAAGAAAAATCTTTAAATAAAACCCCCTGCAAAGTATTTGAGATGGCTACTTGTAAATTACTGTGCGCTGGCAACTGTATCCGACTACACCGAATGACATGAATAGATAATAAACCTGCCTGTGGAGGCTACTCAGTTTTCTGGACTGTCAATCACTGTAAAGACAGGTGAGGTCATTTAACAAATAACCTCGCTCTTCCAAGATCCTACTTGGATGCTCAGACCTTCTGAAAGCTTTGACTAGGTTTCCCTGCCTGAGCAGGAAACTGTCTTATGATCTGCAAACTCAGGGCACCACTTGGCAGAGTGGCAAGTCTGGCCGCTGCACACACAAGCCAGAGGGAGAGAAGGGGATGGATTTCTAAACCACTATCCCAGTGGTTCCCAATGTAGGGCACACGCCCCACAGGGGGTGGGGGACAATTTGATTTTTAAGGGGGGCAATTCAAGAATGAGTTATTAACAGTGAATTTTTCGTATTTCTTATAGTCCTAGGGACCTCGAATACAGTATATAAATATATGTTGTGACATATTTATGCATTTCAGTTCTCCTTTATATGTTTTGAAACTTTATTTGATATTTTTTTCATATCACTTCATATTATTGTTTTTTAAAATAATTTCTTAATGATTTCTTCCTCAGTACTTCAACTGTCCTTTTGTTCATTATTTTTCTCTTTCATGGATGCCATGATCATTGGAAGTTTGTTTGACCGTTAATGGCCTTTTAGGCTTCCTCCTTGTGAATATGAGCTCACTTTTTGAACAATAAGAATTATATGTCACAGGAGGGCATCAGGATTTTAGAGATGCTTAGGTGGGGCATGGCCAAAAAACATTGGGAACCACTGTGCTATGCATATGTGAGGGTTGGATTCCACACTGGAATCCAAGTCTAGAGACAGAGAGAAACATTGATGTAGGAGAGACACATTGATTGGTTGGAGATATTTCAATTCATAAATATAAATGTTGCATATTGTTGCTCAGGTCACAAGAGAGTCACAGAGGATAATTCAGACTCTTAATAGAGAAAAGCAATCCTTTGGGAGAAGGGGAGGTGAGTTAGAGTGGGGCATCGCTGTGTCTGCCACACAAGCTACTGAATAATCAGCCATATCACTTATATGGTCCAGTATATCCCCTTTAGGCTTGACATACTGAAATGCAACTGTAAAAGTTCTGGCTTAGGGTGAGAAGCTGGGTTTCTGTTCTAGGGTAGCAGATGAGAGCATGCCTGTGGGTCTGAGAGGCAGGAACTCAGAGTCCACTGATTAGCACTGGGTAAAAGACAGATCAACATTTTCGAGCACTGGTGGATTAATTTCCTATTGGAGTTTTTCAGGCTTTCAGGCATGCAGGTGACATCACTACCTTACATAATGTAGCTGTCTACCATTTATCATAATGAGGGCTGCTGCCCATTTTTATCATTTGTGAGGGCAGCTCTGTTTCCAAATTGTCTTTTATTCTGTCTAGCCCTTAATTTCTTGTCTTTCTAATGATACCAATTCTTTGATGGAAGTATTGAATTATAATTTCAACTAAAAAAAGCAGAACTGAGAGAAAATAATATGTGACTTGAAACAAGGGACTTATTTTCTGTGGTTCTCAGTTTCCTTTCCTAGAAAATGAGGGGGTGGGCCTAGATAATGGTTTTAGTTATTATTGTTATTTCAGCTCTCAGATTCTAATATTTTTGGAAACAATTTGATTTAATGATTTCAATATCAAGGCTACTTCAGAAGAATATAACACAGGTTAGTAAATGAGAAAATTAATAAGACTAGTGTGGAAGAAAACGAAGAATCAATTAAAAGTAGATTCCAGGGCCAAAGAATATTATGGAATACTAGAGATCCGGTGCACAAATTTTTGCACAGATGGGGTCCCTCAGCCTAGCCTGTGCCCTCTCGCAATCCAGGACCTCTCAGGGGATGTCGGACTGCCAGTTTCGGCCCGATCCCTGAAGGCCTGGCCTGCTAGGATTGGGTCGAAACTGGCAGTCTGACATCCCCTGTAGGATATAGTAGTGTGCGATGTGGCAGGCGGCAGGGGAGGAGCCCGAGCCTGGGCCAGGTACTGTGTTGCTCCCACTCATCCTGGCCTGCTGCGCCTGCCACCACCACAGCTGCTTGATAGCACTGCTGAGGAAACAGGAGAGGCTTGCACTGCTGCAGCTGTGCTTGCCAGCCAAGAGCCTGGCATCTGGCACCTGTTGGTCAACTGAGCAACGCTCCCACTGTGGGAGCACACTGACCACCAGGGGGCAGCTCCTGAGTTGAGCGTCTGCCCCCTGGTGATCAGTGCGCATCATAGCAACCTGTTGTTCTGGTCGTTCTGCCATTATGATCACTTAGGCTTTTATTATAAAGACTAGAGGCCTGGTGCACAAAATTTGTGCACTTGAGGGGGGGTGTTCCTCACTCTGACCTGCGCCCTCTTGCAGTCTGGGAGCCCTCGAGGCATGTCTGTTGGCTTAGGGCTTTAGGCCCACTTCTCACGGCAGTCGGACATCCTTAGCATTGCCACAGAGGCGGGAGAAGGTCCCACCACCTCCACTGCGCTCCCCAGCCCGTGAGCCCGGCTTCTGGCTGAGCCACACTCCCCTGTGGAAGTGCACTGACCACAAGGGAACAGCTCCTGCATTGAGCATCTGCCCCCTGGTGGTCAGTGCTCATCATAGTGATTGGTCATTCCACCATTTGGTTAATTTGCATATTAGCCTTTTATTATATAGGATGTGTGTGATGAATCCTTTATATACCAGGCCAGTGGGCCCTAGGGATACAAACATATAAAAGACATCATCTCTTTCTTTGAGGAGCCAATTATCCCATTGTGGAGATGGATTAACAAATAATTACCATGGTCTAGGCCAGTGATGGCTAACCTTTTGAGCTCGGCGTGTCAGCATTTTGAAAAACCCTAACTTAACTCTGGTGCCATGTCACATATAAAAATTTTTTGATATTTGCAACCATAGTAAAACAAAGATGTATATTTTGATATTTATTTTATATATTTAAATGCCATTTAACAAAGAAAAATCAACCAAAAAAATGAGT
>NW_006289416.1:3419706-3421985 GCF_000327345.1 Myotis davidii
AACTAAAAAAAAAAAAAAGACCGTACCCTTTTATGTAATGATGTTTACTTTGAATTTATATTAGTTCACACAAACACTCCATCCATGCTTTTGTTCTGGCCCTCCGGTCCAGTTTAAGGACCCATTGTGGCCCTCGAGTCAGAAAGTTTCCCCACCCCTGGTCTAGAGTGTGTCATTGGAATAGAGAGGTCACAAATGCTGGGTTGTTACAAGGTCAAAATGATCTTGTATTAAAACACAGTAGATTTGTAGAGGAGTTTTTATCAAAGACAACATGTTACTCTAATTCTGTAACTAGACTTACTCTATATTTTCTTTGACAAGTTATTCATATTCCAAATTTATAAAACATGCTGAAATAGAATTGCTATGATTAAATTTGTTTACTAATTTAACAAAATATATGCAATCTCAAAATTTTAATTTAAGACAGAACATTATTTTTCTGAGGAAGATGGAAAAAGGAAGAATAAGCCCTTAAAAATTAAACCTAGTAATTGTTGGGACAATCTTCACCAACCCTAGCCAATGGCTTGCTATACTCTAAATATAACTTGTCATCTTGTGACAAGATCCAATTTTGAGAATAATTGAAAAGTCCATTTCAATTTTCAATTGTTTAGTTTACTTGAAAACCAAAAATGTACAGAAGGCTTTTTCATATTTATTTTGTGTCAGGTGATAAGAAATTATATCCTCTGTGTCCCTAGAAGATGGTAAGATTGATGAGTTGTTTATTCAGGCAATCAGAATTCAGCCCAGACACTATTAAATAATGCATTGTCTCCACTTTAGCTTAACATGATTTCACCCCTAAGTCATTTCTAAATGGCACCCACAAAGATTTTCAATTCATTGATCTTATGCCTCAAAGAGTGTGATTCTATATGGTAACTGCATGATAGTTAATATAATTAACTAACTGGTAATTGCTCTTACTGACTTACAGACATTCTTAAAATAATTTGTATTTTAGAGGTTAAATAAAATATTTAATTTTCAATATAAGAAATGACCTATGTTTAAAGCCTGAGGTAGAGGGCAAAAGCATAATAAGGAGAAAAATTAAAAAAGCATTAAGAGGCCATAACAATGTTATAACTTAGTATCAAAAATATTCTTTTACCAACTGAGGCTTAGTCCAGCAAAAATAAACCACCTTCTAGAGTAATCAAAACTGTATGGTCCTGGCACAAAATAGACACACAGATCAATGGAACAGAATAGAAAGCTCAGAAGTAAATCCACACTTTTATGGTCAATTAATTTGTGAAAAAGGAGACAAGAATATACATGGGGAAAAAGGCAGTCTCTTAGATACATGGTATTGGGAAAACTGGACAGATACATGTAATAAAATGAATCTAGGCCACTTTCTTACACTATACACAAAAAGAAACTCAAAATGAGTTAAAGATTGAAATGTTATACCTGAAATCATTAAATAGCTAGAAGAAAACATAGTCAGTAAACTCTGATACCTCTCTTAGCAATATTATTTTTAGATATCTCCTCAGGCAAGGGAAACAAAAGCAAGGCTTTAAAAAGGGGACTATATCAAACTAAAAAGCTTTTGCATAGCAAAACATATCATTTGCAAATGATATATGCACTAAAGCAGGGGTCCTCAAACTTTTTAAACAGGGGGCCAGTTCACTGTCCCTCAGACTGTTGGAGGGCCAGACTATAGTTTTAAAAAAAGCTATGAACAAATTCCTATGCACACTGCACATATCTTATTTTGAAGTAAAAAAACAAAATGGGAACAAATACAATATTTGTATTTGCATGTGGCCTACAGGCCGTAGTTTGAGAACCCCTGCACTAAAGGGTTAACATTAAAAATACATAAATAATTCATACAACTCAACATAAAGAAACTCCAAGCAAACGAATCCAATTAAATAATGGGCAGAGAACCTGAATACATATTTTTCCAAAGGACATATACTGATGGCCAGAAGACACATGAAAAAGATGCTCACCATTGCTAATCACCAGGGGAATGCAAATCAAAACCATAATGAGATATCACTTCACACTTGTCAGAATCCTATTTAATAAAAGAGAAACATGGTAATTAGCCATACCTCTGCTACCCTTCCCATTGGCTAATCAGGGCGATATGCAAATTAACTGCCAGCCGAGATGGCAGCCGGCAGCCAGGCAGCTTGAAGTGAACATGAGGCTTGCTTGGTTCAGTGACGGAGGACTCCAACATTCCCCACCTGCTGCTGCTGGCCTCTGAGCTTGCAGTTTGAAACATTGTTACAAATATA
>NW_006289416.1:3422995-3456466 GCF_000327345.1 Myotis davidii
GCCTCCCTGGCTGGCCAACCTCCCGTGTCCCGCCCCAGCCCCAGTTGTGCACTGGTAGGGTCCCTGGGTTTGGCCTGCACCTTCTCACAATCCAGGACCCCTCAGGGGATGTTGGAGAGCCAGTTTCAGCCCGATCCTGCAGGCCAGGCTGAGAGGCGCCACCGCATGCATAATTTGTGCACCGGGCCTCTAGTGGTTATTATAAAAAGACACCAAAGAACAAGTGTTAGTGGAGAAAAGAAAAACCTCATGCACTGTTTTGGGGATTGTAAATTGGTGCAGCCACAATTGAAAACAGTTTGAAGATTACTCAAAAAATTAAAAATAGAATTTCCATGTGACTCAACATTTCCACTTCTGGTTAATTATTCAAAGAAAATGAAAACACTAATTCTAAAAGATGTATGCACCCCTATATTCACTGAGGCATATTTGTAGTGTTTAAGATATGGACACTTCAGTGTCTATTGATAGATAATTAAGTAAAGAAGATCTGTGTGTGTGTGTGTGTGTGTGTGTGTGTGTGTGTGTGTTACTCAACCATAAAAAAGAATGAAATTTTGCCATTTGTGACAACATGGATGAATCTATTAGAGGGTGTTATGTTAAGTGGAATAACTCAGACAGAAAGACAAATATTGCATGATTGCACTTATGTGTAGAATCTAAAAAAGCAAATGAACAAAACACAAGAGAATAGACTCACAGATAGAGAGGGCAAACTGATGTTGCCAGAGAGGAGGAGGTGGGAGAATGGGCATAAAAGGTAAAGGGGATTAGATACAGACATCCATTTATTAAAAAGACCACGGGGCCCGGCTGGCATGGCTCAGTGGTTGAGCATTGATCTATGAACCAGGGGGTCATAGTTTGATTACTTGTCAGGGCATATGCCCGGGTTGTGGGCTCGATCCCCAGTGTGGGGTGTGCAGGAGGCAGTTGATCAATGATTCTCTTTCGTAATTAATGTTTCTGTCTCTCTCTCCCTCTCCCTTCCTCTCTGAAATCAGCAATATATATATTTTTTAAAAAAGTCATGGGATGTAAGCATAGGGAATATAATCAGTAAGATCATAATAATTTTGTACAATGGTAGACAGTTACTGACAGTGTGGTGGTCATTTCATGAGATAAATAAGTGTTAAATCACTTTATTGTACACTTGAAACTAATATAATATTGTATGTTAACTATAATTAAAACAAATAAGTAAATTAGTAAATATCAATCAAATAAGTCAACTTCATGTAGCCAACTTAATGTAATTACTTAAAAATTTTTAGAAATTCATTTCAGAGAAAGAAAGGGAGAGAGAGAGAGAGAGAGAGAGAGAGAGAGAGAGAGAAAGAAACATCAATGAGAAACATGGATTGGCTGCATCCTGCACGCCCCCTGCTGGGGATCGACCCCTGCTATCTGGCCAGGGCTTGTGATTATTACTTTTAAAATAATGTATTATCACTATGGATTTGTTTAGGTGTCACGGTATTCCAGACTTGCTTCAAACTCATCATGTTCTCTCTCTAATAATGGTTTTCATGTCTGTGGATTACTGTTGCTTAAATTAAATGATTCTGAATTCAGATAGAATGGATGTGAAGTAGTTCATTTTGGCAGAATGGAGCACCCTGGTAGGTCTGTGGCATGAAATGGGTAGCATGTGGCAGAGAGCTTGGTGTGCGGGGCGGGAGGAGGAGGTGAGAATCATGGTTACATTTCTGAGTCTGGGTTGCTGGAACAGAGAATACATTAGGATCTGTTTCTAGAAGTAGGGTATATGGTGAGGCTTAAATTTGGGGGATAGAATATTAGGGTCAGGGGTGAACAGGGGGAATGTGGTACACCTCAGAATTGGATTGGGGGCCTCTAGATCTCCCTCTATCCATTCCTTCTACCAAATGTCAAGATTAGTCCTTCTGTCTGTGATGGTTGGTATCAGCCGCCTCCATATGGAGGTCAGGTGGCTCCATCCTTAAGTGCTGAGAAGCGACACATAGAAGTTAGGGAAAAAGAAGGACCAATTTCCATAGAGAATATGCAGGGTAAAGGCCTGGCTGGCTCCTGGACAGGACATGTATGCCCCTCAGGCCATGCTTTGGCTGGCTTCTGCTGCCAACACTCTGCCAGATGCACTCAAAGTTTCAGGTGATCACAACTCTGTACAAACTGCTTCATGGGCCTGCACTGCCCTCCCTGCCGTGCCAATAGGAATAAATGGCTGTGAGCAGGGAGCGAGAAAGCAAGGTCAGAGGACAGGCTTGTCTGAAATGCCATCTGAACTCTGTCTCTTACCAGCTTTGTGACTGCGCAAGTTACTTCACTTCTCCAAATCTCAGCTTCTCCATTTGTCAAAGAGGAACGTAATAGTACTTACCTCAAGGGGTTAAGTGAGATAGTCTATGTAAGCAGCTGGTAGCCCAGTTCATCTCCATTTTAACTGAATGGAAAAGAAGAAGGGAACCTATTAAAACTATGGGCCCTCAAAATTCATCTAAAAACACCGTGTATTCAGAAGTCATCCCTGATCTGACCAGAAAGAGTAAAGTGTTTTGTCTCCCGCCCCCCGCCCCCCCGCAATAGTACTCTGCTATGGTGCTCCCCACACTTAAAGAAGAAAATAGCAGAAAATTTCCCAACTCCTCCACTGGGCACTGTACTACCTGAGGGTAGGATTGTATCTTTAATGCTTACAGTTCTAATACCGCCATGGCATCAGGCACATAGAAGGCACTCAGGAATTATTTTGTCATGTGCATGAATAAAGTCTGTTATTTGGCAATTATATGTTTCACCTCATGTGCTTGGGTAGTTTTCCGTTGGTTCAGAGTTAATGTTCAAGATTATTTTGTAGAGAAGGTAGGAGTTTCACGTAATCTTTTAAATATACCCGTCAAGCTACTCTAGCCATCTTAGAGTGGTTTGACAATCAACACCAACACAAAATTACTGTTTATGAGATGATTTTCTCTCGGAAGTCTCAGCAGTGATACTGTGAAAATAGCTGTAATTTAGCAATTCAGTAGCATTTGACTCAGTGAAGGAGTTAGTAGAAATAATAACCTTTAGCTCCAACCGACACCACAGAACCCGTGTCAGACTTCTGGAATGAAGAGCTACAGAGAAGCCTTGCTCTTAATTTCACATTATGCATTCACCATTTTCTTAATATATAGTAATAAAAGTACGTTTAGGTTTTGATTATAAACCCTAAGGCTTGAGAAAAGAGACTAGCAAAATAGAAAACATTTCCACCTACCAGAAATGTAATTACAAGGTTCATTTGATATTAAATTATTAATATTGTGGGGGGAAAAGAAAAGAAAAGAAAGCTTCCCTGTACTTCCACCGAGGGAAGCAAGATGCATGCCACAGGCAATTCCTGCGATGTTGCTAGCAGCCTCCACTCCTCACCCTGGCTCTTCCTAATGTCTTTTCTAACTGAGAAACACACAAATGTCCTCTACATGCACCAACAGTCTAAATTCTAAAGAAACAAAACAACTCACTGTAAAACCATAGAACTCTAGACAAGTGTTAACGCAACAACTCAGCTCTCAATACCCATGATATCCAGGACACCACACAGCTGATATCCTATCCATTTTTATCCCTAAGTTGTTTTCCATATTCTATTTTATTCAGGATAAAAACACACTTCAGAACATGCATAATCATCCATGCCTTAGGGGAAATTTGAGGAATCATTTAAATGATTATTTAACACATTTTTTTTGATGTAATAGTCATCTTAGTTCACCATGAATATAAGATTAGATGGAATTGTAAAAAGGAACATATTTAAATTAACTTTAGTTCTTAAAGACAATATAGGGACTAAAGAGAGATGTTAAAAATTTCATCTTGGTACAATGTAATAGCTTTTCTAGGAAAAGATATGGGGAGTGTGAAGAGCTTGTGGAATAAAGCAGGAAGTCCTTCGCTGTGATAAAATATTGACTGGTCAATTTTAACTATAGTTATTAAGTTTCTGGCTGCAATCAGTCTAGTTAAGATTTTTTTGGCACCTGCTAATTACCTTTGTTTTTGAAATAACTAAAGATTTGGTTTATTAAAATTTGCTTAACACACATTTTCTTATTGTGGTAAAAAAATACTACATAAAATTTACATCTTAGCCATTTTAAATGGTTTTATAGTGTTAAGTATATGTACATTGTTGTACAACAGATTTCTAGAACGTTTTTATCTTGCTAAACTTATTGAATAAAACTGCCCTTTTACCCCTATCCCCAGGCCCTGACAATTACTTTTATACTTTCTGCTTCTAAGTGTTTGACTACTTTAGATACTTCACAGAAGTGGAATTATGCAGTATTTTGTCCTTTTGTGATTGATTTAACTTGATTATTTTTATGGTCTCATTCAAGGTCCTAATTCCTTCCTTCCTTCCTTCCTTCCTTCCTTCCTTCCTTCCTTCCTTCCTTCCTTCCTTCCTTCCTTTCTCCACCTATATTTAAATTTGGTTATACACTGTCCATTAGGACATTACTGCATAGATTACATCAAAGGCTCTAATAGAAAATGACCACTAAATGAACCATGAAGTGGCTCAAGAATAACATTGCTACTGGGAATATTGGTGTCTCATAAACACAACCAGTAGGTTTAAAGGTCAGCCATGCAAACTTACTTATTTTATGAATATGCTTCATTCCATAGCAGATAATCCTTATATGATGCTACTGTATGTAACTGAAAAAGATCACACAGTACCAGTAATCCTAGGAAGTGGTCACACTGTACTAAAGGAAATTAAGGCAACAAGAGCAATTATAAGAGTCACAGCAGTGAGGTGGAAGAAAAGATTGAAATGACATTTCCAATTTAGAAATTCTATTTATAGTCACTGGAACTTTCCAAGACTGTTCAGTTTTGGGCTTACATGTTTTGGACATATTCTCAACTTCAAATTTATCTGAGAGCTTTATGTAATTCTATTCACTTATTTGACTTTATACAGTATGTCAGGAAAAACAAGCTGATATTTTGAGGGAAAAACCCAAAGATATATTCCCCACATATTAAGCAATACCTGTATATTTAACTTATCTATAGTGACTTATTGACAACATGATTCATTTCGAACAAAGAACTTAATGATGCAACTTCAATTAAGTGATTTTAGAATACAATCTATCTTTGAATATATTTTTATCTAGAATTTCTCTTGAATAATAATGCTATTTCTGCTATTGGTATGAGAACAAATACCCCTTTTATTCTAGAAATATAGTCTAACAGAGAAAAGGCATCAGATGATTAAAGACCTGTTTTCTAATATACCACTGTAATAAGGAAATTCATGTAATCAATCAGTGAAATATACTGGGAGCTCTTACATCTATTCAGGAACAGGGGAGCAGCTGCATATTCTCCCAGATTACTTCATAAATACTTAATAACACATTATATCATCTGGCTATTTAGTTTACAACTAGTTGGTCTGAATCTTATTTGCAATTTTACCAACAATTTTTAAATCACTTCTGTCAGAACAAAGAGCCTTTGTCTTGCAAAAGATAAAAGATAGGAAGTCCACCCAAAATGGATGAATGTTACACCATTTACAGTTTTAGTATGTAGGATAACAGGAAAAAACTCCTCTGTGGGATTTCTTTAGATGAAATTGAAATAAGATGTAGAGAATAATTTGCTTATGAAGTTATTATACATGCTTGCAGGAAATCCCCATGGCAAAATTAGTAAATAAATGAAAGCAACTACTTTTTTTCACTTTATCAGTACAGCTGCTCTGGGGGATTGCCCTCCAACCAGTCAGCTTGTCAAAAAATGGAAATGGAGCAGGGATATAAAGATTTATAGACTTTCTGCCTATTTCTACATCAGAGGAATGTGGGCCTTCTTATTATTAATATTTGATCTCTGCAAACTGTGAGAATGCCTGGCTCTTAATACCTTGCTGAAAAGCAAAAAAACAAAGTTACTCTCATTTGTCTCACAAGCCTCTCATTTGATTTTTTGGGTTTAAAAGCCAAAGTTTTAGAACCTTCTATACTTCCTGGGATTTTCTAAACTTTTAAAAGCACGAATTATTAGATTGGGGATTTACGTGGTTAAAGGGTTTAAATATTTTATCAGCTCTTGATAAACCATGTCAGATACCATCTGAAGAGTTGACTATTATACTCTCACCAAAAATGCCATATTCATAGGAAGATTAAAAAAGTACATTTGGACTCAAGATTTTCTTAGCTTGTTTCCTGTTTACTATTGAAATCACTTCATTTTATGCATATGAGAAGATTTAATATACAGATACGTTGTTTTATAATATGTTTTCAGAAATGCAGTTTTTCTGTGAAGTAAGCTATTAGTTGCCATCTAGGAAGTAGAAGCAAATAATAGATTTTCATTTAACACACATTATGTCAGTTGAAAAGCTTTCAACTTAGTTTTCATAAACATAATTTGTTATTCTTATCAGTGTAAAAATAGAATCATATCACTGTTTCTGTAACTTTTTTCACGTTGCTACTCTGCATCCAAAAAAATAATTTTCAAGGACTGCATAATATTGCCAAAGTGGGAATATCACAATTTATTGTCCTATTGCTGCATGTTTATATTGTTTCTATTTTTTCCTATTATGTATGATTCTGAGATAAACATCTTCATAAATATAGATATCAATGATTGTGTATTCTTATCTCAATACCATTTTCTAATTGGCTTTCCTAGACGTTAGCATCGTCATAGTTAGGAGCCCAGACCTTGGAACCAGGCAGCCTATATTTAAATCCTGTTTCTCCATCTTTCTAGCTGTGTGACCTTAGGCAAGTTAATTATCTGTACCTCAGTTTCATCGACTGTATGATTTATAGATTTTTGAGGGTGAAGTGGGTTAGTATATAATAAGTGGTTAGAAATTTTTAGCATGACACCAGCAATGTGTGATGATATGAATTGAATTTTAGAAAACTAGATTGTCCTTGAAAAACCCATTTTTTAAATTAATGAAAAAGGATACATTTTAAAATTTATATTTAAAAACATTTCCCCCCATTAAGAGGGTTTTTTTTCAAACATTCCACTTGGGGGAAAACTGAAAATGATTAGGTCCTTGATGTTTGTAACACTTGTGAGTTTCACCCACATAAAGGAAGATCTGGCACTTTCAAGATGAAACCCTTTGGGGGCTTTTGAAGGTTAGTGTTTTAGAAGGGAGTCTGGAGTGCAAAAAAATTCTTGAAATCTTATTTGCAAGAAAGTTAAAAGCAAACTATATCTTTCTACCCAAGTATTTGTGGAGTAATATCCTTGGCAACCCTTGGAAGATTGGACTTTAAAAAGTCTTTTAGCCCTAACCGGTTTGGCTCAGTGGATAGAGCGTCGGCCTGGGGACTGAGAGGTCCTAGGTTTGATTCCGGTCAAGGGTATGTACCTTGGTTGTGGGCACATCCCCAGTGGGAGATGTGCAGGAGGCAGCTGATCGATGATTCTAACTCTATCCCTCTCCCTTCCTCTCTGTAAAAAATCAATAAAATATATATATTTTTTAAAAAGTCTTTTATATTAAAGGAAGATGTTACAGAATTTGGAAGAAAAGACTTGGAAACTGAGAAAATGAACAAATTAAATTAGTTTTATTTTGATTTTTCTCTGCTCTTTACTTCTCCCATGAATTTGTGCTTCCATTTGTTACCATGTTTGGTGTGCTTTTTTCCCTTGTTTTCCAGCCAGAGATTTTAAAATAAAAAATTTCATGGGGGAGTGTAGATTCACAGTGTTTGGTCATGGAATTTGATAGCTATTTAGTAATAATCTGGACTAATGTGATACTAAAGGACCTGCAGACAGATACAGAGATGGATGCAGAGCATTAAAAAGAGTCTCCTTGCCCTAGCAGGTTTGGCTCAGTGGATAGAGCATTAGCCTGTGGACTGAAGGGTCCCAGGTTAGATTCCAGTCAAGGGCACATGCCTGGGTTTTGAGCTTGATCCCCAGTAGAGGGTGTGCAGGAGGCAGCCAATCAATGATTCTCTCTCATCATTGATGTTTCTATCTCTCTCCCTCTCCTTTCCACTCTCTCTAAAAATAAAAAAAAATCAATGGAAAAATATCCTTGAGTGAGGATTAACAACAACAACAACAAAAGTCTCCTTTGTGTAACAATAAATAGAGAAAAGACAAACTACCATTTTAAAGTGAATGTTTGGAAGGTGAAAGTAAGTTAATTGTCATAGAAACTGAGTCAAAGCCCTACCCCACTCCTCCAAAAGAGAAAGCCAGCCAACAGTTCTCCCTCACATTATGCATTCCAGATAAATGTGAGAAAGAATGACTAGGGAATATCACAGATTTGTAGAACCTGATGTCAAATTGCTATTCCAAATCTTGTGGAAATTTTGTCTGAAATATTTTGGTCTGTACCTTAACGAATATATTATCAATCTGGAAAAAAAAAATCTTACTGAGGCAGTTTGTAAAAGTTTTACATTGCTACAGATTCATTAAGGTGATTATGCTGACCTGTAGGTGAACTTGTTTGTTGTTTGATGGCATAAGTAACAACTTTAGATATTGAAGGAGAGACGTTTCATTTTCCTGAGAGCCAAATGGAAAATTAATGCTGTTTAAATGGGGAAGAGGCCTGAAGAAGTTTCAGCTGCTTAAGCCAAGATGTCTGCAGACTTGGTTCTTTCTTTTTTGCTTTCCTGTCACATAGAAGATGCTGAGAATGAGAGAATGAGGAGTTGATGTGGGAACTTAAAGTTGAGGCGCAAGGTTAGGAACATGTACACTTGTTGCTGATTCCCGGGAGAGCTCAACTACTGATCGACCTTCCCTCCCTAAGAAGGTAGTTGGGGCATTATGAATGTAGCTGGAGCATTATAGTTGGCCATTGTAAATAGAGGAACTATTTCCTAAACTTTGTGCTGTGACACACAGTTTATGAGGGACACTGGACAGGAAGCATGGTAGAAGTGAAGCCCCTCTTGAACTGAGAAAGCCTGGATTTAGTCCTGTACTTGCCACACGCGAGCTGTGTGACTTGGCGAAGATGAACTGTCAAGAGTTTCAGTTGTCCAATTTACAAAATGAGGCTATTAATACTTATACCTGCATAATCTATTGTTAACTAGGGTAGGCTGAGATGTTTTGTACTAATAAGCTATTAATGGTAGTGTACAATGCTCAGACTGTATTTTAGTGAACAGGAGCTTAATATATTTGATATCCAATTTTTTTCAAGCTATGTCTAATTGCTTAATCAGGTTTAAATGAAGGAAAATGTACAGTGTAGGGGAGGTTGACAAATGTGAGGACAAGTTCCAAAGTTTTGGGGTCAAAGATTATGGTTCAAGATCTAAATCTGTCACTTACTGGATTAAGGGATGTGGCCTGAAGCAAGTTCTTTAACCTCTGAGGTTCAGTTTTCTTCATCTGAAAATAAGGATAATTATAAATGCTTCATATCCTTTGAAGGATTGTCGATGGGCTTTTCCAAGCATGGATTTACTAAGGAGGTATTACCATGGGTGCTACCCGCTTCTCCCTGGAAAAATGATGTTCTATCACAATTTCCCCAAACACGGGTGGGTGATCAACTGCCAGAGTGTGTAGGGCTTTAGCAACAGCCACTATAATAATAACATGTTTGGGTATAAACAACAGGTGGTCGACTTAGCTCTTTCTTGGCTGAGAGAATGCTCTATTCTACTCTGTCCTCTGGATGTCATCCTATTGCAGGAAAACCCAAGTCCTAAACTGAAGCATGCTTTTGGATAAACTCTTAATTTTTAAAAATCTAACCCCTATATACTGAATCTTGCCTCCTAACTTCTAGAGTAAAATGTCTGAAGACCATGAATTTTTTAGGGTTATATATACATTGTCCTTGATTAAAAAAGAAAGAAAGAAAGAAATAGAGCCAAAGTCAGAGCAGACAGGAAGAGGGCTTTTGCTTTTGTAGGGCTGAGAGTATCCAATTCGGGTCTATTTGTTCATCCATTATTAACTTCCCTTGCTTATTATTTGGTCTCCTGGTGAGATTCATAGGGTTTCCCTAACTCATTCCCTGAAGGTTTACATACTCCCTTTTGGTTGAGCGCACTTTTAGTTCTTAAGCAGCAACTCTTTTGTCTTATATAGCCTCAGATGATATTTTCAACTCTCCTTTGATCTGTTGCATTTTTAAAGGAAAGAAATGTTGTGCTAAAGCTAAAAAGACTTTGAAGCAGCAGGCCATATATAATTTATGTTGAGGAGGGGTTGGTGAAATTATCCCTGGGATCAATAGATTTTAATGTGTTTGAAAAACTCAGATTTTTACGTTCTTTCAGGTTTGTATGTTTGATAAGTTTGCTCAGATATTTTTAGATAGTGAAACTTTACAAATGTCCTTCATTTGAAAAACAACAACAAAAAAGTGTGAGCATGTTGACTTTTTTTCTCTTTTAGTGGAGATCAGAGAGGTAGCTGTAGTGTGGACAGGACAGATTGCATCTCCTGGGACAGTCTGTGCCAAACCTCACATCTACCCTTTCCTGCTTCAGGACTGTCAACAGAAAAAGGTGGTACAGAGGCAGTTTAGATGTTTCTCATATTCCTGGACATGTGGCCCGGTAGAAATAATTGAGAGCAACACTATGTAGGATTATTGAGGAATTCTCCTTGGATAGAAACTGAGCTGGGGATGAGTGTGCATGCATGTGTGTGAATGTGTGTGTGTGTGTGTGTGTGTGTGTGTGTGTGTGTGAAGTGCATGGGAAGCTAAGCATTTTTTTCTCAGAGATCACTTGTATGGAGGATGGAAGAGGTGAGATGGAGAAAGCAGAAACAATATTGAGCATCTATTAAGAGGAGGGCACACACTACGTTTTACATGCACCATTTCACTTAAACTCAATATAACTCTGGGAGGTGATATTTGTTGAGGGAGGTGATATTTGTTGAGAGGTTTAGTAACTTGCTCTGATCACACAACTACTAAATGGCAGCACTGGATTGTGGCTCTCAAGTACTGGTCTTAGCCTTTCTATGACACTACCACAGGGACCCTCAGGACCCTTATTCACCCTGTGATACTTTCAGGTCCAAAGATAGGAACTGGATCTCCTCTCAGGAAGAGGAATGGCTCTTCCACTTCTAGATATTGTCAAGGCATAGTCTCCCTTATGATAGAGGAGGCATCTCCGGTGTGGTACCTGAGGATCTGAATTGACATGATCACTACAAACTTGTCATGCCATGTTTTGGCTCTTCCTCCTGGCTTTGTTCTTCAGATGTTATTTTTTAAATTTCCTTCTCTATGGCAGATTAACAGTTAATTCTTCAGATTTAGGTTTAGATATAAATTCTTTAGTCATTTGCACCCTCAACCCCAGATTGGTTTAGGTGCCTCTTCTATTGGTCTACTATTGTTACAGGCCATCTTTACATTATAATATAATTACTTGCTAATTTCTCCACATCCCCTGTTAGGTTATCGGAGGAGGAATAATGTCCTTGTTCACTGGTGTAGTCTCAGACACTAGGGTCATGCATGGCTGGTGGCAGACATGCAGACATAGCAGTGTCAAGACTAGCTGGGGGATGGGTTTAAAGCCCCACCATGATCCCAGCCATCCCAAGTGTTCATAAAAATCTAAGGAGAAGCAGTGTGTTCACAATGTAAACACAGCTTTAAAACAAGTCCCCTACTCCTCCTTCCCACCAGATAGCTGCCCTAAACTCAGTGAATGTTGAATGACACCATGGTGTCATGTGAGGAGCTATTTTAGATGTACAGAGAAACGTAAGTATGGACCTTATCAATGAAAATGCCTGTACTACTTTCCTTCCCTCCATTTTTCCCCCTTCCCCTTCCCTCTCTATCTTACCCTTCCATTATTTTTTAAAATGTTTTCTTCTCCCTCTCCCTCTCTCTTTTTGTGGAACAAACTAAAAGGAGAGAGGAAAGAATTATTCCCTTAGTTTGTGATCTATGAATTTTAACTTAGAAATTATTTTTAAAAACTTGAAAACAATGGTAAAAACTAATATTAATTCCAAAATCCTAAAATAGATACAAATACATATTTATTTGATGCAAATGGATTTCACTTGAACTGGAATGATCATTACTTTTGACAAACTTACCCTCCTGCTGGGCGCTACACACCAGTAATGCGAGCTAAATAATTATTAAGAATTAATTCTTTGTGTTTTGGGGCCTTGGTTCTAAGTGGTTCTAGTTATATGGTTCAAGATTCTAGGCACAATTGCAATTCTTGCTCGTGTTAAAGAAAATGGCCTTGTCTCCTGTGTACAAATAATAGTTTACATAAAAATTTATTTAATGAAGAAATTGATAAACATGAAATGTCTTTGCAACTTGGTTCCACTCATTACCTTAAGTTAATTGGTTTTCTCTCCAGGTGTCTGTGATGTTATCTTTCTGCCTTCAACTTTAAACTTGTTAGAAGATTCTTGTTATTTCTTGGCTCAGAGAAGGCAGTTTACCTTCTGATAGTAACAAATGCAGGAGTTAATGCAGGGAAGGAATAAGAGAAATAAGAAAACTGGAAACACATTATATTTAGGTATCAAGATGCTGCCATCCTCGAATAACAATTAAATTGCTGTAAAAGTCAAAGCCTTAGCAGAATAGAGAGCTGTGAATGGATTTTATTGCATTGTTAATACTGCCAATCATAGTTTTATAGAACAGCTTTAGTGTCCTGATTAAAATTGTTATTTTCTTAAATACCTACAAAAGTATACCTATAATATATGCATATACATGTAAAGTAGCTGTATATGTTATGTACAGGTAATTTATATACATATTATGATGAAATTGATGTAGCATAACATAGTAGACAATATTAAGTTATAAAAATAAATTTTGCACTAAAGAGAACCCCATGAATAGAGTAACCATGAACCTCCTCTTGCAGTATATACTTGACATGAGAAAAGAATGCAGGCAGGACATTTCCAGGGGCTCTTAGAGGGTCTGGAAGCCTCTGTGCTACCCTTGTTCACCTGGCCAGCTTTTCTTTTCCACCCTTCAGGGTTGTCTGTAGGGACATAGATTGAAAGGGTGAATATCCAGTAGGATGGGAACTGGTGTCACCCTTGGGTCTGCGTATCGCTATCTCAAAGATTTCCTCATCAATCTGAAGGACTGAGGGTTTGGTGGACATTCTTGCTCTTCCGGCAGCACCACCATCCCTCCAATAGGGAGAGGACCAATGCTAGTAGACACAGGTGGATTTGACCGCCGACGCTGGGATAAGGGTGTGGGAGCAGCATCAAGGGATGGCTGCCCTTGGAGGACCAGGGAGGGAGCTTAATAAATCATGAGACCATAAATTTTGAATTTGTAAATTGAAGAGTGGGTTTTTCCCCTCTTATATTCAATACAGAAAAATGGCGATGTTAACGGTTAATAAGGAAACCAACACCAACATTTCCAGAGATGTGGAGCAATTACATGAAAATTTGCATGCCATTCAGAAATTCCAAGATTTGGGTGTCTCAAGACTTCCCCTTAATATACCACTAATCTTTCAGAACATGCTTTTTCTTCACTTATTTTGCCTACATATTGGCAAAAAGCTTTGGAACTGCATAAGAGGTCTCTCTCTCTCTCTCTCTCTCTTAACACTATGTTGCCCTTCATTTTCTCAGTTATAACATCATCCTGGAATGCTGTGTTTTAAGATTCATTTAGAATGCCTCGGCTCATGGATGGCATTCTCCTACTCTGACTTGGCAAGACACGGCAGGGCAGCCTAAGAAAACCCAGAGTTCGGTGTTTTCCTACTTCTCTACTCAAAATGGGGCTGTCATTTGAGGAACTTGGCCCCTAATTAAGAGGCTGTGATGTTGGTGGGGGCGAGTTCAGCAACTTAGGCTTGGGGGGTGACATATATGAAGAGACGTGACAACAGCCCTGCTCTGTGTTTCTCCTTCCATCCATCTGCCAGGATGGGCTACGTACTAGTCTCTGGGGCCCATTATCTTAGGTTACATTTCCCCGTGTTGATAAATTTCAGTGGCTTATAACACTCAAGGTTTATTTTCCATTCTCATTTTATGTTTATTGAGGATTGGCTGCAGCTTTGCTGCCCAAGTCCCCATTCCAGGACCTCAGCTGACAGATAGATCCTGTCTGGGACACAGCAGGGTCTGGCAGAGGGAATCTCTCTTCCTTTATTCATCTGGTGACTTTCTTCTCCTTTAAGTATCACTTCTCTTGGGAGGTCTCCCCTAATCCTCTCAAGGAGGGAGAAGTACTCTATCCTGTCCCTGTCATGGTCCTTGGTACAAAATTCTGTCTTACTGCTCTGTAACAGTAGTGGATTTATTTCCCTCAAGAGACCATGAACTTCTTGAGGAGAAGGTGTATGTCTTGTTCATCTCTGATCCCCAGGACCTAGCTCAGAGCCTGCCACATATTAGGCACTCAACATTTTATTGAATATTAAGTAAATGCAATAATGCAAAAACAGATGGAGAAAGTTACTTTCTACTGCAGAACTTGTTTATAGCAGCACTCTCAAACTGTGATAAAGGACCATATTTAAAATGTCTAATTTGAGGCAAATTAATGCTTTTGTAAGACAATAATAATAATAAAGTACTAAAAAGATTGATCAAGCACATGTTGATCAATTGTTCCTGAACTTGCTATCAAAGTTTCTGATTTTCTGTATTTATCTCATTGCAGACCAGTAACAAGCACTTTGTGGTCTGCAGATTACACTTGAATAGCATTGTGTTAGTTTCACTTATTTTATTCAAATACATTTACTGAGTTTCCTTGTGTGACAGGTATGTGTAAAGTGCAGGGAGGGATTCAGCAGTGAACAAGACAGATCAATGTCCCGCTCCCAAAATGCTTACCTGCTAGTGGGAGAAGTGGGCAACAGACAAGCAGACAACTCAATAAATGATGTGATTTTGAATAATGATTAGTGCTATGAGGGAAGTAAAAGAAGATAGTGAGATAGTGATTTGACAGGAGGGGTATTCTCCCTACCCCATCCTTCACCACCCTCCGCACACACACACACATTTCTTTATTGACTTCAGAGAGGAAGGGAGAGGGAGAGAGAGAGAGATAGAAACATCAATGATGAGAGAGAATCATTGGTTGGCTGCCTCCTGAACACCCCGTACTTGGGATAGAGCCCACAACCCAGGCATGTGGCCTGACGGGGAATAAAACAATGAACTCCTGGTTCTTGGTCAACACTCAACCACTGAGCCACACCAACTGGGTTACGCATGTCTTTTTCAAACATGACATTACAGTTAAAGTTTTGGTGATAAACAAATGTCTGATTTTGTGCTGTTAAAAAGAACGTATTTCTATCAAATTTATGCAAGAAATAATAATAATCATTTAGAGTCTCCAAACTTATAGAGGGATCAGGTAGGGAGAAAAATAAAAATGCATTAATATTGTTAACAATGGTATAATTTACCAAATTGCTCTAAGTCACAGGTAGTTTAAGAGAAGTTTCCTTATGTTTAGAAAACAAACAGGTTAAATATTAGAAATTTTTTAAACAAAAATATGTAAAAGTTATTATTCTTAGTTTATTCAGTCCCACACAAGTAATTCTTGTCTATCTTGGTCCTTTGCCAGCAGTTCATGAATCCAGTTATTCCTTAGAGCTTTATAAATGCTCGGCAATTTTGAAGGTATGATCTTAAAGTTTAGTTTTAGAAAAATCTGTTTTAGAATAAGTCATAGTTCTTTTATGAGTCTTTCTGAAGATGAAACATACTTGCAAAAAGCATCAGAGTAAAACTGACTATAAATGATAAAAACTTAAAATAACACAGTGAAAGATCTGATTATGATATAATTTACAAAGGAGTTTGCTTTTCTCTAACATAATATTTTAAGATAACAAAAATTACAAATGAATATTGTATCAGGACTTTGTAGACTCCTGGAGATTTTAATAATATATAATATTAATTTAATAATAAGAATATATATAAGCAAATACAACTCAACTATAGCCTTAGTTGACAAAGCTTTCTGTGCAATTCAAACATATAAATGGGCCCAAATAGTTCAAAACCTCTCCCTTGCAAGGAGGAAAAAAATCCTTTGAGGTGTTCCAGGGGCCCATTGGAACAACTCTGAGGCATTTCTGGGTTAAGAAAAAGGTCTCCTGCTAAAATTTGAATCCCAGAAGTTCTTCTAACATATTTGACCAAAAAGATCATAAATCATTAAGAAACAATATTAAGTTATTTAATTATTCAAAGTGCAATAAAAAGTGCAATCAAATAAAAATGCAGGTTAGGACTGACCAGCTTAGTTTAGTGGTTGAACATCTACCTATGAACCAGGAAGTCATGGTTCGATTACCAGTCAGGGAACATGCCTGGGTTGAAGGCTCGGTCCCCAGTGGGGGCGTGCAGGAGGCAGCTGATCAATGATTCTCTCTCATCATCGATGTTTCTATCTTTCTCTCCCTCATCCCTCCTCTCTGAAATCAATGAAAATATTTTTAAAAAATACAGATTGCAAAACTTTAGTTCTTAGGTTTAAGAAAAGTGTGTGTGTGTGTTTTTTTTAAGTAACCAAGGACCTGATTAAGACAATAGGAAACTATTTTAATAAAGCAGAATCTTTGCTTTCTGGGCAGAAAGTATTCAATAATACTTATCTGGAAGAGAGTAAATACAAAATAGCTTTATTTTTTTAACAGATGGAAAAAAAACCAGATTCTTATTTTGCATCAGCTTACTTTTGAAATTTAAATTTATTTACTTAAGTAAATTATAATCATATTCAGCTTAATCATATATAAAATCACCTCAAGATTTTTCTTTATAGACTATCTACCATTTTCTTAGTCCCTCTTAGTTTGTCCCTTCCTATTCATTCTGACAGAACCATCCTTATTTTAGGACAAATCTCATTCTTCTAATTCCTTCAAAAATGTATTTTCATAATATATATGTATATATTATCCTATGTAATAAAAGCCTAAATGCTAAGTGTCCAGTTGTCCAGTTGTCTGTTCAACCAATCAAAGCGTAATATGCTAATAATATACTAAGGCTGCTCAACTGCTCGCTATCATGTGCACTGACCATCAAGGGGCAGACGCTCCAACCAGTAGGTGAGCTTGCTGCTGGGGTCTGGCTGATCGGGACTGAGTGAGACAGGCCAAACAAGCCCTGGAGCCCTCCTGCAGTCCCTCCCCCGCTGGCCAACCTCCCGTGTCCCTTCCCAGCCCCAATTGTGCACCAGCGGGGTCCCTGAGCCTGGCCTGTGCCCTCTTGCAATCCGGGACCTCTTGGGGGATGTCAGAGAGCCGGTTTTGGCCCACTGGTGCGTGAATTAGTGCACTGGGCCTCTAGCATAGGTATATATTTTATTACTAAAAACATATACTTTCTTACTGAGAAATCTTAATGAAAAATCTTAACTCTTAGGAACCTCAATTTTAGTGACAAAAAGTAAGCAATTAGTATTATTTAGATTAATATTCTTTATGAACACATTTAATAATTTCTAAAAATATTCCCTCATAGAACAATTTTTAATGTGGCATAAGACATGTTTACTAATGGGCCCTAATATCTTTAATTTACCTCTAATAAGCAGATAGTAGCTAAAACTACGTTCCGTAATAGTCTGACATTCAATAACTATCCATTATATTAAAATTTTAAAGTTTCATTACCAAAGAGATTTATAAAACCATTTTAGCACAATATAATTATCGCTAAAGAGTTAATCTAAAAGAAAGTTTTATTCCATTTATATTTGTTTAATTTATTTGCTCCTAACAATTAAGTTTAGATTACTTATAAAGATTTTATTACACTGTTATTTTTCATGCTGACAATTTTGCAACAGAAATGAAAAAACTTATTTAACTAATAAACTAAGGCAGAATAAAAGTATTATTTAATGTTGACGATTTTAAAGATATGAAAATTTAACCAAACCAAACCAAACTCGAAGCAGCTTTAATATCAAATTCTTTCCCAGATCACATGATTCTGAAAAGCACGTGGGTTCATTTCTGTTATATTTCTGAGAATTCTCATAGAAGTGCTTTTTGTTTGTTTGTTTAAGCCACTTTAATAGCGCTATTTTTTTCTCCTTCATTAACAATGTTATCTGGAGGTAGAAAAAAACACAACCCACATGAACATACAGACAGAGATACATAGAGGTCTTTTTAGCCATGAGACAGGCTCCATAAAGCAAAACTCATTTACAAAGAAACATCTGAATAACTTAAATTGATCTGTTCAGATGGCTAAGGTTTATTTGATTGTGTTTTACTAATATTTGTGGAGAAAGCACTTAAGATCTGTATTTGTAATTGGTAAGGCTATCTTGGTGTCATAGAAGCAGTTTGTGCTTTCAAAAAGGACCCCAGCCTCTCATTTTCTGTTCTTCAGTTTTAGAAATTAAGAATGATAAAGATAGGTGGACTTGAATTGCTCTGGCTGCATTTCTGGTTTCATAAAGATTTGTAAACTATGGACAACTGCTCTTAAAATTTGGGTTGAAACTTAAATGACAGCATAAGCTACCTACCTGTCTAACTATGTAATTTCTAATTTGTTTCTTCCCCTCTAGGCTTAGAGTTTTATTTCAGCTTGGGGAGGAAACTCAAAATAGAAAATCCTACCAGGCTCTGACATTAGCTTTCACTTTGGCCAAATTTCTCATCAGAAAGTTATTAAATCCTTTCAAATGTCTTGTCAGGTTTCAGCTGGGACAAACAATAAATATTTCTGACAGTATTAAACAATTCTATGGACCCAAGAGGGCACAAAAGATAGACAAAAGAAAGAACTGACAGCCTTCATTTCCCAGTTCCCCAAAGAGACGCAATGTTTCTCTCTATAATACAATCAGGTAAAAGAGATGCAGTCAACTGAGGTTGCCATAACTTTAACGTGAAGCCTGTTTAAATGGTTCAAATTTTCTAAACTTATTAATCTTTACATTTCTATCTTCTTTAATTGTAGTCCGAGTCAGGGTTTCACCAACGGGTTTTGATACAACAGTTCAGGAATTCCTATATCCAGGAGTCCTGGAAATCCTTATTTTCTATCTCCTGACCATTCTTCCCCACTCTGCAGTAAAAGGGCTTTGGGGCCTCCAGGAGAGATTAAGCCCAGGGACCCTGGCCTGTTACTAATCTTTAACTAGATTTCCCTGGCCTGACTATTGCCCCAAGCAGCTACTGGTCAGGTTTCTCATTGTAATCTTTCCCTCCAGGCTTTTAGATTTCTCTGCATTGGGGTAAGGAGAGCAGACTTGCTCGGGGCCCTTTAATCTTAGGGGGGCAACAGGGGGCTGATTTGTCCCCATTTAGCCTTTGGTAGTGCTGTACTGAAACCTCTGCATTAACCCCGTTAATGTCTGCTTCATTTAGCTCAATCTCTTCTTTCATAGGCTTCTAGCTAAATGTACTCCAGTTCTATAAGATAGAGCTCACAGAGCTGCATTGGGGTACAGAGATGGAATTACTCACGTTGCTAAGGTCTTTATCAATCAAAGTAATCACTTATTTTTAATTCTAGCAATGTTAAATAACTGATTAGACCATTTCCTTAGAAGAATAACCTGGGAACAAACAGTTGTAAGATCCAACAATTCAATAAACCTTATTATCTATCCCTTGCTACAGTTTGACTGGCAAGGAGACAGCCACATCAGACAGGACAGCAGAAGGGGTTGGTGGCTCAACCCTCCCACTGCCTGGGCCACTCAGTGCAGTTGAGGTGAGGTGAACAGCTGCCTGAGTCAGGCTGGGACAAGCTTTCGCTGCCCACTCCATCAAGGCCAGCTGAAACGCCGGGGAACTGGCCCCTTCCCCATAAGATGAAACACAGACTTAACAGGTAAATACCAGTATATCTTTAAGCAGACGACAAACAAGATTCCTTCCCCTTGGTTCTCGCCGAGTTTCCACGAGTCTGGGAGAAGGAGACCAGACACACTACACACTAAGGTTTCTCAAGAACCATTTCCCTCCCTGTTCCCATGGGGTTTCCCCGAGCTTTAGAAGAAGATGGTTTTCCTGGTGTTGTCACCTGCAAAACCTTACCGATTTCAAAAATTCCAAATTTAGGCCTTTCAGTTCCGTGTGTGTGTGTGTGTGTGTGTGTGTGTGTTTGTGTGAATTCATTTTTTTTTATTTTTATGCTGCAAACAAAAATATAATAGGTCAAGTCATGGGCTGAGGTTCAGTTTCCTCTTTTTTAAAATATATTTTATTGATTTTTTGATTTTATTTTTATGCTGCCAACAAAAATGTGACAGATCAAGTCATGGCTGAGGTTCAGTTTCCTCTTTTTTTAAAATATATTTTATTGATATTTTTTACAGAGAGGAAGGGAGAGGGATAGAGAGATAGAAACATCGATGAGAGAGAAACATCGATCAGCTGCTTCCTGCACACTCCCCACTGGGGATGTGCCTGCAACCAAGGTACGTGCCCTTGACCAGAAACGAACCTGGGACCCTAGAGTCTGCAGGCTGGTGCTCTATCCACTGAGCCAAACCGGTTAGGGCCAGTCTCCTCTTTAAAGACAACAGGTCTGGGCAGCTGCTGGGTGGGGCCTGATGGCAAGCCCTGGGTTGGGAGTCCCTGAATCCACAGGCAAAGGGGAGACCCCACTTTGGACACCAATATTGTTACTGAATTGAAGGGGTATATTTGCCCGTGCACATCACAGCCCACTAAGACACAAACAGGAGTTTGTAGCCAAGAAAATAAGGATTTATTAAAGGACATGGAGCCATGCCCAGAGTCACAGGTACCTCATGCTCAAAGTCCTGCTCCCCAATGGCTTCCAGGGGGTGGATTATATAAAGAAAAAAAATCATTAATCGTGGTGACTAATAGAGTTAGGATCATGGTCGGTATTGATTGATTGGTGCTAGGGTAGAGGGTAATTGATCATTGTAACTGGTCCTGATGTCAGCCTCCACAAAGATTTGTTCTGTGGGATTATTCCAATTTCCTGGGTTTGGAGCTAAACACGATTGAGGCCAAGATATTATGTTTAGTTTGATTGAAAACTCTGTCTCACTAGTCAATAGACCCAGGACTTTATTTCTAAGATTGCTGGAAGCTGACCAGAAGAAACTCATTGTCCTGAGGGCTTACTGATTAAGCAAAGGAGGGGAGGTGAGTGAGTCAGTGTGTTAGGTGAGGCCAGTTTGAGTCAAAGGAAAAAAAAATCAAAAGAAAAGTCCAGATTAAAGAAAATAGGTTTCTCAGTGGTTACAGTTTCAGCTTGAGTAACTGGACAAATAGTAGTTATTAACTGAGATGGGGAAGATGGAAAAGGTACAGTGTAGCTGACATAAGGCATTATGCCTAAAAATAAAAGAAATTCATGAAATGTTTTTCCATTAAATATGTATGCAATGGGTTTTTATAACATGACCTTTATCAACTTAGAGAAATTTATTTTATTTTTCTGAGAGATATCTTTAAAATTACTAAATGTTTCTCATGACTTCCTAAAGAAATTATTTTACTTCTTTTCTTCAGACTAATTTTGTATTAACTTGAACAATTTTCTAATATTGAACCAACATTGCATTCTATGATAAACCCTCGTGGTATATGATATATAATAGCATGCTGTACAAATAATTGGAGGGAACACAAACAGAACTCTTATATGAAAGTTGAACTTGTTTTAGATTATAATTTCAAAGAATTGCTATGATACATTACTGATGGCAGTGCAGTTGAATCTGAAATAAAATTATAGTAAGAAACTACTTATGTTTGAAGATTAAGAAATGCTTACAAATAACTCAAGTGGAACTTAGAAAATATTTAGAACAGAATGAAATAAGTACTACATATCAGCATTTGTATGGTGTGGTTACACTGACACTTTGTGGGATATTCATACCTTAAATACTTTTATACAATTATATAGCTTATACATTTTAGACTCACTAGATTTCAAAGTTTAGGCCTAAAGCATTTGTAGGTGGGCCTACCATTTGTCATGAATACTAAGGGAAGCCTTTATTTATTTATTATTTCTTTGTTTCTTTAAGCCTCCATGGAGAATTAGGCCCACATAATGAATTTTCCTTGTGGTTTTCCCCTATATTTTATCCGATTAATTTTCCATCTTATTTTTCTCTCTGAGAGAATAGTCCATCTGAATCCCAACTGTATTTGCTGTGGTGTCTATCAGGCTGTGGGTTGTCTGGGGCCTCACACATGGAAGCTTTAGATTACCTGTGGGTAGTTATATATGTACTAGAGGCCCAGTACACGAAATGCATACACTCAGGCGGAGGGGGGGAGGGGGGTTCTCAGCTTGGCCTGCACCCTCTTGCAGTCTGGGAGCCCTTGGGGGATGTCCAACTGACTGCTTAGAATGCTAAGCCGTCGGTTGGACATCCTTGGTGCTGCTGCGGAGGCGGGAGTGGCTCCTGCCACCACCACTGTGCTCGCCAGCTGTGAGCCCAGCTTCTTGCTGAGTGGTGCTTCCCTACTGTGGGAGTTCACTGACCACCAGGGGCAGAAACTCTTAGCATCTGCCCCCTGGTGGTCAGTGTGCATGTCATAGCAACTGGTCAACTGGTCATTCTGGTCGTTCTGCTGTTTGGTCACTGGGCTTTTATTATATAGGATACTTAAATGATGCAACAAAAGTGGACTTTGAAAAGAGCTGAATTGTGTTGTTGGATGTGAGAATCAGAAGGGAGAAGATTGTGAACAAGTGCAAAGTGGTGTAAAGAGAGTTACCTGAAATTGGAAGAAAAGTTATGTGCTCTAGGCGTGTTGGGTCCATCTCACTCAGTCCCAATTGGCCAGACCCCAGCAGCAAGCTAACCTACCGATTGGAGCATCCGCCCCTGGTCCAGTGCACGTCATAGCGCGAGCAGTTGAGTGGCCTTAGCATATCATTAGCATATTATGCTTTGATTGGTTGAATGGCCAGCTGGATGACTGGACACTTAGCATATTAGGCTTTTATTGTAGGATACTCTTAACATAGCTGGTGGTTTCAGTGTTTCTTTACTTTCCTGGACTGATGCCCTGGCTCTGTACCTGTCTTTATATAGTTTTCTTTCATTTCTTGCAGGCTCATCAATTTCTTTGAAACGTTTTTTTTATTTTCAATATTTTCTTCTGAACATGTAAAAGTGTTATGTAGCAGTACAGTTTCAATAATTCTCATCTGCCACACTACCAGAAATGTCAACGTATGGCACTGTTTTTATTATATGTTGCTTGCAGTTCTAAATATTTTATATTCCATTATGATTTTTTAAGTGTATTTCATAGTATGACTGCATTTTCATCATGTGAGGATTTTCTCTGATTTTTATTGCATTACATTTTTACTGCACGTGAAAAGATTATTTGGTTTGTATCAAATAGTCCCTCAGTATTCATGGAAATTTGGTTTCAGGCTAGTATTCTCTCAATTTTTATAAAAAATTAATTATTCATTTAAAATATGTATTTTATAACTGTTAGGTGTAGAATTATATACATACAGAGCCTGTTCATCATGTACTCATATTTTTATATCCATACTAATTTTGTCTGCTTGATCTATTGGCTGCATAGAGAGATGTATTAATAATTCCCTATATGATTGTGGATGTGTTAATAATTTATCATTATTCTGCCATGTCTTCATTTGTATATTTGGGGCTTTCTTTTTAGGGCTCATACTGGAGATTAACATTTTTTTTTACTTCTAGGCAGCTGCATCATTAACTCACTTGCTTACCCTCTGCTATTCCATTTCCTTTCATTTCTGGCATTCTCTATCTCTGTTACATTTCCTCTTGATTTCTGGCATTCTCTATTCTCTACCTTGATTCATACATTTATAATTATTTTTGTACATTCTCCTCAGTATTTTAGAAGTTTGAAATGGAGGGTTTTTCAATTTGAACTTGCCAAGGGCGCTAATGTTTACAGTTTCCATGTAACCTATGGAACCAGGTGAGATCACATAGCATGTAAAATCTATATATGATTTTAACGTAATTGAAAAAAAAAAATAAAACCAAGAGGAGTGGAAGGCCAATCACAGGGAACTACAATATTGAGAGGATGAGTAAAAATGAGATAAACTTGAGTATCCTTTCCTTCTGTTTTACACTCTCTGCAAACTCTTTTCTTCAGTGGGTTCATAAATTCCCAAGTATGTCAAAAAAACAAATTAAACACAGGTAGTAAAATAGAGATAATTCTTCCAGGAACACTCATTAGTATCTTAAAAAAATATAAGATGTGATAATAAGATCATTGGAAAATATTATATATTTTGTACATTTAGGCAGCTTATTTTTTCTTGTATATAGAGATGTGTCAAAATCATCATTCCTTTTACTGAATATTAAGTACAAGGAAAACTTCCATTGCTAGCATTTTATAAAAGTAATGTGATGTCTGCCTTTATTTGTTTTATATTGAACCCTCTAGCAAAAGACAGCATAGTTATTGTTTCTTGTCAACTTCAGACAGGGAGGTTCAGACAGCAGAAGTATTTTAAACAGTTTTTGTCTGAAAGAAAAAGTAATAGAGAAAATGGCAAAGACAGTTGAAAAAAGAGCAGATTTACAATGTCAACTAAGGGATAAGAAAACATGAAAAGACCCATAGAACAATGAGATGAAGGTAAATCCGGAAAGTTGAAAGATTTTAAAGATCTACCAAACTTCCTAGGCCAACACAAATCCACCAGAAATGTCTTGATATTTTCTTTTACAATTTCTCGAATGCTTCTGCAATCCCCAAGATGGATAATCACTTTGTGTGGAGACATGATCAAAATAAAATATTACCTAAGAATATAGATCAGTGAACAATGAATAAATATTTGAACTTTAGAAATGGATAAGGGGGCTATCATGCTGAATTTACACTTTTTCGACTGAGAAAAATATCACCAGTTGCTTCAAAATGATGACAGGAACTTCTTTGCAATAGCTGAGTTTTCATATGAACAAATCAGTTCTTCGACATTCTTAAATATATTTAATCCAATTTGTATTTGGTTAGTATTAAATGGAGTTAATGAATAATAGCTAAAATGATTAATTTGAAATGTGTGCCCCAAACAATAAAGGCTAGAAAACAAATTAAAAAACGTGTAATTCTACCCAGTTATTATAATCTACTAGAGGCTTGATGCACAAAATTCATGCAAGGGGCTTGGCCCTCGCAGCCCCAGCTGCCTTGGCCCTAGCCCTGGCTTCGTCCAGCAGGTCGTCCAGACGGTTGTCTGGACGGTCATTCTGCTGTTTGGTCTAATTAGCATATTAGCTCTTTATTATATAGGATTACCAACAGCCTGTACAGAAAAGCAGTATTCTGAACTTTGTTTGTTTAGCTTGACATCTGAATTGACAGTATTTCAATATTAAAATATTTGCAGAAAATGGGTAGAATTCTGTGTTTGGCGTTATCACCTGGTAAGAATGATGATTTTCCTAACTCATAACTCTTTGCTAGCTTAGGGAACTTAAATGAGATTACTAAACTGTCAATGATGGAGACAGTATTGATTTTTAAAGGTTTGACTCAAATAATGGCAGGTGGAATGTAAAGGACCTGTGTTGAGAATCATATGCCATTATCACACTTCTGACTTTCACATTATTTTTGTGGCTCCTTGTTTTCTTTGATGCACACTCCTCAAGGGACTTACCACTTCTCTTGCTTCCTTTACCACACATGTTTGTGTTCTTTGGGGTTCTGTTCTAGGAGCTTTTTTTTGCTTTTCACCCTATACTCTTCTCCAGGATAACTCATTCTCTCTCTCTCTCTCTCTCTCTCTCTCTCTCTCTCTCGCTCTCTCTTAAAAATGCAGTGCTACTAAGCAGCTCATCAGCCTTGGGACCCTCTCTCTCTCTCTCTCTCTTTCTCTCTCTTCAAATTAGTTCCAGAACTACATATCTAACTGGCTAACATGCTTTTCCATTTTACTTCTTTTCAAACTGTCAAAACCTGAACCATAATATAATCTCCCCAATCACTCCTATCTTATATTCTTTCAGTGTGAGTGATGGTCCTTTATTGCCAAACAAAACAAAACAAACACAAAACCCAAGTGTCATCCTTAAATCTTACTTTTCTCTTACTCCTGCTCCTACCTAACAATCACTAAGTTCAATGGATTCTAACTGTTACTGACTCTGCAATTCCTTTCTCTCCATTCTGACTGGCCCCAGGGTACTAAGTACCATTGCACGTTTGTGCCTGGAACACTGCAACAGCTTCCTAATGGATCTTCCTTCATCTTGCCTTGCCAGAACGGTGCTCTACTATGCCTACCTTTTCATGTCACTTCCCTGTCTAAATCTCCTCACACATTTTCCAAGATCATAATGTAAACAACACAACTATTAAAGTATTAAAAATAGAGAAGAATATTTAGAACATCTTATAGTGGCAGAGGCTCTTATAAGCAATCTGGGAAACCCAGAAGCCATAAAGGGATAACGGGCTGGTTTATTGTATTGTAGAAGAAACCTTCCCTTCCTGGTTCATCTTTTGCTGTCATCTGTTAGCAACACTGCAGTGTGTTAGTAATTTTTTCTCACCAAGTGAGTGTGCATGTCATTTGTTGGAAGAATGCAGTGGGAACCAGAATATCTAAGCTCTGTTCTGGGTACACTGTTCTTATCTGAGTAATGAGGTAGGTGGATTTTTTAAAAAAACTACTTGCAACATCTTAATGAGAGGTTACTCTGTACTATGTGCTTCACACATGTGAAGAACTCCATGTCATGTAAAAACTATGTTATCATAATCAGTCAATGAAGTTGAAAGAGATTAAACATTTGATATAATCACTTTAGCTTTTCTATACGCCACTTGTCACACTGTCTTCTGATGATGACTGTTAAGGGCTGAATTGTGCTCCCCAAATTTGTATGTTGAACCCCCAAACCCTTTACCTCAGAATGTGACTATTTGGAGGTAGGGCCTTTAAAGAGATAATTAAGTTAAAATGAGGCCATTAGTGTGGGCCCTGATCCGTTCCAAATGGTGTCCTTAAAGAGGAGATTAGGATACACAGAGAGACACAAGAAATTCTTTTTTTTAAATATGTTTTTATTGATTTTAGAGAAGAAGGGAGAGGGAGAGAGAGAAACATCAATGATGAAAGAGAATCATTGATTGGCTGACTCCTGCATGCCCCCTACTGGGGATCGAGCCCACAACCCAGGCATGTGCCCTTGACTGGAATTGAACTCGGGACCCTTCAGTCTATAGGCTGACGCTCTATCCATTGAACCAAACCAGCTAGGGCTGGAATTCTTGAGCACTGAGGAAAGACCATGAGAAGACACGGTGAGGAGGTATCGTCTGCCAGCCAAGGAGAGAGGCCTCAGAAGAAGTCGAACCTGCCAACACCTTGATCTCAGGCGTCAAGCCTCTAGAACTGTGAGAAAATAAGTTTCTGTTGTCTAAGCCACCAAGTCCATGGATTTTGTTATGGCAGTCCGAGCAGACTAAAACGATGATCTGATAACAATTTATAAGACAGTAGTCATCATGCTTCATTTTCCAAAGACTCACCTGTTCCCTAATGCTCCTCTCCTGCCTATTCTCCCCATGGCTCTAGTGAATCAGCACCCACGTTCCCAGCACTGTTTTTGTCTCTTCAACCAAAAGTGATATAGTTTAAGAAGTATGTGCTTAAGGAGTTAGCATTAAGTTCTTCTAGCATTAAGCCTGGGAGTGGAGACTTCTGCTAATATCTGATATTTGACTGATGCTGCTGCCTCTCTGAGTATTGGATGCTTTCTACTCCATGGTTTTGAGCTCCACCCACTTAGTAACTTCATTCCTACTCCCTGATTATTGTATTCTGGCCATCCCAGAAGACCATGCTGTTTTCTATAGTTGGGACCACTTCCCCAGGTCTTGCCTCAGTCCTATCTACGTTTATCTTTCTAGATTGCAAGCTTTCCCATTCTGCCTCATCCCACTGTTAACAGTCCTATGCTGGGTCATGTCTTCAGATGCAAAGTATTTGTACATCTTGATCCATCTGCTAGGATTCTTTTCCAGACACTTTTCCCATTAATGTCAACTCTTCCTTTGGATCTAAGCTCATTTTTCTGGCCCAGATACTCTCTCTCCCAGACAAAGCTTGGTTCTCCTTTCTTATGCTATCACAGCAGCCTGAACCTTTCTTTCATAGATCTTACCCATACCTATATTATACATTACCTCAATTATTTGATGTGTGCTTCTCTTCATTAGCAAACCATGAGCTCCATAAAGCCAGTGATGAATGCCATCATATCCACTATGTTTAGCAACAAGGCTGGAACATAGTAGGTAATTAATTAATTGAATTAATTGAAAGAAATGAATGACGTATGACCCTTAGTATTGGCTATTTGCATTGGGTCATATAGACTTGTATCTCTAATCTCCTATTTCCATTCTGAGATTCCTAGCTCATACTCTTTGCTTTTTCATTGTCTACTGCCCCATTGCTGGACATTTTCCTAGGTCACGACTAGACTACATCCTGGTTGATTAGTGCTCAAAAGATAATCCATAATTTTCTACTGCAAGCTTTGACTTAGGCTGTTGCATTCATTTATTCTCTTAAGGCTCTGGAGTACTTTTTCCCCATAGATCAGATTCATGAAGAAATTTTATTAGATTTGATTTTACAAGGGAAAATAGTTTTGTTTGGTTTGCAAGGAAGCCAGAAGACTCAGGTTGATTAAAAACCTCTTTTACAAAGTGCAATAACAAGAATGGAAAGTGTAATAAAGCTGAAATCAGAGACATAACTTTATCTTTACTTTTTAGTATCACTACAATTTTCCTCCTGGAGATTGCTTCATTGAAATATAGTTTAATCGTCTTTCTATAATGACTGATTCAGGCCAAGATGGCTGACATGTTTTGCTTCTCTCTCTGAACAGCAGAGTAGGAGCACATTATGGATGGGAGCAAGACCATTCAGCCTCACTGTGTGGCAAAGAGACTGTGACTGACAGGTCTGAGCTCTGTGTTGACCTCCATGGCTATGGGCACTGCTGAGGCAATTGCTTCTTAACTGGCCATAAACCTCTGATAAAGCTTTAATTTTTTTTCTATTTGCATGTGGAAGAGAACCTTAGTTATGAAAGCCATCCTGGGTTGCTGGGAGTAGTGCCTATTGTAGACAGAATAATGGTCCCCCAAAGAAGCTGACATCCTAATTTCTTTTTTAAAAAATATTGTAGAATTCCTTTATTCTCTCTCAACTCTTTCTTAGCATTTATTGCAGTTTGCGATTATTTTATTCATTTGCCTGTTTTGTTTTCTTTTGTTAATCCTCACCCCAGAATATTTTTCTAATTTCTTTATTGATTAAGTTATTACTTATGTGTCCTTATCCTCACATTACTCCTCATTCCCCCCACTCATGCCCTCACCCCCTGTTGTCTGAGTCCATTGGTTAGGCCTATATGCTTGCATATAAGTCCTTTGGTTGATCTCTCCCCCTTACCCCCACCCTCCCCTACTTTACTTCTGAGGTTTGACGGTCTGATCGATGTTTTTCTGTCTTTGGATCTGTTTTTGTTCATCAGTTTATGTCATTCATTATATTCCATAAATGAGTGAGATTTCTGTTCTGTAGACTGAATGTTTGTGTCTACTCGAAATTCACACGTTGTGCAGCACAATCATTGCCATTGATTCTCCAACATCAGTGTGGTGGTTGCCAGAGGGGAAGGGAGTAAATGAAGGGGGTTCTAATATATGGTGACAGTAGAAGATTTGACTTCGGGTGGTGGGCACATGGTGCAATATATAGATCTTGTAACATAGAAACCCACACCTGAAACCTATGTGATCATATTAACCAATGTCAGCCCAATAAATTTAATAAAAAAGGGGAAATAATAAACGTTAACTTTGTCGTAAGTTTTATTTCATTACGACTGTGTTTTCAGTCCTCACTGTATCTGCTCATAATTTAAAAGCATCACAGTTAGTGCTTAATATGATAGGTTGGTATTTATTTACACTCGGTGTCCTGTAGGAGATTGGTTACTGACATCAATCTCACCTGACTTGAGCATGATTGTGATTTATGGACGGCGCCTCTTCATGACATAGTGGCATTGCATGTTAAGGACTCAGGCTTTGGAATCACAGGCCCAGGCTTAAATCCTATGTTGCTATTTATAAAGGTATGTGACATTGGGAAACTTACTTTACTTCTCCAAGCCTATTTTTTTAAAAAAATTTGTAAAGTGGGATTAACAATAGTACCAGCTTTATGGTTGTGTTGGGAGGATTAAATAAAACAATGCATTTGAAATACAGCACAGAGAAAAAAAGTACATGCCATCTATCATGATCCATGAAGACTACTGCATAGATCATGCTCAGTTATCCATAATAATCTATAATAATAAAAGCATAATATGTTAATTAAACCAGATGTCCTTCCAGACGACCTTCCAGATGAAGCCAGGGCCGAAAGGGAAGCCAGGTCCCAGGTGCCAGAAAGAAGCCGGTGCCAGCAGCTGGGGGAAGGAAGGCCTACGCTTGCACAAATTTCGTGCATCGGGCTTCTAGTACAAAATAATGAGAGAAGAATATAGTATGCTTCTCCATATCCTTCCTTCCCTTTTAGGCAAACAAGCCCTGGTTTTTAGCTGGCATGTTACAGTTAAAATTTCCCAATCTCCTTTGTACATAAGACAGTCCCTTTAAGTGAAGGGAGTCAAAGCGTATCTTTTATTTTCTTTCTTGTGCTGATTTCAAACACGTTTCCACATTGGGCTGTTAGAGCACAGGCCGCATTTGGCGATAATGACATGGAGATAGAGAAACAATGTGGATTCTTTACTGCCTCACTCAGCGGCCACACTAATTCAGACTGAGAGAAAGAAATGAATTTCTAGATTTTTAAAGCCACTATTATTTTGGGTTTTGTTTCTTTCTCTCTTTATTTCCCCTTTTTTGTTACGTGCAGGTGAATGGAATCACAGTACATTATTGCTCTCTAAACCAAAAATCAGATTTTATTCCTCTAAGACTTTTCTCAAAGCTCCAGAAACATCTTTGTTTTAGAAACAGAAATCAAGTGTAGGAAGAGGGCTAAAATCAGGTGCAGATGATATTGAATTAGCTGAAAACAATCAGTTTTCTAGGAAGGTAAATTCAATTCTGATGGTATGCTGGCAGAGTCTCTCCTCAAGTAATACTGAGGAGAGGAGAAGAAGGGATGGGAAAACTCCCACAGAAAGCCTAGAGCGTGAGCCCCAGGTCAGGTGAGTTTTGGCAGGAACGCTTCGTAGAGGGTATGTCCAGTTCAGGGTATAGTGTGACTGTGTGCATTTCCTTCCTTCTGACCTAGTGTTTGCCTTTGTTTCTGGCGCTTAAGCAAAAGGTTTGTTGTGTATGTATTATTACGTCCTGATAACATCGAATGGCTCCCGTTAATTTTTCTTTCTGTTTACAGACTTGTTGCAGCAACAGCTTCTGGTATTGGCGAAGGGCATACTTCAGTTTTTTTTCAAGTATCTTTAAGGATCAGGGTGGATGAGCTGTAGGCAACATAATGCAGCCAATGCCACTAATCATAAACTGGTTACTAAGAGGAGTGTGGTTATTATGAAATCAATTCCCAGGAAAGAAAAGAAAAGCTTTAAAACTGAGAGACAGTTGGAGGATTATTGCTTTAATTCACTAGATCTTGTTTGTTTGGAAACTTTCTGTATGGACTGGGGGATCTGGAAAACATACCAGCTCTCTTATTTATATATATTTTTTGGTTCTGTTTTCTTTTTAAAAAGTAATTGGGCTCAGAATTGAAGTAAAGCAAAAAGGGAAAGCTAGCTACAGTACTGGGTTTCTCTGTTCTGCCTTTGCCGATGGTGAAGCTGCCTACTTCAGCGGCAGTGGAAGACTCACGGTTGGGGCTTTCTTTCTAGCCATTTTGTAAATAAATAATTTTCAGCTTCCGGGAAGGAATACATAGCATAAAAACAAGCCCTGGTAGTTTTTTCTCTCCAACATCCACTCCCCTTCAAAACACAAACAACCCTCCTCCTCCAAACCTATACATGTGGAAATAATATCGTTTCCTGATATAACAGCATGGCCTCTAGGTCACTCTTTGTGTTTTCTTTCAGAAGTGGCTCTCCAGAGGAGCTAAAATCCAGGAATTTGCAGACACATTTGGAGAATATTGACAGAGAAATTTAAGCAGGGATGCAATGGTATGTAGTTTTACAAGCGCTTAATGATCGTGTATCTCATTCATGTTTTTTGAAAACCCAAGGACCAGTTTTCTTTGAAATGCCTTTATGTTTGAGTTTTCACAAAAGATAAAGACTTTTGTGGTCCCAGTTCCTCATTTTCAGTCCACTCCATTCATTGTTTTTACATAGTGAATCTCTGTGTCTAGGATGCTTTATCAGCATGAACACATCTCAGAATCTCTGATTTCCTCTCCTTTTTTTTTTTTTTTTTAAGAAATGGAACTGTATTTGGGAATTAAAAATATTTTCTTTAAGTGGACATTGCACATCTGGTCCTTTTGGTTTTTTGAAGGGCTGTAATTTGGTAAGAGGATTCCGGATGCATTATTTCTTTGGGGGAGTTCTGTTTGAAACCAAGAATTAATGAACAAGAGGGAAGGCCAGCTTTGAGGGTAGTAGTCCAAGTTGTTACTTCATGTGAGGATTATTACGGTGATTTTATGATCTGTGCATGTCAAGGTTTTAAAAAATAAATATTTTAAAGCATCTTAACATAAAATGAAACTTTGGAACTCTCTATACTGCATCTGAGAGCTGATATGGCATTTTATAAATAGGCCTATGATGTCTAAATTGCTTTTAATATACACCGAAAGCATCCTTGGCTTTTATGATAGTTGTATATGATCCAGAATTAGAACTATGAATAATGCATGGGGTTTTGTTTATCTCTATGATTGCCTGCTTTGTTATGCAGGGAGGGATTTCCACTACAGTGTCCCAGATTTGAACTGTACAGTTTCTTTTTGGAGCAGCTGCCTTCAGAATTATATGAGCTCACTGAGCATATTCATAGAAAATAGAAATTCTCACTCCCTACAATTCATAGAGATAAAATCTCAGAACTTTCTCCCAGTATTGGTTCATCAAGTATAGATTAACTAGTAGCCCGGTGCACAAAAATTTGTGCACTCGGGGGTGAGGGGCCAGGCCTCTCAGCCCAACCTGCACCCTCTGTCATGTTCCGGGACCCCGGCCACTCCTGGCCTAGGCACAGGCCTACAGGCTTGGGCAGCCTGGCTCCCGAGGCCCCAATTTATCAAGAGAACAAAGTTGGCATTAGTTACAGCCCTCACAGAACCCAGTACACTGCATCTGTGCATACAACTGCCTCGTTCATGTGCCTGCTTCGCCCTACTGAATTACTAACATCTTGAGGACATAGCTCTGTCTTATCCTGCTTCAACTTCAGTGCCTGG
>NW_006289416.1:3456702-3456983 GCF_000327345.1 Myotis davidii
AGGGTCGTTTGTGGGTGTGGCCGGTGGCCGATCGCTGGGGTTCCGCCGCCAGCTCTGGGTCTGTTCCCATACGGGCCACCTGCCACTCGGGTCACAAATAGCAGGCCCAGATGGCAGCGGGGCAGGTGGGATGGTGCTGACTCGCCCTGCCTGCAGTACGCAAATTAGTCGCCATCTTTTTGGTGGTTAATTTGCATATTGTGCTGATTAGCCAATGGGAGGCATAGTGAAGGGACGGTCAATTACCATGTTTGTTTATTATTAGCTAGGATACTAGTGGC
>NW_006289416.1:3457482-3459311 GCF_000327345.1 Myotis davidii
GCATTAAATTTGATATAGTTGGATGTAGAAGCTGAGGGGAAAAGGTGAGGGCATGAGTGGTGGGGGTGGGGGGGTTGGCAATGGAGGGATAAGGGCACATATGTAATACCTTAATCAATAAAGAAAGAAAGAAAAAAAGACCTTTTTGTGGAAATGTCCTGGAGAAAGTTAGTCTTTGATATGGCACCTTGTGTTAGTTCTTTACCGTTAGGTAACTCACAAGGTTCAGTAAATAACTGAATTTTAGAGCTTGATAAAAAAGAATCTTAGGAAGCACATCGTTCATTTTATCTGGATTCAGATTGGTACAGGCCTCACTGAGTACAGCCAACATTGCTAAGATCATGATCTGAATCTAGATCCTGGTGTAGGACATAATTGTTTCCCATTGTTATTTTGTAGTGGACACATTTTCTCTCCACATACCCAATTATCTTCTAATGAGCCATTTTAGTCACTATTGGAAAGAACAGACTTCATGGAGATACTTGGAGTAGTGTTTTAGGCCTTAGGAGATGGTGTAATAAGACAGTCGGAAGGAGTATTTGTTTTATTTTTTACTTAGGAGTATTTGTTTTTATTTCTTACTTCTAAGGTAGTTCCTTCTATCTTCAAGAGGCCATTCCTGGAACTGGAAATGAGGAAAAAGGAAATAAGAATATATGCCATTTCTCCTATTTGTTAACTATACATTTTGACATAACTGTATCGGGTCTGCCCCATGAAACCCATGTATTTGAACCATTCCACTCTATACAATTAATTAGCCAAATATTTGATTTCTAATTACTATTTGCAAGATATTGGACTGGACATACTATTCTTAAGATCATTCAGACTTTAGTCAGATGCCTAAATAAAATTTGACGACTCAGAAGAGAGAGGAAGTGTTCTTGATCGAAGTGTTCTTGCTATACCTGACTGCAGCTGGAAAGATGCTTGCCCTGAGAAGGCCTGGGTGCTCCACAGCCCTCCATCTCATCTTGTGCTGCCTCTTTTACAGGCAACAGGCAGAAAAGGCTGAGGTGATGAGCAAAAAGGAGAGAATATTTCTTTTGCAATAAAGAGAAAATTCTGAAACTTTTTACTGTCAGGACAGTGACTGAATTAGAGACAGATGAGCAATTCAGACGCTCTCCCTCATAAATCTCACTCAGAAGGGAAATACAAGACAGATAGTTTCACTTAGAGACAAGACTGCACCAACCCTAAGAGACAGGGCACACTGATACCAAAGTGACAAATGCAATTTCAGTTACAAGAGAGCTCTGTCATCTGCCAACTGAGCCAATGACTTGGCTAAAACGTGGAACTGAGTAAAGAATTGAAATGAAAGCTCTAGCAGAAAAAAGGAAAAAAAGGTTTGCAGAACAAAATCTGAAGGTCAATCAAGTAAGAGTCTTAGACTAACAATTTGTCCCTTAATTGCTTCTATCTTTGGCATAGCATACAATAGCGTCTTGCATTTTATACTGACTTGTGAAGTCAGTATAAAAAAGGACATATAGAAAAGTGTTGTAAAGTTATATTACTTGCTTCTGCACAGGGTTAATACATGGCAGTTAATCCCTATATTAGTTCAGTGTCACTATGGATCATTTATATTTGTATTTATCAATAATACCTGTTTTAGGTCGGAAACTATTTCCGAGATTTTGCCTGCTGCCAAATTGTAAAGCAGACACAGTGTTTGTTATTGCCATTTCTTCTTCACCCTCTTTGAGTGCCAAGTGCTGCATGCATTAATTTATTTATTGTCATAAAACTTTTGATTGTGGCTATGTGCAAGACACTTGATTGTTAAGGGAGATGCATATTGAGTGATATAT
>NW_006289416.1:3459720-3468650 GCF_000327345.1 Myotis davidii
TAGAAAAGTACCGATGATAAGAAAAAGCTCAATAACTTTTCAGACGGTGATTTCAGACTGTGTAACCACATCCAGATGGGGAAATCGAGTATTACCAACGCAGCAGAAGCCATATTGTTGTTCTGCTTCCTGACCCTCTCCAAAGGGAACCACTATCTTGACGTCTATTACAGTAGAGATTCAAAGATTTTTTAAACTTCATGTAAACGAAGTGACACATGTGTTTTTTGTGTGTGTCTGTTTCTTTCATTCAACGTTGTATCTGTGAGATACGTCCATGTTGTTGCATGTGGATTGTTGTTCTGCTTCCTGACCCTCTCCAAAGGGAACCACTATCTTGACGTCTATTACAGTAGAGATTCAAAGATTTTTTAAACTTCATGTAAACAAAGTGACACATGTGCTTTTTGTGTGTGTCTGTTTCATTCAACGTTGTATCTGTGAGATACGTCCATGTTGTTGCATGTGGTAGTGGTGGTTTCTTTTCTTTGCTGTGTGGTATCCGTTCTACTGTTGTTAGAACTTGGAATTGTTTTCAGCTTGAGGCTTTTATGAATAGTGCTTCAATGAACATTCTTGTATATGTCTTCCAGCGAAGATACATACGTACTTCTGTTGAGTAATATGAGGAGCCAATCTGTAGAATCATTGTTGATATTGTCAAAAATTTCCAGTGTTTTCACACCAACTTATACCATCATTTATTATTGCCTATTTTTTCATTTTAGTTATTTTGATTAAAAGAGATTGGCATCTAATTATGATCTGAATTTTCATTCACCTGATGACAAATAATACTGTGCACCTTTTTATATGCTTACTGGCCATTAGATAGCTTTTCTTTCTGTGACTGCTGTGCCCTGTTAACGGTTTATGCCTACATTTAAATTTGGGTGTTCTGTCTTTTTCTTATTGATTTGTGGGAGTCCTCTTTATATTGTATATTTGTCCAGTATATATATTGAAAATAGCTTGTCTTACTCTGTGGCTTGCATTGTCATTTTCTTAATGATGCTCTTTTATGGCCTCTAATTTTAAAAGTCCAATTTTTCAATCTTGTATATGTCCTGATTAAGAAAAATCTTAGCCTATTCCAAGGTTTGTGAAGTCATTTTACTGTGGTTGTTACAGAAAATTTATATTTAAACATGTAAAATTTATATACACAATCCATCTGACATTATATTTTGTATATGATGAAAGTAGGGGTCAACATTCATTCTTTTTTACATATGTATATCTGATTAAGTGCTATTTATTAGTCATATTCTTCCTGAACACATTGCCCTGGCACTTTTGTCATAAATTAAGTAACTGAATATGTATGAGTCTGTGTATGAAGCCTTTCTTATTCCATTGGTTTATTTATCTGTCCTTCTGCCAGTACCATACTGTCTTATTTACTGTAGCTTTTGATATCTGGTAATGTAAGTACACAAGACATTTTCTTATTCTTGAAGATTGTGAAGAGTATTTTGGGGATTTTACATTCTATATAATTTAGAGTGAACTTGTCATTTTTCACAAAAATTGCTTTTGAATTGAATCTATGGATCAATTTGGAAAAAAAGTGACACCTTTATAATATTGTCTTCCAATCCATAACCATGATGAACTATTTCTTTCAATAGCAGTTGAAGATTTCTGTTTAGAGATTTTGCCTATCTTGCACTTGGTTTATTTTCAGGTATGTGAGGTTTTTGGTGCTATTAAAAGGTATTTAAAATATTTCATTTTCTAATTGTTTGTGGCAGACATATGAAAATACAGTTTAGTTTAGTATGAACTTTGACAAGGAACCTTGGTAACCTTGCTTTTTACTTCTAATATAATGGTATATTTTAATGGTATAATAGTTTGTGGATTATTAGTTTTTCAACATACACAACAATAATGCCCATGAATAATGACAGATTAATTTCTTCATTTCTCATATTTTTCTTGTCTTTTTGCATTGGCAAGTATTTCCAAAATGATGCTTAGAAGTCATATCTATACTTCCTTGTATTGCTTCTGATATCAGTGGAAAGCTTTCAGTAGTTTAACATTAAGTATAATGTTTATCATTTTATGGTACCATCAGAATCATCACAATGTTTACCTCACTTGCAATGACTTATTAATAAAATAAATATTTTTTCAAGGACAGTTGAAGGAAGTGAAGGAATAAAGCATATAGCTCTTGTTTAAAAATTGCAGAGGAGCCTTAACATCGTGTTATAGGATAGATCTTATAACGGAACCTATTAATGATTCTGAATTAACTTGATTTTTTAAAGGATTAAATAATTGATGCTGTAGGAATGGATGGTTTTGTCCCCTCCCCTGTCCCCCCAGTTTGCTTTCCTTGGCTGGAAGAGAGGCTATAAGACCAACCAGTTTCATGGTGTTAGAATTAAACAGTCAGTGCTGACAATTGAATATTTAAATAATGTTCTATTTAAGAGCGAATCATTTAAAATAAGCTTCTTTAAAGCCAGGTTTCATTAAATGGAAATAACTAAAGTGGGATCCAGAGGGTTGCAATACGTCTGCTTTTCTGTGCATACTTGCTACACTCTGTTCATTTTTCTTCTTCCAAAGAATCTCATTTTGCAGGGTAATTTGGCCTGATGGGGGCAGTGTGTGCCTTTCAGTCTCATACTGATCTAGATCCTGATGTGGGAGAAAAGTAAGTGTAAGTGAAGAATGCCCTGCAGTGCTTACAGAAGGGTTGCAATAGGCTGCTGATGACTCCACTGGCTCTGAAATGGCACCTTGTGTATGAACAAATCTAAAAAGGGATCAAAATGAAAATTCAAAGTTTTGTCAGGTTTTCCACAGTCCAGTAGAAGAGCTGCTTGTCAAAAGATTATTTTATGAAGCTTGCTAATAAGCTTTCCCAAGGCTCTTTCTTAATGAAGCAAGACAGAGATAAACAAACTCTCCCCGAAGATCTTCCTTAAGAACAGCTAATGGAATTTTAGGCATGATTTGCTTCTTAGAAATATATAATTCTCTGCCTATGTGCTTGTCTTTATTTTACTTCTTTGACTGGAATGTGAGCAGGAAAGTTTCCGTTGTATTAACTTAGAAACTTTTGGTGTTCTGAGCCCTATCACTGTACAGCTAGGGCTATTCTGAGTGTGTGGGAAGCTCTAATGGTCAGTCTGGAATGCTTGTTATTTTGTTTTTGTCTAAGACAAGTATATTTCCTCCTTCAGCGTTCTAGGCATGAGGCAAAAAGAAAAATGGACCTATGTAGCCAGCACCTTCAGGTATCTCAGTGTCCTCATATTCCCTTCTCACAATTCCTCATATGATGGCTCACGTTGGTCAGAACTGTCCATTAGGTATCCACTTATTTTACTTTCTGAAATAGAAAGGGAAAGCCATTTACTGAAATGCAATGCTGTCTCCTACTCCAATTCCTATATACTTTCTGAAGTATTTCTAACTTTAAATGATTTGCTTATACTTTAAGAGAACAAATATTTTTGTTTTGAAATATAACAAGTGTGCAAACAAGCATAATAAAAACATAATATACAACATAATGGTTTATCACTAAGCAAACAACCAGGTTAAGAAAAGAAAAGAACATTATCTTTTTCCTGAAAGTTTCCCCATGCTGCTTCTGAATCACTAACGTCTTCTTCCTTAAAGGTAACCAATAGTCCCCTGACTATCATAGCTATCACTTCCTTGTTCTTGACTCCCTAGCTTTTCCCTAAGCATGCCCTCCCAGGGATCCGTGGCTTGTAATTTTTCACAATCTTGTTGCTGTCCAATGCCTCTAAGCAGTTATTTTTGAAAAGTGTTCAAGTTTTCTAGTTGTCTTAGTAGAAGGGTCGTTTATCTTACCTAGCCCAACATTTCTGGAAATGGAGCTTCATTTGTTTTTCATTTCATCTTTATTGAGTGCCTAGAAGCCAGATAATGTGCTGTGAGCTTGGGATACAATGGGAATAAGAATTGATCTACTTTCTGTTTTAGAGAAGTGTTATAGTCCAGTTAGGGGTTCAGAAAAGTAAACATTACAATGCTCATCTTTAAAGTTTCTGCACAGCTACAAAGTGACATTAAATAAATCATATTATGAAAGTTAATGAGACAATATTTTAAAATATGTAATAATCATTGATTTTACAATAACATTACCCTTTACAATATGATTTATAATAGAATTTCTTTATAAGCAAGTGTTTTAGAATTTTTAAATAGATACACTGAGTGTGCGTGCGCGCGCGCGCGCACACACACACACACACACACCTTAGGACTATTCAGAAATAGCATTTGTAAGTAACTAGTTTTGTAGCCAAGTTATACTTGAGCTGGGAGGTTCTTGATGCTGTGACTTTTGGAGAAATATGGTTTGCTAATTGTAATTTCCTCTTTAGCTTTTCCACTTTGTTACCTTTTTCTTTTTAATTTTAAGCTCTTCAGACTTCTTTGTATTCTGTGTCATTCATTCCTTTAAGTCATTTACACAGCTCACAGTAAATCTGCACAGGTCACAGGATAATTCTCTTTGCTTTCCATTTCTCTATTTACGTGTATACCTAGGTCCTGCTTTTGGTGGCTGTGAAGAGCTGACCCTTCTCTAACCTCTAGGCAATTTCTTCTCTTGCTAACAGCATTCTCTCCTGAAATTATGTTTTTATCTTTCATTGTATCAAGGTTTCTTAATCTAGAATGGGCTTCACAGGTATACTATTCCTCTAAAATTTTGTGCAAAATATTTCTATTTGAATATACTAATCTTTCTAAACAGGCTATATATTTTAAAGGACTTTTTTATTACAGGAATTTCAAACAAACACAAAAGTAAAGAGAATATGACAAGTTCTTATGCACCGATTATGAACATTTTGCCACTCTTACTTCACCTATTCATTCACTTTTTTGGGCATTTTAAAGCAAATCCCTGACACATCTTTTCTTCCATAAAAACTTCAGTATACATCTGCAACGGTTAGTTTTTCTTTTTCCGTACATGATGTGGGAACCCTAATCAAAGTATGCTGATGTTCAAGGCCAATTGGAGTGTGGGGGCCCTGTCCAGAGTATGTCAGATGCTCAAGGCCAATTTGCCATACACAGATGCAGAAGCAAGGACACAGCAATTATACTGTACGCATGTGCAGGCGTGCCTTTCCATAACCCAAATACCGATGTCACTCCTCGGCAAGAAGCCTCTTTTGTCTAAGTTAATATAAGATGTGTTGTTGACCAGTTAGTGTGCGGCTGCTTGGTTGGGCTACTGTGCGTGCAGTGGCTCCTATGTTTGCTGGACTGTTTTGTAAGCTACTTTGAAGAACTGTTTTGTCTGATGGCTCCTTGTTAGCAATGGCTTCATGGGCTGCAATAAAGACTCTCCTATATGCCTATGACTTCTCCTGTCCTCTCCGTCTAATACCTGGCATTCATAAAGGTAAGCCCCTGGCAGAGAAGGACCGGTGTTCTCACACATGACCACTATGCCTTATGACAACCAGTAAAACGGCTAGTGATTCCTACACCCATCTAATTCTAGCCAATATAGAGAAAACAGGAAAGTTTAAAATATTCAATGTCTCACCAGAGAATAATGTTCATTAGACAATTTGCTAATAAGGCAGTCATCTAATGACTAGATGTTGATGTAACTGAGCAGGAGAGACCATTCAATATTTTAATAGATGAGATTTTAATAGTTTACTGGTTGTTTCATCTGTAGCATAAATCTGCAAATATGAAACAAAATAGGCAATGAGGTTTTGTTTCCTAATTTTGAACTTAAGCTTTCACATAAAACTTTACTTACAGAGGGAAGTGGTATTCAAATGCAGATGTTGTCACAATTCTGGCTCCTAAACCCGTATTTCATATAAAATCATTTTTTTTTTATTGAGCAAACTGCAAGGTAACCAGAAAACATAATAGATAATGAAATTCATCTTTATTTTTAGGATGCCTCTTAAATGCTTTTTTCAATATTGTGGGATGGACATTTGCTACAATGTAATGTTAAAGATTAAGACTGAAGGATAACTCTTCTATAACGACTGTTACATATTTTTAGTAGTTAACCCTGCCTTGGGAATCAATAGTAAATTCAACTATGCTGAATTCTAGGCTATAATTCTAGGTATCCTGGAAGAGTTTCTAGCATTACACTTTTCATTACATATTCTTTAACTATAGACATTTCTGCTTGTCACGTTCATTTTTCTGTTATCTAAGTGGAATCAAATATGTATTTAAAGCGAGTGATTTTTAAATATCAATTTTCACTGTCAATGTTTTAGTAAACCTAGGAGGAATAGAAATTGCCTCTTGGCTGTTCATTGTTTTTATTTTGATATGGAAAACATGTTCTCATATATATATTTTTTCATTTGTCTAACTTAATTTTGTGTAGAGGTTGATGAAAGTAATAGGAAAGCATAGAACCCCTGTAAGTTTGGTTTCCTACTCATTCTACTTTAATAAAAAATTATTTTGTAGTTATAAAAGTCACTTTGACAGTCATGGAAACCTAAATAATGCACATAAAGGAATAATTGTACTGAAGCAAGATGCTGCTGAGTGACACAAGTCACACTCAGATATTTTCTTGGGAATGTCCAAAGAAGTTCCCAAAGTTTGTAGCTTTGAAAACCTAAAACCACTTGTAACCAAAATGTGCTTTTCTACCAGAGCAATATTCTGTTCCACAAGTAATTTTTGAGTGACTACTCTTTTGTAGATACTGGGAATATTGCTGTGAACAAAACTTGACAAAAGTTTGTTTTCATGCAACTCTAGCTCTAGTTTCTCTGCAATTTATGCCTTTAGACATTTTGGGATTGATTGTTGAAACTGAGTGGCTCAGTGGTTGAGTGTCACCCTATGAACCAGGAGGTCACAGTTTGATTCCTGGTCAGGGCACATCCCCAGGTAGTGGGCTCGATCCCCAGTGGGGGGCCAGCAGGAGGTAGCCAATCAATGATTTTCTCTCATAATTGATGCTTCTATCTCTTTCTGAAATCAATAAAAATATATTTAAAAAAGGAGCTTTGATGGCAAGTACCAGCAAGCTGGTTGTGTGGTTTTGAGGACTAGGGTAGGAAGCACATTTTTGGAAAGTATTTAGACAGGGAAGGAAGGTTGTACCCTAGTGTTGGACGTAGGGAGGTACTGGGTAAGAAATGAAGGCACAGACGTAACACAGAATGGTAAAATAGTAATCCAGCTACTAGGAGAAGGTTATGATATTTCAAAAACATATTTTTGAGTGTCTATCCTCTACCAGGCACTGCTTTAGTTACTGAATAAAAGAGGCCAAATTAGACTGCCCCATGTGGAGCTTACCTTCTGGTGAGGAGAGATGAAAATTAAACAAGTTGAATTTGTGAAATATTTGGCATTTTATAAGCTCTATAGAGAATAAAAAAGGAGATAGAATGTCATGGGAGAGATACGTTTGGAATTTTAAATAGTGTGGTGCGGAAGTCTTCACTGAGAAGGTGATATTTGAGAAAGTACAAAGTTAGAGAGTGACAAGCCTTGAGGCAGATCATGTTGAACTTCCTTTAGGGTTTTTTAATAATTACCTGAATATAGATCAGATCAGTCTCAGGGTCTGGAGTGGTGATAAATCTTGGGTTTCTTAAGTGGCACTAGCTTTGCAGATTACAAACTCTGGTTCATGGAATTGAGGAGTCCTGCTTATATCTAATCAATAACTAGTGAAAGGACTTAGGAGTCCATTTGAGACTCTGAACCTGATCAAGTTGGGGACTGATACCCCTAGGAACCGAGGGACCTGGAAAAAGGCAATGATAGGCAGATCAGTAAAATTCCAGTCAGTAACTGGGATGGGGGAATGGCTACATTAGACAGGCTAGTAGCAAAGTTGGTAATAGGGCATCTGCAGGGATAGATTCCTGCGCTGAACTTCCGAAGTGTCATCCAGGCTGATCTGTTGGCTCTACGCCCTCTGGTCGAACTTCCTGGATAGTTAATACTCACATATTTAGGGTGAATTTGGACAGTCATGGATTGTATAATGCTCTCCCATGGCAGATCCACAGGCTCAAGTCTGACTTGAGTAGGGTTGCCAGATAAGGTATAGGATGCCCCCAAACAAATTTGGGATTTAGATAAATAATAAAAAATCTTTTAGTATAAATATGTCCCCAAAATTGCAGTGGGTATACTACACTAAGTATAGTTACACTAAAAATTTATTCATTATTTAACTGAGCAGTCTACATATTTATTTGCTAAACCTGGTAACCCTGAATTTGCAGGTCTGGAGGTCCAAATCCTGGGTGGGCCAGCCTTTGAGGTGTGTGGTAGAAGCCAGTAACTCCTTCCTCTTCAGCAGCATTTTGGCTCTTAGGGATATTGGCATCCTCCACATCTAGGGTCCTAAAACAGATACATATAAACTTTTGAAAAAACTCTATTATTCATAGCAGTGGTGTAAGTCACTGGGTAGTGATGAATTGCATTCCCCTAGCGCAGCACTGAAACTTTTAACACCACAGAACTGATGTAGGAAATAAGAAATCAGAGTAGTGTTAGGAGTCCTGAGCCACAACTAAGGGGTCCCTCCTTTATCTGCCATGGCAGCTCCTAAAGCATGTCTGTGAAAACCTGGAACTCCTTAGTACCCACGTGGAAAACAACTGTTTTAGCATCAAATATTGACTGAAAAGGTTATATGATTCATTAAAAAAAAATCCCTCCCAACTGAGTTTGGGATCAAGCATTCTAAGTACTCAGGTAGGGATGAAGGAATTTAAAGGGATGAGACCATTTTTTTCCCCCAAAGAAAAGGAATTTATATGGGATATATTTGTAATGGTGAGAATGTCTGGGAAAAGGATATTAACTTGACAAGGAGTTCCAGCATTCTCCTGTCACATATTCCCCTTTCCCCCATGATAACTCATCATAATGCCCATGTTATTTTTTTA
>NW_006289416.1:3468826-3485001 GCF_000327345.1 Myotis davidii
TTAAAGCATCTCTTACATCTGGCTTTTGCGTCATTATTGCTACTTCTCTGACAACAATGTTATGTTCTTCTCTTCTTCTTCTCCTAAATGTATGTTTTCTTCATTCTCTCTTTAATTTTATTTTTCTTGCTTTCTGTACCACCTTCTTGGAGTGTCTCGTCCATATCCATCACTTCTGGTCAGGTCCTACTCGAGGCCCTGGCTCTCATTTCTAGCTGCTTGCTAGACATTTTTCACACAGATGACCCAGAGGTTTAGTGATGAGACAATTCATCACTCAGCTCCCTAAACCTCTTTTTGGCAGGCGGTAGCATGAGCCCAAGGAGAGCGGAGAAGGAGGGGATCGATCTACAAGTTAAACTTCTTAATCAGCATCGTGGTCAATGACACCAGCATTCAGAAGAACAAGAAAATCTTTCTCTTTTTCTTTGTCTTGGCCACTAACTTCTTTCAGGGCCTCATTGCCTCTGATGTGAACTGTACCAGTCATTTCCTAACAGAGTTTTCCTCCGTGTGATTCTTAGCTATTCTTTATTTTGCTTCCAGAATCTGCTTTCTAAAGCCTAGTTATAATTGGTATTAAAAATCCTCAGCATCCCCCCTCTCTCCCCACCAGCGTGTTCTGATGAAATGCCGGATTCCTGTCCTTCAAGTCTCTTTCCTGCTCGATTTGAAGTTTAACTTGTAGATGGATCCCCTCCTGCTCCGCTCTCCTTGGGCTCATGCTACCGCCTGCCAAATGTGAAAAGTTCACTGATTATCCTCTTATATCTGTATATCTGATTCCTCATTTTTCTTTATGTAAATCTCACACTGCAGACCTCTCAGCAAAACATAATATGCAAAGGCATGACAGGTAAATGAATTTTAAATTTAAATAATTATTCCATTTTCTCCTTGCTTTGCCATTGTGGAGAGCTGGTATTCTCTGATGGGCCTCAGTACGCAATGCCTTTATCAAAATTGGAGCTCATGTCTACGTTTTCTGTGAGCGGATGGAAGGCACTACTGAGCCAAATGCCTCGTTTAAATTGTTCATTTTCTTCATTCATTCTTTCTTCATTTTATACATTCGTTCTATCACTCTTTATTGCATACCTACTGTGTGCTGGACACTGCTCTAGGTACTGAAGGATACAAGCAAAACTGTTATGGTCCTTGCCCTTCTGGAGTTTATAGATTCGTGGGGAAACAGTATTAAACAAAAACCAATAAGAGTCATTGATATCTGTGTCAAGTGATAAAAAGAGGTATCTGGTTTTATTGGAGTGTATCAGGAGGGTGCTGACTCAGTCTGAGGGTTAAAGAAAAACTTCTCTGAGGAAATAATGAATGGATAGCAAAGGGGAGAGAGGTATTTTCAAAAGACCTTATCCACACATTATATAGAGATCAATTTGGGGGAGAATACTTAGCTACTAATTGGGAATGTGCAGATTATTAAATGTAGAAATTATATTACTTAAGTGTATCTCTGAAGATATAAAGCTTGTAAGGGCCAAAAATGGCACTCGAAGGTATCATAGAATTTTTAATGGATGTGCTGAGGTGTAAATATTTTTATAGAAATATCTGGAATCCCATGAATAGTTTTGTGAGTAAGGTCAATATGTTTTGCTTTTCCAAAGTGTTTCCAATGTGTTCTGTAAGAACAATTCTTACTTCCTCATGCGTGCCTGGCTTGCTCATTGTTTTCTAAACAGCTTTTAATCTCAGAAATCAAAGAGTTATGCTAATTATGTTCCATATTTATTATCATTGTCACCAGTATGCAAATTGTCTCGTTTCATTTTATTTTATGTTTTTCTCTATCTCCCTTGGTTCCTTGTTACACTTCCCATCCCTCATATCTCTTTATATATGTATTCTATTAAGTGCATGCAAACATGATCTTGTCATCCACCGCAACTCGCTCTTCTTCTGTTCTAGTCTCACACGTCAGAACTCGGTTAGTGGTTGTCAGTGATTCCACCTCCTATTTATCTCTGCACTCTTCTCTTCCCTCCATTCATACCACCACTCCTTGGTTCAGACATATGCTATTTATTCTTTGGTCTATTGTAACTTGTCTCTCAAGGTGGTCTTCCTAACTCTAATCTTATTTGCCAAATATAGCCAGAATGACTTTTCTAAAACACATATCTAATCCTATCACTCCTCTGCTTAAAAACTCTTCATGGCTCTCAGTTTTCTAATGGAAGTCCTCAGAATGATGTTGAAGCTTCTCATATTCTGACCTCTGTCTGCAATTCTGGTATCGCTGCATCCTTCTCATCAGCACCCACTTTGCCTGCATATCCAGCTACTTGGGAGTCCCCCATATGCACCTCTTGTTTCTTGCTTCTGTGACTTAGCACATCATGTTCAAAAGGCAAAAATGATCAGAAAAAGTTATTCCAAATAGGAAATCTAGAAAAAGGGAAAAGGCACATAGGAGAGTCAGAATACTCAATGTTTAGGACAGCTTTCATGCAGAGTAAAAGAAATAAAGAACCAAAGAACTGTGCATTTCAAACTACTTCTGTAAGAAAATGCCAGCAGACTAGGGCATAGTTTCTACGTGAGAGGATTAGAAGAATGAGGGAATCTGGGAGGCTGAAGGAGAACTGTTGGTTTTTGGAAAGGGGAGTGACCCGCGTAGAGCTGTTGGCTTAATGTGTCATGTGGATTGAGCTACACAGAGAAGGGATTGTAAGCCAAATTGATCAGTTAAGAGTCTGTTGGGATAGTTTGAATTGATATTTACCACTGCTGACGAGAGAATAGCCAGAAGCTCATTCTAAAAGATGGTAATGTAATGTGTTTTCATATCCCACTGAATAAACTAGCATTTGAGTTTTCCCCTTTTAAAGTACATCAGTTTGAAGCCTCCTAGTGTTTATCCAGTATATGTGTGCAGAAATTATAAATTGGATGGAATTAATCACTTAATTTAAAATTGGTATATATTTAATCATATGTTGTTTAATCCATACACGTGACAGACTCATTGGTCACAGAGACAAAGCATTAGAAATGTTGACATAGGTATTTGGGAAAATAATGAAAAGCATGAAATTCTAATAACTCTGCACATTGAATTTAAAATAATTTGTGACAACTTTGTAATTTGGCAACCATCTAAATAAAAATTCTTATATATCAAAATCTTGCCAAAACAGTACAGTAATGATCATGTTCCTTTTATGATGTCATTGATCGGGATAAAGCCTATTATTTCCAGCCTCTATGTGTTACTTGTTCATTGCATCATGAAACTTTTATCTTTCACTTTGTTATTTATAATCAAAACTCAAAATATAAAAATAATCCATTTTAATATTATAAAGGCAAGGTTTTCAAATAATGAAAGCATTTTAAAATTTATTTCTAATATTGAAACACATGGTCAAATTTCACTGAATACATATTTTAATATATGCCCCCAATCTAAATGTTAGCAGGACTCTTAGAGATGAATAAGGAACTAATTTTTGAATTAGATCCCCTGAACTAAGTTCAGAAATACCCTTTGGATGCCCTGGCCAGTGTGGCTCAGTTGGTTGAGCACCATCCTGTGCACCAGGAGGTTGCCCTGTTTGATTCCCAGCCCCAGGCACATGCCTGGGTTGCCGGCTCAATCTCCCTGGGGAGTGGTGGGTAAAGGGGGCAGCCAATAGATGATGATCTCTCATATCAGTGTTTCTCTCTCCCTCTCCCCTCTCTCTTTCTCTATAAAGTAAATAAACTATTCTTAAAAGAAAAAAGGAATATCCTTAGGGCAGACCATACTTGACTAGGTTTATGCCCTAGTGTACTTTATTTATGTCCTGGGCATTGCTCACATGTGGTATGGTAATAATCCTGAGAGAGTTAGGGTAGCTGTGAGTCAGGTTAATACCCAGTTAGCCTACCTGCAGCAGTACTATGCCTCCAGCTTTGGTCTTCCTTGAAGGGGATAGTGATCTTTCAGAAGCTGTGATATGAGTCTTAATCAAATATTATCAGCAAACCTGGGCTTCCTGGTGGGGAGCCTGCCCTAGAGGATGTTGCTGATTACTCTGCTCTGTGTATTGACTGCCCTGGCTTCCTTCCATTCCCTTTGTGTAGACACCATGCTTAATTTATCTATGTGGTAACTGGGTATGGCTTTTCTGTCAGTTTTAGTCCACCATGGGCATGGGCAATAGAACTGTTGAGTGTTTTTATGTTATTTAAAAACATTTGGGTTGAATCATGCACTCTCTTAAATAGTTAACTCTCTTAAATAGTAAATTTAGTGTGTAATTTGTTAACTGGTAAGAGATAAAGGTTTGTCTCCATATTTTGAAATTTTAAGTATATCAAAATTAATAATATATTTATTTAAAATAAAAATATGCATTTTAACTTAAAATTGCTTATATGCCAAGCAAAAGTGTGTTGATATAGGAAATATCCAAACCTGTAGAGAATTTTTATAAGAACTTATTTGAGCCAAACTGATGACAATTGCCAGAAAGCAAGATCTGAAATGCTCCAGCGAGTGGCAGTTTTGCAGCTTCTTTTATGCATTTGAAATTAAGGAGGGAATCTAGGGAAGATTACATGAAAGGGGGAGAAAGCAAGGTAGGGATTGAATTACAGGATAGTTAATGTGCTCTCCTGAGTGTAATAAACATACCACTTATTCCAAAGGTGCGTTATGCACAAAAATATATGGACAAGGCTTGCTTAAGGTAGAAAACAACATTTTACTAAAAAAGTTGTATGCCTGGGAGGTGACTACCTACCATAACCTGCCCAGTTAGGAATTTATGATCAAATCACCATGTGAGTTTATTTTTCGTAGAAGTCTCTTTTCATCCATAGATAATAACAATGTCCCTGTGGGGCTAGACAAAAATTATTTAAAAATGTGAAAGTGTTCATAATTTAAAAGGTTGGTAACTGCTGGCTGAAGGGAACAGAAATGCTCTCCTGAACTGAAAGGATATGGAGATGAGAGACTGTTTCAACACTATCAGATTTCATAAATATTTAATGAAACATCCAAGGGATGATCTTGCACAGTTCCTAGTAAGATTAGACAGAATACTTCCATATATTTTTTGTGGAGAAATAGTGATAATTGCAAAATTGTCACTGTGTACTCAGTCCAATGCAAACACAGCAAAATGCTGTTCTTACAAATTTAGTATGCCTGCCGTTCTAATGTGATTTCAATTTCAAGGAACTTGACAGGAATAACCAGCATTGATATAATAGGATTGATGTCCATTTAATCAATTATTTGCACCACGGCTAAATGTATATCCAATCTTTATGCTTTTATATACTTTTAATATTTTATAAGAGGTTATGAAAATTTTGAAAAGGTCATTTTAAAATAAGAATAAAACAAAGATACTAGTTGACAAAAGAGTAACTTGCAAAGTTAAACTTAATTTTTTTTAGGGTCCCATAAATTAGCTTTGTGGAGTAGAAAGATCAGAAATTGGTAGCTACGTCTATGTGAGGACCTGAGAGTTGAATCAATAAATGTAACATTTTGACACTTTTGCTTCAAATAGAACTAGAGATTGTATTTAAAGTGCTCCCAGAACAATATACTCCTCTTCCTGGAAATAAGGCCTAGCTCGTAGAAAAACATTGCAGCTAATATTCAGTCTTTGAAAGTAACCTCTCACTAAGGAGTGACATGAAATGTATTTTAGCTCCTGAGGAGCAAAAAGCAAAATTTTCCACTTAAGACTGGAGAATAGGCAACGGGCACTGGCAATAGTGGAAAGAGGACAGCAGCTAATAATTAAGTATTTTAATCACAGGATGTACCTGTCAGAGATGGGCTGAGAAGTGACAAACCCTTTAAAATGCATTAGCTGCTCAAAATTAACGTCTCTTCTAATCTGAAGAATGGTATAGAAGAATAAAAAGCCTGATTCCTTCTTTCCAAATAGGATATTACCCCTTCTAGGGAACTGCAAAATTTAGAATCATGAGACAGTAAGGATATAACAGTAAACCAAATTTTATAGGTCTAAGCATTTCCACCATAAGCATTTCCACCATAAGCAGCCAGAGTGGTACAGAACTGAGAATATCTTTTAAAAAAAGAGTGAAGTTTATGTCATTCAACAGAGCCCATCTTAAATACAATACTCAGGTACCAGAAACACTAGAATCAAAGGGGAACTGTATATTAAGAGGTTTCAAAAATGGCAGCTGGAAAGACGCACTACAACTATGATTTGGTGAGTTGACCTGCTAATATTGCAGATTTGCATAATTTGCAAAAAGAAAAAGGTAGTGATGCCTCAATGCAATGGTCTGAGAGAGGAAATGGCATGCATAGGTTCATGTTCCTCTCAAATAAAGAAAGCACAGTGCCATCAGAACCTACTTGTAGCACTATTTTCTAAGGGAGATTGTTCTCAGCTTATGGATTCTATAAAAGGCTGGCTTCCTGGCTAGGCTGAAATGAGAAAATATTCTACATTTACCTTCTTGCCCTCAGGTACCATGAATGTCTGCAGTGGGCCTTGCAATATCAAAGGTAGGATTCTGGAACAGAATTCTGCCTGGTAAACTGCTCTGAGAGGGTAGAGATAGCTGTAGTCTTAAAATTGTTGGGTGTGGAACATATAAAATTGTATGTCTACCAAATATTTGGATTTTTAAAAAATGGGATGCATGAGAAACTAGTTTTGATTATGAGATCCTGAGGAAGCACACACATTTTTGGAAGGATAATAACATTCTTCAGCTGCTAAAGAAACCTAAACATTAGGTTCAGAATAAGACACCTCTGTCTGTGACTGAGAAGAACAAAAAATTTTCAAATACATGATTATAGAACTTTAACTTGAGAACTTTGGACTTTAGTTTCTTTGAAATTTTACTTATTAGGACAAGAACATTTTATTTTGTACTATAATGACTTTGGACATTAAAATCATCGAAGCAAGGCAATTTAATTTTGAATTGAAAACTTTGGACTTTAAACCTCTGGACTTTAGCTTGTAAGGGACTTTAATTTAGGGCATTAATGTCTCTAGGAAATTTACAATGGAAGGTAATTTGTATTCAAATTTATGACTCCTATATGCGTTGGCATTTTTAAAATGGCATCTCTTGATGTTGTTATTCAGTCTCCTTACAAAATGTTGATGGCCTATGTTGGATGTGGCCATACACAACTTGGAATGAGAAATTTAGACATTTCATGAACTTAGAGTTAATTTAATTGATGACCAGTTTTAGAATGTTCTAGGGCAGCAGTTCTCAACCTGTGGGTCGCGACCCCTTTGGGGGTCGAACGACCCTTTCACAGGGGTCGCCTAAGACCATCGGAAAACACACATATAATTACATATTGTTTTTGTGATTCATCACTATGCTTTAATTATGTTCAATTTGTAACAATGAAATTGGGGGTCACCACAACATGAGGAACTGTATTAAAGGGTTGCGGCATTAGGAAGGTTGAGAACCACTGTTCTAAGGGCAAATTTGATGCTATTCACCAGCGTCATCAGGAGAATCCACAAAACAACCGTAGGTAGTATTGGGGGAGAGGGTTTGTGAAGATGGTAAAGAACTGCCATGATAGATTTCTGGTCTCCTGCTAGACAGGAATAACTACATAGGCTTGATAGTTGAACCAACAGAACAAAAAGCTATGGAACTTGAGGAGGAAAGAGTACTGCTCAACTTTTCAGATATCCATGTGGAGGGACTTCCCTACAGCAACTCCCTGACATTTTGTCCCATGATCAGGAGAAAGGCTCCTGACAAATGATTGACAATCATTGATGGAAGTTTCTTGATCGGGCAGAGCTAATCTGTTACTGGCGACGTGTTTTATCTTCTCTTTCTACCCCAGACGAGGGCTTTGTGGTCTGTTCCCCAAACTTTATAGTGGCTTTCTTAACTTTTAGACTTGCAGAAAGTGTTGCCAAGTCCTCTTTGTTCTCAGTGTCAAGAAACATTCTCCAAATATTTGTGTCAGTAGTAAAAGTGATATTTTTATTTGCATTCTGTTGACCTCTCAGTAGGTTTATAACTTGTAAAGGAAAGGGAGGGGTGTTATGTATGACATCAACCTTAGACTGATTTTGTTGAGCCCTTGTCTTTTGGCTTGATCTCCCAAGTTGATCTACTACTTATATCTTGATCTTTTTATTTTATTTTATGATATAACATCTTCCAGTTTTCCTTGTTGCCATCCTAGTGTCAGCAATGTAGACATGACTCCTCCTTTTATTTAAAATAAAATTTACTAAAAATTCTTTAGGAAATATTAATAATAAGGTGGAACTATGCATTGGGCTCATGTAAATGGATGAAACAAATGCTGGTAGTATAGATTTGGAACTACTCAGATATTAGACATTGTATGAATAAAACATTCATTTATTTGGGTTGAATTTTTTAGCCTTTATCCAATCGTTTTATATCATAGAGATGGAGTGAAAGAACATTCGGTTAACCAACACCCATGTGCTTATAAGTTCTCATATCTTTAGTCCTAGACTAAATCTGTCCTAGGAATCTGCCCACATGCTGAGGTTATTGCTTCTTAGTTTGTTTTTGATCAACTTTAATTACTTCAAAAATGTCTGTATTCAAGATTTATAGATAGCAAATTCCACATGAAATATATATGGATCATGCTCTTTTGTAACTTTTTGTTTCCTTTCAACCTAGAAAGCAAGTGATTTTTTCTTTCATATTGAAGAATTCACACCATTAAGTTTTCATGTGCAAGAGAAGTTTAAAAGTTGCTAAAAGGCACTCTAATTCTCTCTCATTCATGACATACTTTTTTGGGAATACTGCAGCTTAAGATTTTGATTTTTCATTGAGTATACTTTACAAGCATTATATTTCGATATATTTTACAATTATGTATATTTAGCCCCTAATTTGTAATTTATTGCAATTTAAATGAAATTGTAGGATAGTTTAGGTCTTGTATTAATAAATAAACAAAAACCCATGAATTTATTTAATCTAGGTGAAATTAATGAAATATAAATTTAAGTAAATACTTGTGATCAAATGGTAAGTGGATTTTTTTGGTCTTTTTAATTGCTATCATGGACACCAAATACCCAATTACAGAAATCTTTAATTTCTGAGTTTCCTTCTTCAAATTTTGAGCAGTGTTTCTTAATGCAAAGAATTGTTTTTAAAAGAGTGCTGTATTATTAGTCAGCTAACCACAGGCTTTTTCTCTGTTCTTGAAAGAGTGACAAAGACATCTTTTGAGGCAACTATCCAGGATTTACTTTTAAAGATGGTAAAAATGTATTTCAAAGCAAGAATTGGTAAATGTAGTTTTCTACCCAAGGGAAACTAAATGCTTGACACATCCTTTGTCAGCTACTGGTAACATTTTCAACTGAAAATAAGAAAATACAGATAAAAGACCTATGATTTCATACAAAGCATGAAGAAAGTTATCATTTATTTGGAAACATCATCTTTTGTTCAGGACATTAATCTTATTACTGTATATTTGCCTTTGTAAACATAGTGTCAGTATTTCTATGAGCAAGAAATGATTTTGTGTCCATAGTCTCAGGTAAACATCTCCCTCTTGATATTTTTTATTTTAATGGATTTTGAAATAATTATTGGAAAGTAGATGACGACTATGACTGCCAAGATATAATTTGGTCAAAAGAGATGTTTAGCTTTCATCCTGTAATAAGAGCTGAAAATTTGAAAAATTTGCTGGAAGAGTACTAATAACAGCCACCAGTAGAGTTCAATCATCCATTTAATGTATGAGTTCATATGGAGAACTAGTCAAGATCAACTTATGAAATGGTAGGTTAATGTTGAACATTATGTATACACACCCACACCCATAAGCTGTGTCTTTATTTTTTTCCTCTTTGAAACTGTGACAGTATTGCATCACTCTTTTCCATATTTTTTGAGATATTTCAAGACTGAAATGCATTAGAGTGGCTATTACACTCCAAGTTTGAACAAATTACTATGAACATGACCTTCTTAGCTCTGCATCAGTGTGAAAATAGATGAGGCTCTTGTTTTTAGTAAACCTTTTCATCCTATCCTATATAACAAAAGCCTAATATGATAAGTGTCTGACAGTTCAACCATTTGACCAATTGCTATGATGCGCACTGACCACCAGAGGCCAGGCACTCTGACCAGTAGGTTAGCTTGCTGCTGGGGTCTGGACTCGCCCTGGATCGCCTCCTGCGATCCCTCCTCAGCCCTGATCATGCACTGGTGGGGGTCCCTTAGCCTGGCCTGCACCCTCTCACTATCTGGGACCCCTTAGGGGATGTCAGAGAGCCAGTTTCAGCCCAATCCCTGCAGGCCAGGCTGAGGGAACCCACTGGTACATGAATTCATGCATGGGGCCTCTAGTATAAATACAACAGGGTAGCAGATATAGGTAGAAGTAATAGATAACATTTAATTAGAGTTCTACTGAGACTAGTCTAATAAGCAATTCTGAAAACAAGCAATTCTTTTAAATATAACATTAAAAAATAAATACTTTAAGAAATTTAATTCAGTGATAGGGTAAGTAATGATGGCAGGTATAACAGAGGTGACTAGTTGATTTTTTGGGTCAAACAGATCTGAGTTCAAATCCAACCACTGTGTGTCCCTTAACCTTTCATCATCTATAAAACAGGAATAAACTAAGTTTACTTTTTCTTTCCATTGTGGGGTAAGAATTAAGACAATGCATATAAATTTTTAGCACTGTGCTTGGCACATAGCAAGAATTTAATGTTAGGCCCTAACCGTTTGGCTCAGTGGATAGAGCGTCAGCCTGTGGACTGAAGGGCCCCAGGTTTGATTCCGGTCAAGGGCATGCACCTTGGTTGCGGGCACATCCCCATAGGGGGTGTGCAGGAGGCAGCTGATCAATGTTTCTCTCTCATTGATGTTTCTAACTCTCTTCCCTCTCCCTTCCTGTCTTTAAAAAAATCCATAAAATATATTGAAAAATAAATAAATAAAAATTCTTCAAAAAAAGAATTTAATGTTAGCTAAAAAATAATATTAATAACAATAATTAAAATGCTGGTAAAGTAAGGAACATAAAGTATAGGGAGGAGCATTTTGGTTTTAGGGGGCAGGAAATTTTATAGTATTCTAAGATAGCAAGATATGATTCCTATTAGTGGTTCAGGGAAATGAAATCTGGTTTGGGGAATTTGGGGTCCGTTATCTTGGATCATGGACTTTCACTCTTTATCACTCTCCCTGGGGATAGTGCTTTCTGAGACAGAAAAATGGTGAATTGATTTGGAGAAATTGAAATAGTGGCAAGGAGAGGACATGTGGAAGAGGTACAATGACTTGTCATCCAATGACAACGGGATAGTATATTTTTATGTTATTGTTATTATTGTAGCTTCAGACTTCTCAAAATGATGATTCAAAGAAAAACGACCTAAAAAGGGAAATAATTGGCTAACAAGGAATAAAAATAGTTTAAATTTTAGGTTATATGTCCTGGGTTTTGCTTAAACTTAACTTAAACTGTGGTCTGTGGACCAGCAGGCGCAGCCTCCCATGGTCACTTGTTAGAGATGCAGAATCTCAGGCTCCATTTCTGACTATGGAATCTGAACCTGCATTTTTAAAATGTCCCTCATGGCTTGTACCCACAGCGAGTTTTGGGGAACTCTGCTCTAGATGCGTCTCGATTCTCCAGTGCCTGTCTGCCGAATAGGGGCCACAGTCGCCCAGCGGCGAAAGTGTCCGAGGGCACCTGTGCAGGGACAGCAAGCAGTCCACTTCTGTTCCTAAAGATGAAAGGTTTGATCAATGACCTGAGCCCATCCAGCTCTAGAATTCTTAGATTTTAAAAGTTATTCTCATATCAATGTGACCTAATAGTACTTCCTTATCTTTCTTCAACTTAGTTTTCCAAGCACTTTCCATTTTTCTGGCCTCATTTCAGCTTACACTTAATTACTTTTCACAATCAAGACATGAATGGTTGTCTTGGCTCACTGTGTGAATTAATTCCTTCACATGTACTCCATCCCCCTGCAGCTGAGAATGAATTTCTTCTTTTCTCTCTTTTCTTCAAATGTTCTCAGACGGGTGTAGTGTTACTGTTTTCAAAAACAAAAACGTTCATGAATATTTGAAAACCACCTAACAAGTATCCCAATAATGACTAAACAAACATTTAACAGATTTTTAATAAATAAAATATAAGAAGAAGCTCAATAGAAAACGTATGAACTCATTACTGAATCATCACTAATGAACCCAACTGTCCCTGTGTGCATAGTGTTGAGGCTGGGCAGACACAGATAAGAGGACAGCCTCTGCTGGCAATCTGCCTGGGAATTAGTTGTATCACCTGTGGAGTTCTTTTCTCACATAAAAGTAACAATGCAAGCCCTGAAAAATTAAAGTTCTAGGACAATCTACCAAACTATTCTGCCAAAACAATCTTTTCTTTCCCCTTTTCCTGTTTCATTTCCTCTTTTCTTCTTTCCTCTCCTCTGCTTTCCTTTTTCTTTCCCCCACTCCAATTCCTCTCTTTTCCTGCTTCCTTTTCCTTCTCTTTTTCATTTTCATCATACTCAATTTTTTTCTTATACAGTAACAGCTGCAGATGGCACCGTATAGATGCAATATAAAGCAACTAATGCACACTTCATCTTGTTTTTAGGTATTTCATAATGATTGTTTGATCATTAAGCATACCTAAAGTCTCAATTGGGTGAAATCAACCCTGTGGACATTCTCAATAGAATGAATTTTGTGTTTTGCACGTTTATTAGGTTCTATGCATGCTGCTTTTGAGGATTAAGAGAAAACTTTAAGGAACAACCCATACTTGTGACTTACAACTGGTTTATCACACTTCAGATTAAATAATAGCTATACTTTTACTATTTTGGCAGATGTTTAAAAAAGTTTTCTCAAAAGCATTTAAAGAAGTTAAAATATTTAACTTAAAATGACCCATGCATTATTTACTTTATTGTTTTAAAGAAAATCCTCTTTGTTGAAAGAACACAATGTGATATCTGTAAGGGAGTTTAGGATAATTGGGAACATGGGGGAACAAAAAGAAACAAGGATAAGTTTCTTCAGGGAAGAGAAATACAGAAAATTAATGAAAAGTGATTTCACAGAAACAGATATACCTAAGTCGTTGTTTTTTTGCAGCCACTGGAAATGCAATTAGACTTCCCAGCTCTCTGGGAGGGGAGGCAAGGGAAGGACTCCAGTCTGGTAAACTAGGAAATTTACCATGTTTCATTGATTCTAAGACACACATTTCCCACCACATTTTATCATCTCCAAATTAGGATAGCTCTGACGATAGATGGTCTGTTGTTGTTGAACTGGCAGCATTTCCCTTCTTTCCTAGTGGTACCTGAAATAATAGGGTGGTTCCTAAGATTCAGTAAAGTACAGATTAGGTGGTGATTTTAATGATACCTGGAGATACTCTAGCCTCTGTCCAAAGTATTTGAGGATTGCAGCTGATTAGATTGTTGGTGACTAAACTTTCATGAACAGAACTTCTGCACTTTGAAGCCTTTAGCCCGGGGGGGCACCTATCTGGTTGTATCATTCACCAGGTTCTTTGTTTGAATGGGTTTAACAGAACATCTGATAGTCGTGTGCTTTGCAATTAGGCTTGCTAGCAGTGGTTGTTGGTATGTGCTAGTATATGACAATGGCTTATGTCCACTATGCTTTTTGATCATTATCATCATTTGGGAACACAACTGTGTTTAGTTTTAAGATGCAAGACCCATCTTAGTTAACAACAAAGCCATATGAAGAATGAGCCATACCCTAGCCAACAGATTTTTGCACTTCTTTGGCCACCACTTTACAATTTGTTCTCATCACAAGATGAGGAATGATCATCGCAGGTTAAGCTTGTACCTGAGATGCTCTCACCACATCCGAAACGGTGGAGACTTGGCCTGTGTGTACATCTTACAGGGCGAGGCTGAATGCTGCTGAACATAGTTGTTGCTTTTAAAGATCCTCAATCTTTGTGCCCTACCCTGGACATTTTTACATTGAAAGAATTCTCTTTTATATCTTTTCAAACAACCAGGAGTTTTGATGTACTTTGAACTGGAATACAGAGGATATATCTATATCTATATCTATATCTATATCTATATCTATATCTAAATCTATATCTATATCTATATCTATATCTATATCTATATCATCTATCTATATATATATATTTAGGAGAGAAGTAGTGCCTCATGGATTATGTGTACATTTCACTTTAGTAGATATTGCCAAAGTTGTTTTCCACCTTGATTTTAACAGTTGTATCTGAGAAAGTCATTTGCTTCATATCCCTCCAATCTTTCGAATTGCTTATCATTTTGAGTTGTGCTGGTACTTCACTGAGGTTTTAATTTGCATTTGGTTGATGACTGATGTACCTGTTTACACGTTTATTGGTCATTTGGATAGATATAAATCTTGGCTCTCCCATTCAAGTCTTTTGCTCATTCTTCATTTTTCTACTTGGTTGCTTGTTTTACTTACTGACTGATGGAAATTATTTATAGAAGTTTTTTTTCCCCTGTTATATATGTTGTAAATATTTTCCCCTACCCTGTGAATTATCCTTTTACTCTTTTTACAAAATTGATTCTTTTGCCAATTTGACTAGTATCTTAGTCTGCTCAGGCTTCTATAACAAAATACCACAGACTGGGTGGCTTACTATAAACAACAGACATTTATTTCTCACAGTTATAGAGGCTGAAATCTAAGATCAAAGTACAGGGGGGCCTTGACTTACGAGTTTAATTCTTTCTGTGATAGAGCTCTTAACTCAAATTACTCGTATGTCAAATCAAAAGTGAACGAGTGAGACATGTGATGCTGGGCTGATGTGGCGTTCACTGTGACGTTCGCTGTGCCAACTAGCGGTGGGGTATCTGAAGCTGGCTTGTAACCCGAATTTTAGCTCATAACTCAAAGCAAAAAATCGGCCGAGAGACGGCTAGTATCTTGAAAAAGTCATTAGCCGGGACACTCGTAAGTCAAGATCCCACTGTACTGGCAGGTTTGGTGCCTGGTGAGAGCCCTCTTCCTGTTGCAGTTGGCTGCCTTCTCTCTGTGTCTTTACATGGCCTGTCCTCAGGGTATGCTTCTGGAAAGAGAGAGGGAGAGAGAGAGAAAGAGAGAGAGAGAGAGAGAGAGAGAGAGAGAATGAGCCCTCATGTCTCTTCCTTTTTTTTATAAGGGCGGTAATTTGATCATGAGGGCCCCACCTTCCTGACCAAATCTAACTCTAATCACTTTCAAAAGCCGCCACTTCCAGATACCATCACCTTGGGTATTAGGGCATCAGAATATGAATTTTGGGGTGGGAGTAGACAAACATTTAATCCATAGCAACTAGCAACTAAAATGAAATAAAAAGGACTGAAATAAAGACAGCATGTTCAAAAGTTTCTGAAAAAATTGAGTTGTACCCAGTAGAAGAATAGAGAATATGCTTCATGGATACCAGCATTAAAATATTATAAAGTCAGACTCAAGCAGCCTTCAAAATATCTTTTGTTATGGCCCAGCATGGAACCAATGCTTTCGACCTTGGCTGTTACTTTGCAAAATGATGCATCCAGAGCAGTGCAGTAACCAAGAAAAAAAAAAAAAAGGCTCCATATTGGTCACTTGTCTGAAAACACAACCTCAGAGTTGTGTTGGCAAAACGAAGCAGTCAGCACAATGTCAGAAGCCACGCTTCAGTCTGTAAGAGGTGATGGTGAACGGGAATAGTCACCAGGAACATTACACTAGGTGAAGCCCATATAAGTTGACTTCCTGTGTGATAAAGAGAATCTGGTGGAAGCTAGTGCTTTTCCCTTCAACAATGTGCCTCACCCATGCGGATCTCTGCTTCCTGACAATAACAATGTGTTCAAGATGAGTAGTATAGATCGACTCTTTGTACCTCATTAAGCTCGTCCTCCTGTCTTCCAAGCAGGAGTTTATAAAAACTGTGGCGACTGTCTGAAATGTCATCACAGTCCAGTGAATAAGGGAATGCAGGTTTTCAAAAAATGCTCTTAGCAGTACCATGTGAGAAATCTTAGAGCCAAGTTTTTACTTTATTTACAAGCTTTCAGTGGTATAACCTGGAAGTAATAGAGTTCAGTTCTTCCCATATTGTGTGTGTGTGTGTGTGTGTGTGT
>NW_006289416.1:3485118-3499945 GCF_000327345.1 Myotis davidii
GTGACTGATACCTGAGTGTCATGGAAACATAACATGATTTGGCTTGCTAATGTGTTCCTTTATAGTCGAATTTTGTAAGCTTTATTTTTATTGTTGACACTATTACAGATGTCCCCCTCCCCTCTGGATGCCAAAGGATAATGTGAAAATAATTCTAACCTTGGCTTTGTCCTTTCATATTTTGTAAACTTGGATGAGTCACTTGGGTGTTAGATCAGGAATTTAGTTTTCTCATCTATAAAAAGCAGGCTCGGGTTAGATGAGGTCTCAGCTTCCTTCCAAGCCCAAACTCTAGCATGCTGTGACTCTACCTCTTGAAACAAACATGAACGGGGGGGTCAGACTAACTTGGGTTTTAATCCTTGCTCAGTTCCATATTTGCTGTGTAACAGTGAGAAAACTTCATCTTCCTGATGGCCCATTTCTCCATCTTTAACATAGGAATTCTATCATCGCTTCAGCATGGTTGAGAAATCTAAAAATATGTAAGATAGGTAGCATAGTACCTGGTACAGAGTAGGGGTTCAATATTGATGGTTATACTAATTGGTATTATGAGGAAAGTTACTATTTCAGTTCAGCAATGAGAATCAAGTGGGATTGAGCTTGGAGCAAGCATGTGGTTAAATAACGAGGTGACTAAATAGGCCAATGATTCTGGTAACTTTCATTTGTGATGATGCTACTGTTTGTGGAACATTTGGAATTAGAGACCCTTTATGTTTTATTTAGTTTGTTCTTCTTGATTCCTTAAGAAGGTGTTTCCAATGAGGGCCCTTCTGTCTGTCTTCTTTCCTCAGCTGTAACAAAGATAATCTCAGTACTATATGAAAGCAATCAGTCCCCAAAGCCACATAGGTCCTCTTCATTTATTTCTTTAGGTCACTTCATTTCTTATAACATTTAAGCTTCAAATTTTAAACACCTTATTATTGTTCTGATTTCACTCGGCTATGGAAAGATGATGGTTTTCATCGTTGGTCTCTAATTATGCCAGACCTGGCTAGTGCTTTTTATAATATACATATACTTCTTCTACTTCCATCTTTACGAAAGCCCTCAGGCACTTTCATTACTGTTCTCCGCTGAAGAAACCAAGGCATGACCAGGTGGGCTAGCTTTGTCTCTCATTCTCGAAGTAGGAGATGATCCATGACAGATTAGAAAATGTGGGGTGTTCCTGATACAATTTACTACATCACTTAGGATCAGCCGTTCAAAATTTTGCTATGTTTTTATGTTTAAATCATAAATTAACTTGAACTAAAGACAGTTTCTTTCAATATTTTGAGAGTCTTTCAAAACTACCTCTGAGATATCTAAGACACCGGAATAGGTTCATCTCCAAACAGCTTAAACATTGCTGACTGGAATGTTGTGCCAAATCAATTTATTGTAGAGATGAAAGAGCAATATTTTAAGTATCATACAGTAAACCCGAGGCTGAGCAAGAATTCCAGTTTTGGACTCTGAGTTTCCCATCTGCTCCTCAATCCCCAAGCTACCTGAGTCCTAAATTTATGTGGGAGCTGAACCTATATTTGGTCTTGGAATAAAAATAAGAGAAAAAACAATTTTAATTATGTCAGGGATTAGAATCTTAAATGATTTTTTTAACCTCAAAGTACTTTTAGTCAATTTATACCTTCTTTGCCTGAAAATGTGGTTATTTTTTTCATGTTTACTTCATCACTATACATCATGCATTTTTAATGCTAATCATATTCTTTATGATTCTTCACAAATCTTAAAAAGCCTGACTTGAACAGTGAAGATATAATGTAGCTGAAGTTTATGGTTTTATTTGAGCTGAGCATCCGCATAAAAAAGGCTGTAATAATGTTTAGACTACATGCATTCAGGAAGAGAAATACGGCAGACAAAACAGGACCTCAGCCACTTCATTTAATAGAAGAGAATGATCAACCCAACTCTAGTAAGCAGAAGTAATAGTAACCAATTCAAAGCATCATAAAACCCTAGTGGATTGTAAAATATGGACCACTCCTTTTTGAGATAGCTCTAAAGTCTTAGTAGATTGAACATGTGTGTTACAAACAGGATTCAGCCCTTTCTTATACTGTATTTCACTGGCGTAAGCCCAATGGTTTAGAAATCAGAGATTTAGAAAATACCCATCAATCATGGTGTGCTAATCTGATTCCTATAGTAATCATGCAGCATAACAGAACAAATCTTAAATCTTAATTGACTTAAAATAAGAATGATTTCTTTCTTGCTCATTGTTCTGCTGGTCAGCTAGTGTGGTCTGTCTCAGGCTGTGGGTTGACTTTGGGTCTGCTCCCAAGGACTTTTGTTCAAAGGTTAGTGGCTATCTGAGGCATATTCTTCCCATGGAGGATGTCATGAACTCAAAGGGGCAAACAGAAACATGCACTACTTATACCTGGCAATAGAGAGTTTCACTTCCACCCACATTCTATCACTGAAAGCCCAACATGGCCAAGCCCAAATTCACTGGGGCATTGAAGTATTGGCTGTAGTTCACCTCATAGTGAACCATGATAGGGATATGGGGGGATGGAGATTGAGCAAATAATGTAAGTGAGCACATGTAGTGACTGTGTTAAGCTTTCTGAAGGCACAAAGAAAATGGAGACATAAAGTTTATAACTGTGCATTGGTGCTGTTTCTAACCAATGTAAGACTTGACTATTTTTTGCTTAGTTTTCTTAAAATCCCAAGGAATAGGTAGATAGGAAGGGAAAAGAAAGAAAATGCATATTCAGTGAGAAAGTTCAAAGTGGTTAAAATACTTGCATTCATGGCAGCAGAGATGATTCATTGAGGCGTGCTGCAGAACAGGTCAGCCCTAGAACTTTTAATGTCACTGTGCTCATTAGAATTGGTACTGTTTTGAGTGCCTCTGAAGTTCACAGTACTGAGCTAGGTGCTTTGGAGAAGAAGGGAAGTAGTGGAGAAAATTGGGAGAGGACTAACTAAATCCAGGTCAGATAAGATAAAGTTCTGTAAAGGGAAAGTGATGAGGGAATGGGTGAAATAAGAGGATTCATATTCAGGTGCTAAAGCTCCTGAGGAAGGAGGGAAGTTAGAGAATTGTTTGTGTGGGCATAGAGAAATACTTTTTTCCCTTTACCCTTCTAAGTTCTCAGCTGAGGCCCTTAATTAATAAGAGGGAAGCAGTGATTTAATATAAGTTTTATGTGTCCTAGGAAACTTCGTAAGAAAATAAAGAACTGAAAAAATGGTTAAACCTGAGTGTTTTGTGCTAGGCTTGATAAAGAGTTGTGGAAAATGTAGTGGGACAAAGAAGGGTATAAATATAAGCTAAATGCCAGGAGCTGGGGGAAAGCGCAGCCCTATTCATTCACATTGCTCTTGGTGTTCGCCTGTCTTTTGAGGTAAGGGTACTCCTTTTTTTCTGAGTGTAACAAGGGCACCTTTCACCCAAGGGTCCTCTGACCTGCTTCAGGACCTGCACCTGTCATTTCTCAATTTCTATCAGCTTGAAATCTTCAATATGCCAGGGTACCATATTTTGGGGTAGCTTGTCCTGAACCCTGTCACTGTGATGCGAATGGGAAGACAGTGGTACAAGATTCAGTGATTCATTCATTTAGCAAATATTTATGCATATCTCAGTGTTCCAAGTCAGGAAATACATTATGTGTTAAGAATACAAATGAGAAGAAGACATAGACCTTATACTCAAATCACCGAGAGATTGATGGGGGGTCATACAAGTAACTATACAATTTTTAAGGAGCCTTTTAAATGCAAAGATAACAGTGAACATAAAGTTCTTAAAGGGTTCAAGAAAAGCATGTATTCAGACCTGGGAAGTAAATAAAGATTTATAAAACCCAATGACATTAAGCCAGGGTACAGAAGGATATAAGGTGATGCTATAAGCTTCAAAACAAAACAAAAATGATAAGTGATAGCAGAAGTGAGAGTGGAAGAAGGGATGCCAGGTCTTAAAAGTTGGGTCACAAGATGTGGGGTCCAAACCCTTCCCTCCTTGGGGAGAACCTGGGAGTTGTGAGTTCTCTCTCTACTGTGTGTTGCTGGGTTGGGGGTGAGGTTTATGGCAAGATTATGTCTTAGCTTCTCTTTCCCGTGTAGATGTTAATTTTTCTCATTCACTTGATGTTCAGGTGTTGCTCAGTTAGTTTCTGGATTTTTTTTTCAGAGGGAATCATTCCATATGTAGCTGCAGATATTGTGTGTCTATGGGCATAGGTGAGTTCATAAGCCTCCTACTTCACCATCTTGAACCAGAACTCCTGGTCCCATTACTTTTAAATGTTATCATTACTACATTTTAATTAAGTGACTATCTCATTAAAGTATGCCCTGCCTCTTCAGGTACTATATATATTCTTGAAGGACAAGAGAGTTTGCTGTGCATTGCTTTTACCATATGTATTTTTAAATTAATTTGAGAGAGAGAGAGAGAAAACACACACACATTGATTTGTTTATGCATTTATTGGTTGATTCCTGTATGTGCCCTGATGGGGGATTGAACCTGCAACGTTGGCATATCAGGACTATGCTCTCACCAATTGAGCTTTTGTTGTTGCACTTATTTATGCATTTATTGGTTGATTCTTGTATGTGCCCTGAGGGGAGATTGAACCCACAACCTTGGTGTATCAGGATGGTGCTCTAATCAACTGAGTTACCCAGCCAGGGCAACCATATGTATTTTTAAACATAATACTTAGTGAAGTGGTATTGAAATATAATAGAGATAAATGCTAGTAAATATAAATAGTGAAATGGGTATGAAAATGTGTTTATTTTTCATAACACATTGGAACAATGAAGAATAGTGGAGAGAGCAGAAATTTTGAAGCAGAAAGAATTAAAAGGGAAGTGGAAATTTACATTCCTCACTTCACTGAACAGAAGGAATTATTTATATACTATCAATAAAAACATAATAGTTATTTTATGTTGTGCTAAAAAATTAAAAAAGGGAAGTTGGAGCAGACATTCATTTCAATATTGATCAATGCTGAAAATTATTTAAATGGAACTAAATAAAATAAATCCAATCAATACATAGTATTGTAATATTAGTTCTAACACATTGTACATATTACAGCAGTGACTCAATGTATGGAAATGTCTTTACTATTAAGGTTTTCAGAGATACCATAGACTTGAATGTATTTGTTTTCAGGGATAGTAGGAATATAAAATAAATTTATAGAATAATTTTATTATAGTTTATGAGTACTATATTTTTGTGGGACACAATTTCAAGGATATTCCAAAGAAAATGAGGTCTTATAAAAAATCTGGCACTTTAAATAAAAATCAATCACTATATTGAAAACAGAATTGGTTGAGAACACATATTAAAGAATTGGGCATTAATTGAATGTTGGCATTCCAGGAGGTATTAAAGATCTCAATTAGTAGCATATATAATATAATATCTACTATAATATTGGAGAGAAAAAATTTCTGTATAGGAACAAAAAACCCCAAAATGTCCTACTTACCAGGCACTCTAATATATAAACAATAAAACCACTCTGTTGACTTTTTATGCTTGTTTTACTATTGAATATGGTAACTTAAACAATATTTAGTGAATAAATAAAAAGGAGGGAGTGGTTAAAATATAGAGAAAACAATGCATGAAATTAGAGTGTGGTAGTAATAATCTGGTTTAACATGGTCTTAAATATGACTTATCACCCAGCCAGTGTTGCTCAGAGGTTGGGCATCAACCCAGGAACCAACAGGTCACTGGATCCATTCCCTGGTTGTGGGCTCAATCCCCAAGAGGGAGCATGCCAGGGGCAGCTGATTAATGTTTCTCAATGTTTTTATTTCTTTATTCCTCTCCCTTCCTCTATCTCTTAACTCAATAAAAACATATTTTAAAAATATGACTTACCTACAAATTTAGAAGAAAAATTTTAGGCCAATAATTTAAAACCTCATCATATTAATATTTAACCACTTTCCTCCACATTTGGGTTGCTTTCATTTCCCTCTGTGGATTATTATGACTTCAGGTTTGAAATATTATAAACATTATAGACTTAGTGCTTTTAAGTTCCACAGCCATAAGTATGATCAGAGTGCTTTTTCATTACAGGATAGTTTGTTGGGAATCTTCTAAATGCTTAGTCAGAGCTCAGCCAACAGAGTACTTAAAAAAAATAATACAGATAAATCTGAATACGGAAGAAGCATGGAATTAAAAATTATGGGGACTAAAACTTAATCAAAGGGAACTTTTAATCTCAGTTGATTTCATACAGATTCTAGAATTTTTATATTTAAGCCACCAATATTTTAGTACACAGTATTGTGAACTGAAACAAATTTTACAACAATGTTCTAGAATTTTAGACTGTCGTATGTCACTGTCTTTTCAAATGTTAAGAGCCTTTTCAAAGTTATAGAATTATTTAGTGTCAGGGCTCCAAATTCTCAGCCCAGTACTTCTGTCTTAGGCATAGAGATAACATCTCTTATCCTAACATAAGAGTTAGATGATACATTTATTGACATTTATCCAATATTTTTATGGAGGCTTTTGGTAAATTAATTCCTATACACATGCCTTAATGTCCTGGTTAAAATCAACATAATCTTTGCCTTCTAAGAGTCTGTAAAAATTATAAAGATTAATAGAGAAATGGCTCAAAAATACTGAGTTTATCATTTGTAAAATGGAGAGATTGGTTGAATCAGATGATATTGAACACAATGGAAGATTGACTATGGGTAGTAAACACACAGTGCTATATACAGGTGATGTATAACCAAAGTGTACACTTGCAACTTACATGAGTTTATTAACCAACGTCACCCCAATAAATTTAATAAAATTTATAAAAAATAAATATTGGTCAAACCAATGAAAACTCTAAAATCTTTCAGCTTCTGAAGATGCTGGAGATGATGGGCTAGCATTTATACATAAATGGTCAGTGTGTGTGTGAGGTTCTCATTACTAAGGTGAATTTTATGTATAGGACAACCTTGCTAAATCTACAATTATTACCATTTCTCCCCCTGGCAAAAAAAAAGTAGTTTATGTCTGGTGGTAAATGGAGAACCATAAAGAGAAGGGGATGCATGGTCAAAGATAATAGAAGGGGAAAGAAAAATGAACTCAGGGTAATACTGTTTATGTAAACTGAATCTGTAAACATCATTGAAATAAACTTCATGGTAATTATTTGCCCTGAGAATATCACTAACATTTTGTATAAATATTATTAAAATTTTTTTGTGGGTACAATAAAAACATTCATTTTTTGAAAATATGTTAATGAATGATCTGAATAGTGCATATTTTAATCAGTTATCTAATAAACAAGGAAATAAGATATATATTTGCTTTCATTGCATTTCAAGATATCATGACAAAGACATTTAAACATAACTAGAAATTAATACCCAAGTGTAAAAGGAGTTGAAAAAATTAGAAGTAAATATTATGAAGTTTTAAAAATACTGTTTTCTAGGGTTTAAATTACAAAAGGTGCTGAAAATCAATGCATAATTGAATATTCAATATAAATTTAAAGACTTGGTTGTTCACCGACTATAAAGTAACTTATTAGAATATAAATGAGACTGTACCACAGAGGAAAGATATTTTCAAGGCATCAGGTGATAGTTGGACAGAATGACCTTTATTGCCCCTTCCAACCCAGAGATTCTGTAAATAGATGAAACCCCAATAATGAGGAAGGTGCTGATGACACACCATAGTGCCCTCTATTTTAAGAATGAATACTTTAAATGTCAATGTTATTTGTTTCCAGACGTCTAACTTTTATCATAAAAAATATCCATGCTACCATTTTTCATCCAAGCTTCTAATGATAGACTGTGACCTACTTCTGGGGCGGGGGTAGGGGGGTGGGGTGGGGAGGAGGCAGTCTGAATTCTTGTTACAGAGAAACAATGCAAATGAAAGGGTTCCAATTTCCCAAAGGCTGCTAAATGACACCCTGTAACTATAATCTGCTGATCTCCAGAGGGTAAGTGAATTGCAGATGGGGAATATTTCTTTTTAGGAGGTCAAGTTGGAGAAAAAAAAATAACCTGACCTTTAAAATTTTAAGTTTAAGGGAATTATTAGTAAAGTTGGTTATGACTTCAGATTTTCATTGAGTGGTAAGAAATTTCAATCAGTAATAGTGCTGTTTGTAGAGGAGTCTTAATAGCAATGATAGACATGTAGTAAGAAACTATACTGAAATTACAACAGTAGTTTCCTATCCCAAGCACAGATGTTGTAGCTCATTTATGAAGGAGTGTCCTTACAATTTGTAGTTGTAGTGCACAGTGGCAAATGTCAATAGGAAACTGATCAGGATAGTGGAAGGCTTTCCAGACTTGACAAATAGACATAGGAGAGCAGTCCATAGGTAAACGAGTTTCTACTATCTCCTTTTTAGTAGCTTTACTAAGTTTATGTGAATGTAGATATATTATATATTGGTTGATTTTCCAAGATAATTAAAACTGTTTTACTATATGACTTGAAATTTTGGCATTTTCTTTTCTTTTTTAGAATGTAGATGGGCAAGTATTTATTTTTAAATGCCAGCTTTAGCTCATCAAATATTAAACCTTTATTACAGTTTTCTTAAGTGTGTGGGAAGATGTAATGTAAATTTGGAAGCAAGTTTTTATTTTACTAACTCTGTTAAACTTTTACTTTACAGGTTGCCCAGGGAATATGAGGAGGGGTATGAAGGATGCAGGTGTCTACAATTTAAGCAGACACCTTACGGAGAGCAGCTGGCAGAAATTTTAAGTGTGGGTGGCTGCTTTGGAAGGTACAGGCTACCAACTCAAATACTGGTTTTGGGAAAGGAAATTGTAATTCCCCCCTCCAGCAAATATAAAAATGTTTAGATACATTTAATATGGGAGAGGATAAAACGCCGAGTGAGCATTCTCCACTTTGAGTTTTAAAATAACGGAACTCTGCATATGAAATTTCATTCATGAGGAACCTGAGTCATTTAGAAATTATGTGTGGAATGGGAAAGAGGGGAGGGAGTTAGGAAAAATATCAGTTTAAAAAATAAATAGATAATGGGAATTATTGGCAATTAACATTTAATATTTAATTACAGTCAGCCCTAACACCAAGCCCTCTTTACAGACTTGCACATTCCCGACCTGAAGTTATCATCTGAAGGAAAGGGTGCATTATGGAGGATGGTGACCCTGCGTACCTCCTAATTTAATGCCCAAGTGTTTCTCATGGGGGGTAATTTAAATAGTCAGAATTATTATAAAAATGCCAAAAATATAAATATACAGGATAAGCTATGTAAATGCAGAACATCAGTCGTAGCTCAGTTCACTCTGTGGTAGGGTAAAAATTGCAAAATTTCCATCTACCTCTATCACGTTAAATCTCTGCCTTCACCTTCCCTTGCAATTATATTTTTTTTTCATCCTACATCTGTGTTCTTCCAAGTGTGAATGTCCAAATTAAGCCACTGCTGCTTTTGCTCTCTGGCTTCTGTAAGGAATCTAGTAGTTCCTATGTTATAGGAATGAACTAATGAAAAGTTTTACATGGATTAAGTTATTTGAACCTCTCAAAAATCATATGAAGTCAGTAGTTTCATAATGAGGAACCTGAGGATTAAAAGGATTTGAGGCAGGCAGTTCAAATACTTACCCCACATCGTTGTTTTTTTTTTTAAATTGAATTTATTGGGTGGCATTGGTCCACAAAACCATAGAGGTTTCAAATTACAACTCAATAAAACATCTTTAAAGTCTCCTTCTATCCCCATTTCTGTCTCTCTTTGCACACCTCTGCCTACCCTACTGCCCTTCCCCCTTTCTCTCTGGCTATTACCACAATGTTGTCTAATATATATAGTTTTTTTGCTAATCCCTTTATCTTCTTTAATCCAGTCCTTCAACCTCCCTTTCCTCTGACAGCTGTCAATCTGTTCCATGTATCTGTTTCTGTTTTGTTCTTCAGTTTATTTTGTTCATTAGATTCCACACATAAGTAAGAAAATATAGTATTTGTTTTTCTCTGACTGGCTTATTTCACTTAACATAATAATCTCCAGGTCCATCCATGCTGTTGCAAAGTTAAGATTTCCTTCATTTGTATAGCCATGTAAAATTCCATTATGTAGATGTACCACATTTTAACTACTGTTCTATATGTCTCTAATGTTAATTATGCGTTTGCCCTTAGGATTTTAGAAGTTTAAAAGCCCCTGTCTCATCTTCAACACCAAGGCTGAGTCAGCACCTCCTTTCGTTTTCTGGCGAGTTTCATATTATACACATCATCTTATACTTGATCTCTGAGCCTGGCTGTCATGAATAGACTCTCACTTTATCTATGCTCTCCTCCTTCCAAGATGAACCCATACATTTGTGCAGACTATTAATTATTAATTAAACTTATTTTTAAAATTATTAACAATTATTAATTAACTAAAGGCCAGGTGCATGACATTCACACTGGGTGGGGGTTGTGGGGTCCCTCAGCCCAGCCTGTGCCCTCTCACAGTCCGGGACTCCTTGGGGGATGTCTGACTGACAGCTTAGGCCTGCTTCCTGCAGGGGTCCTTAGAGGACCCCCGCAGGGAGCAGGGGCGGGAGAGGCTCCCACCACTGCCGCTGCGCTCGCCAGCCATGAGCCCAGCTTCTGGCTGAATGGCACTCCCCTTGTGGGAGCACACTGACCACCAGGGATAAGCTCTGGCGTTGAGTGCCTGTCCTCTGGTGGTCAGTGTGCGTCATAGCGAGTGGTCGTTCCACTGTTCAGTTGATGCATGTTAGCCTTTTGTTATATAGGATAGCCTGCATTTAATTATTTGCATGCCTAATATTGGGTGCTAGTTTTGGAAACACAAAAAAGGGCAACACCTAGCCCCTGCCTTAAAGACAGGGAGGTGAGGGGACAGGTTAATAAGTTAATAACAAGTTATTGTTACTGTTCAATGTATTCTCTTCCGGAGGACTCTGTTATATGACATCCAGGCTGTCTGAAGTTGGCACATGTTCTGCTTCAAGTTGCTTATGCCTTCCTAGCTTTACTCTTTTTTTCCACTTAGGGCTCTAATATTGCATTGAGATTCGTTTATTTATTAAATATACAACGACTACATAGGATTTTTAGGAGACTAATACATAATACGCCGTTTCCCCTACCTATGTTTAGAAACATAGATATAGATATGGGGTCTGGTAGCTGGATATACATTACTGTCTCATAATAACTATAAAGGCATTTGGAGATTGTGGCTGAGATCAGCCAAGTCAGTTGCTAATCGCTGCTCCCCCCTCCACAATGCAATATGATGCCCTAGAAAACCACAGCCATGGACCTAGATTCCTGCCACTGTATCACAGAGAGAAGACCATATATATACTCTCATCTCATATGTAGATCCTGAAGAAGAGGGAATGAGAGGAGCAGAGTTCAGCATAGCTAGTTTATTCTAACTCACCTCCCAATTGGCAGGAGTCGGGAGAGAAATGGTGCAGAAAAGCCAGGAATGTCACTGTAGTGGAGGCCCCCTGCATAGACGCATGAGGAGCAAGAAACAAAGGTTCCCTCCAACACACTAGACTAGATAAAATGACGTGGTTAAGAGATCTCAGTAAAATGAAAAGCCACATAGAACAAGCAATTCTAATATAGGGAGGTTAAGTTACTTTTGCCTCCTCTCTCTCTCTTTCTAACCTTATTGACAAATGAAAATGTAAGAGATTTAAAGTGTAGCTGTGATGATTTGATTTATGGATGGATTATGAAAGGATTCTTACCATCCAGTTAATTAAAACATTCATCAACTCACACATTTACCTGTTGTTTGTTTTTGGTGAGATCGTTTAGGTTCAACTCTCTTAGCAAATTTCAAATATACAATGCAGCATTATCTATTATAGTCACTGTGCTATACATTCTCAGACATTATTCATCTTATAACTGAAAATTTGCACCTTTTTACCAACCTCTCATGTCCCCAACCCCACCCCACCCCTGCTGATAACCACTTTTCTACTCTGTTTCTATGAGTTTGACTTCTTTTTTTTTTGATGTGGGGAGAGGGAGACATTCCACATATAAGTGATATTATGTGGTATTTGTATTTCATTCAGCATAATGCCTTTCAGGTTCACCCATGTTGTCACAAATAACAGATTTCCTTCTTTTTAAAGGATGAATAGTATTCCCCTGTGTATTTTCTGTATCCATTCTTCTGTTGAATAATGCTTCAGTGAACATGGGAGTACAGGTATCTTTTTGCAATAATGATTTTGTTTCCTTTGGATATATACCCAGCAGTGGGGTTGCTGGGTCATACGCTAGTTCATTTTTCTTTATATCTTGAAGATCCTCCATATTGTTTTCCATAGTGGCTATAACCAGTTTACATTCTAGAGAGATTAGTTTTCTAATACAGATCTGTGTGTTATAGAATGTGTCAGAGGTAGACTCCCAGAGGAGGTGACGCCAGGTGACTCTTGAGACAAGAGTAGGAGGTTGCCAGGGAAACAGCAGTGGGGGCAGTGCGAGCCCGTTTCCGCAGAGGAACAGCGCATGTACAGCTTTTGAGGACTGGAATGTTTGTAGAATTACCACTGTTTCCATATTATCAGGATGTAAACTGACAAAGGTGAGATAATATGTCAGAATAGGAGGCTGGTTGGTAGACAAAGTTGATGACTCCCTGTCCCCTTCCTGAGGGTGGCTGTGTTTAGAGACTTTAAATTTGCACCCTGAAGCTCTGTGTATTGGCCTAACACTGTGAGAATCTCAAGACACCTCTGTTTTAAGCGTAGGTGGAATTTAATCTTTCTTTCTTTATTCATCTCAGCCTCACAGTCTTGAGATTTCCTGTACTTGTACCCTCTCCTTGTACTTTTAAATAAAGTTCTAAAAAAAGGTTGAAAATAGGAAGCAATTCCTACGTTAGAAATGTTAGCTTTTTCTAATTTAGGCTGTTTTTATATTTTTATGGTAGTTAAGAAATTGCCTTGTTTGACAATCAGCAGTGATCACAAACCCTGGTTCAGATGGCTGGCTATTTACTGCCAATGCTGCATTGCTAAGTCCACTATGTAAGTGGATGCTAATACCACAGCCTTTTGGATTCAAAGCCAGGCTGATCTCTGAGAATAGGGTGATAGCTTGCTTTATCCCTTGAGCATGCTCACAGAGTATTATCTCGCTCTTGGAAGGATTCATCCATCATGGAGCCTGTCAGGTGATTTGGCCTGCTTATCCTTTCAACATTTCCTGAACTGGAAGTATTAGAAGGTTTGGAGGATAACTGCACACATGGTAGTATTGGTGGGCATGTTCAATACTGTGCCAGGGCAGCTGAAAGGTATATTTACACCTTGACTTATTATGTAGGCTTTTTTTTTAAGATATAAAGAGTTGTTCCTTTTAATAGTCACTTGTATTTGTTCAGTGTTTGATAGTTTACAAAATGCTTTCCTGTACATTAGTTTACTTATCTTGACAACAAACCAATGAGATGAGACAATAGTTATATTCTCCTTTTTACAAAAGTGGAAACTGAGGCTGAGAGAAGTTTAGCTGTGTCTCCTAGAATGGTGCTGTCCATAGAATGTAATATGAACCGTTTATGTAAGTTTAATTATTCTAGTTGCCACATTAAACAACGTAAAAGAAAATAGATAAAATTATTTTAATATATTTTACTTAACCAGTATGTTCAAATGTTATCATTTCTACATCTAATTAATTTAAATATTATTGAGATATTTTACATTCTATTTTTCCTATTAAGCCTTCAAAATTTACTATGTGATTTATACTTACAGTATATTTCAACTTAGACTAGCCCCATTTCAGGGGATTAATAGCCATAAATGGCAAGTGGCTAGTGTACTGGACAGTACAGACTGAAATAAAAACTGCATTGCTGCCTTTTCTACTGAACATTCTTCTGACCCACCATTAATGTGGGTAATGGAGTGGGGTTGTATTCTCAAGAGTTATGATATATCTAAATAATTTCATATTCATACTTTCCTTTCTATTCTCTGAGAACATCATATATCTTTGTATTACTTAATTACACCCATGGATGTGTTCTGTGAGACCTGGATTAGTGTTCCCTAATAGAGGGACTAAGCATCCCCCCCCCCCTCCCAATGAACAGAGAGCTCCAACCAACCCTCCTTAAGTAGCCAGTTACTTAAGAATAAGTACAGTTTTAAAACTTAGGAAGGAAGGGGCATGCCCAATAATCTCGATCTTGTGTGAAAATGCTTTACAAATGCTTCTCCATAAAGAAAACTTTCTAAATGAAATTAAGTTTACACCAAATCCTTCTCTAATATCTTTCTTTGCTTTGGTCTATTGATTGTTTAGTGTGGGTGGAATAGGTGGGTGGACATTTTTATTGATTAAATGAAAGTATGCTTTCATGAAATTCACCATCTATTTTTTTTGGAAATAACAACTCTACATTCTCCAGGTAGCTCAAAGGAAAAAGCTCAGCCTCTCTGCACAGCTGCTGTAGGATTTTATTTCCATAGCGGATCGAGAGGGCTTCATTCTTTCCCATCAAGAAACCAAAGCCAAACTAAAGCAAACAAACCCCAGATAATACTTTTTGAATAAAAATTCCACAGATAGAGCATTTGGAACTTTCAGATAAAATAAGAGCCCATTGTGTTTCAGACCTTCCAGACTAAGCACTGAGCTCTAATATCTCTAAGTGTTTACACAAGCTGGCTCTTTGTGCCATCTCCAACCATCCACAGTCACCTGCTGAAACTGACCTACCAAGTATAAAAGTCTGTAGTCTTTCATGAAATGTTC
>NW_006289416.1:3499994-3535364 GCF_000327345.1 Myotis davidii
GTTCCCATAATACTTTGTAATTATTTTTATAAATATGTTTTCTATGTATTATATTTAACCAAATGTGGTTGCTGTTTTTTTTTTATTTTTCAACTTTTCAATTATAGTTGATATGCAACATTATATTAGTTTCAGGTATACAACATAGTCATTAGACCTTTATATATCTTATGAAGTGATCAACCTGATAAGTCTAGTACCCATATGAACCATATATAGTTATTACAATATTATTGACTATATTTTCTATGCTGTACTTTATATCCTCATGACTACTATTAATTGCTGGCTTTTCTTTTCTTTTCTTTTTTAAAATATATTTTATTGATTTTTTACAGCGAGGAAGGGAGAGAGATAGAGAGTTAGAAACATCGATGAGAGAGAGAGAAACATTGATCAGCTGCCTCCTGCACACTCCCTACTGGGTATGTGCTCGCAACCAAGGTACATGCCCTTGGCTGGAATCGAACCTGGGACCCTTGAGTCCGCAGGCCGACGCTCTATCCATTGAGCCAAACCGGTTAGGGCCCTGGCTTTTCATAGATAAAATATGTTCACTTCATATACTTCAATTTATTGTAATTAATTTTTATAACTCTGAATATACACATACTCATATATAGCTATGAGGTAGAATCTGAGTTTAATTGTTGGTCATAGTAGCCCTTTATAAGGGTTTATTGAATAGAACTAAATGAGATTAAAATGGAGTGCACATTGGGGAAATAGAATCATATAAATCATAGATTGCAGGTTTTGAATTTCAAAGAAAATGAGAGATTTCAACCTGGTGCTCTGATATATTAATTTAAGTAGAGGGTGCCAAGGGAATATGAAGTAATCAAATTACAGATTTTAGATAATGCTAGTTATAAACAGAGAAGTTACTAAGTAGGGTCTGTGTGCATGTGCTATTTTTAAGTTTTATTTTTTAGTAGATCATATTTGAGGTAAACTTTTTAATAAATTGAGAGCCAGACAAAGTCTTCCTGGTACACCCCCCCGCCCCCCAAACTGGTTTGATTGATTTGGCAGAATAAACTGACAATAAAATTTTTTTTGGTTTATGTGTGATAAAGATACAATAGAGAAACTGTATGTTATCTTCATATTTTGTTTTAATATTGAGATTTAATGAAACATAATAAAAAAGCCAGGCAGTTGAAAAATCAATACTAGTAAGCTATTCTTTGAACTTGTTAACTTTTCTGGGTAGACCTGTTCAATAAATGCAACTAGATTATGACAGTGACATTTCTGTTACATATATGGCCAAAGACAAAAGCATCAGGAATTCAGAAAGAGAGCATCTTATGGATTTAATGTATCTGACATGAATTTTTGATATGAACAAAAGCTTAGTCAGTTTGAAATACAAGGTCTCTGAGTTCTCAATCAGACCTCAGTCTCAAACTGTGGCTAAACAGAATATGAGTCAAATTATATGAGATAAAAGTTCATACTTTGTCTTGGGCAGCTATACATCACCTGATTAAATATCATGTGACCACGGAAAGAGTATTATTTTAAATACCAAGTGTGGGCTCTAGATATGCTGCCCAAATTTTCCTTCAGTAAGAAGGACTTATTCCCTAGCTGCTGGAGGTGGTACCAGCAGATGCCCTTCGGCCCTGCCCTCTTTAAAAAGTACTTTGGCAGAGATTTTCATTTTTCAAGGCCACGTTTCTTCCCAGAGAAGCCTGCATCCTCTGATCATCCCAGCTTCAGAATTTTTTTTTTTTTTGGGGGGGGGGCGCGGTTCTCAGAGTTTTTTTGCTTTGTTCTCTACCCTTTCCTTATACAAGTATTGAGAATTTTCCCAATGAATTCCTTTATTTTAAGTTTATTTTTTATTGTTGACATTAGTATAGATGTCCCCTATTTTCACCCTACTCCCCCCTCCACCTAGCCCCTGCCCAACCCCAGGCCTGTCCTTGGGCTATGCATGTATGCATATAAGTTTTTTGGTTAATCTCTTCCTGTCCCCCTTTCCCCTCTTCCCTCTGATATCTGTCAGTCTGTTCCATGCATCCCAAGGATATCTCACCCTTTGCAACTTGTCTGATTGTCACAAGTTGTCTTGGGATCAATACTTGTATAAGGAAAGAGTAGAGAACAAAGAGCATGGATGGACCTAGAGACCATTATGCTAAGGGAAATAAGCCAGTCAGAAATAGACAAATATTACATGATTTCACTTATACGTGGAATCTAATGACCAATACATTTCTTGTATGCTCATCTCTGTGTTATAGTCTGTTTTTGTAGAGCTGAATTTATGGCAATATCAAATTAGGAAGAAGCGAGATTTTCTGAACTGATAGGGATTTGAATAAGTCTTGAGGCTAAAGAAAATTAGTAAATTACGAAGTCCTTCCATGCTATTGATGAAGAGGCCCAGACATCCATCATCAGTGCATTGCCCATAGTTGCCAAAACCTCAGCAAGAACTTAACTTCATGGGGCCTTATTGTTTGGGCTGCAGGTTGGATTAGAAGTTCTGACTGTCTGTGTGTTTCTGTTTAGCTGGTTCCTGTGTGAGGTTATCTATATGTCTGATCTGTAATTGCTAGAGCAAATCAGTTTAACTGAGTGAATACTCAGATCCAGAAAATTCTCCAGAGGCAATGTCCAAATTTGAGTTTGAGGATATCCTGAGATATTCTGAGTTGTACAAGAGTGGTTATAGTTTGATCTGGCCTTTGCAGTTCATTGCAAACAACAACAACAACAACAAAAACCAACAAAAAACCAACAAAAAAACCCCCCACTGAAATACTAGGCATTCTAGAATATTCATGAGGGAATATCTGAACTGGATCAGAATCATACTTGGACCATTTCATGCAGTTTGGGGTCCTCTAGGTCCATCACTGGAAAGATTCAATTCACTGGGTTTGCTTTTGTGGTTTGTTTAAAGAATATAAAACTGCCTGGACCACTGAAAGATTTTTATGTCCTGGGCCTTTATTTGAGTAACTTCCATGTGGCACAGAACAAGTAAGTGGTTCAAGACTAGTTTTGTTCTCAATGCCATCATTCTGTGTAAAAATATACCTATCAGAGCCAGCCTCCTATTTTGAACTCTCTTTTTCTTTTCTTTGCTTTTCTTTTCTTTCTTGCTTTAATTTGTCTTTTATAATTATCTTAGAAGGTTCTTATTAATTTTTTAAATTGATACAAGTATTATGAATTGCCCAGCATTTCTGTTGTGAGAAATTTCAGAGAATAGTCAAGCTTATTCTAAATAGACCTGATTATCCATTGCCATTGCTAGTTTGAGCAGGCTGGTGAAGAAGAAACTGGGACTGCCTAGCCCAGAAAGCAGAAGACATAGGGACTTGGAAGAATATGGAGGAATATGATATCCTCTTTACCTTTTTTTTAGATATTATATTTTTAAAAAGAAAGTAAATCAGTTTATTTTCTATATTTTGAGAAGACCAGGAAGAGGCTCAAGTTGTCTCAAATTGAAATGGTGTGTCTTGCTAGATAATAAATTTCATCTGATCATAGCATTCAAGGATTATTAACGTATGTACTTGAGTGATATTTTCCCTTGGGTGGAGAATTGGATGGGGTTGATTGCTACATTGGTGCTCCCCAGTGATCACGCCTCCCAATATTTATGTCCTATGAAATCATTTTGCTTATTGATACTGAGCTTGGCCATGTGACTTTCTCTGGCCAATGGTACATTGGCAAGCATGGTCCAAGCAAAGACTTGATGAGTGCTTGTACATTGGAACTTGTCATCTTGACATACTCCCTTTTGGAAGTAAGGTGTGCTATAGAGAAGCTAGGGGTAGCCTGCTCAACTATGAGAGATTATTAGAGGGAGACTAAGCTCCCAGTTAAATGTGGCTACATGAGTGATTTCAGTCATACTACAGAGAGCAGAAATACTACCCAAGCGAGTTCAGAATTATGAGAAATAATATATCTTTGTTGTAAGCCAGTAAATTTTGGGGTGGTTTATTATGCAAGAGTACATAATGGAAATACTGATTTACATAATCTCTGGGATCCTCCACAATTCTTTTGTTTTCCAACTAATTGTAAATAGTGGGAGAAAGAACTTGAATAGATAAAAAATATGGTTGTAAACCACCCTCTGAGATACTGTGGTTCATTCCTAAGCTTTGGGGAAATGCATATTTAAACTATCTCTACTTTGTGACAATCAGACAAGTTCATAAATACGTCCCACAAAAGGAAATCTTATCTATCCTCTTGTGCTGACTAATCCTGATCGTCTGGCAGATTGTGTGGATGTGGGGATGGTATCCTGCCTTCAAAATGAGATGAGTGTGAAGATGCCAAAATTTCCCTCAAATTGTCATATTTCTGAATCTTCAACAGATGTTAAATGTAATTTAATCAACATTGATTGATTCCAGACACTGATTTCTCATATATTAAATGAGGTTCCACTACCAGCTAGTAGAAGAAAAGAAAACGTAAACAATATAAATCAATATGTCCTTCAAAATAAATAAATTTGATAGGATTTTACATTTGACTTAAAATTTTAAAATAACTATTATCTGCTCTCCCTTTTTGAGAAATACTTGCTAATCAAAGTTTTGTTTTTTTGTTTTTGTCCTTCCCATTAGAATTACAAACAGGCAGTATCTTCCCTCCTGATGGATTTGATTAGTTTTGAAAGTGGGCAAATTTACAATCAATTTTAGCTTAGCCTTTACGACATTTTTTATTATATCAATATATAAAATCATGATAAGGGTAAGATCAACACATTGCAGTTTCCTTGTATAATGTGCCTTCACTTGTTTACTTAGGGGCTGTAGCAAGAAGATATATTTATTTTTGTTGTTAATTGTTTGCTCAAGGCTGGGTGATTAGCACTTTCTCTAGTTTTGTCAGTACAAGCTTTTTTGGGCTCCTTAAATGCTCTGCTACAAACTGGCATTAAAAATACTGCTATTAGTAGTGCCTGTGTTCAGTTAACTCACTTTTGATGTAGTTAAGGTCCCAGGAACAAGCCAATGTCTACTGGTCATGACACTTAGCTAGACCCGTAACCCTAGTCATAATCTCACATGTGGAACTCAAGGAATAAGATGAGGGACCAAGGATATCTTGGGCATACTCATAGCTCCTTCTGGAAATATACCTAAATACTGAGTCCCTGTTTCAAATTTAGAGGGCACTCCATGAGATAAACGAAAGAGTTATGTAATAGAACATCTTGTGGAGGAAGGGTGAGGGGGAAATTGAAGTGATGACAAGAGGAAGCTGGCTTCTTCCGTCACTTGTTAGTGAAGAACAATGGTGACATTGTCCTGTGTACTTCATATCGGCATTAAGAGACTGAGGGGTCACTAACAGAGTGCAGGGGTTTGGGGAAGGGTCCAAACTGAGAGGCTAGGAGCTAAAGTTGTGTAGGAGTAGGACTGGTCTGACATAGAAGCAAGTGGGAGGAAAAGAAGTGTTGGGTCAGGTTCCAGTCTGCTCCAGGAGAGAAGGCTTGAGTGCCAGGCTCCAACCTCCTTGGGGCATGAGCTTCATTTTGCAATAACCTGGCATTATTGGGATTTTCTTACAGCCATTCAGGGCCATGTAAAAACTATACTTCCTATGGTATGTCTCTTCTTTTATAAGTTTGCCTCTTGCAACCCAAGTGAGAACCCCACCATCAATAACAAAATGCCATGGTCATCATTTTCTTTCCTCCAACCCCTTTTCAACTAACCAAGAACCTGACTTTATTTGCCAACCCATACCTTCTATAGAGAGTAAAAAACGTATGGGGCTGTGTATACGTGTTTAGGGGAGGCAGTAGCTGTTGATGTTTATTATAAAACTAGTCAAAGTTTGTACATCTTCAAAAGAAATACAAGGTGTCAGAATCCTTACCGTCATTTATTTTTAAAGTCCAGTTCATCTATGTCTAAGGGAAAATGTGTTATTTTTAGGACTCTGTTCATACTAAAGAAATATTGAAATGGCTTGAAAATAATAAAAATAACTAATACTTATTAAGTGCTTATTGTTTTCTTTATTGCTTTTATTAACTAATTTGTTCATCTAATAAACCTATAAGATAGATCCTGTAATCATCAATATTAACAACTGTGAAAATCAAAGTGTAGGAAAGTCATGGATCTGGTCACTCACAGATACTGGCAGAGTAAAGATGTCTACAAGTTCTTTGACAGGCTCCCATTAAAGGAGTCCACTCTCCTTGAACTTGGTAAGCTCTGTGTCTGCCTTGACTAAAGAAATATGGCAGAAGTGATGTTTTGACAGGTTGGGGGTCCAGGACTAAAGGCTTTGGCAACTTCTACTCTTGTCTCTTGGAACACTTGCTCTTAGATTCCTGAGATATGTAAAAGTCTGATGATCTGAGGCTAAAAGGAACTAAGTGGAGGGGCCACATGTAGGACCGATGCCTGGTGAGTCCCCTGTTGTCATGGCTATAGCTCCCAAGCTGTTCAAGTCACCCAGCCAAATCCCCAGACATTATGCTACACAGATAAGCATTTTCTGCTGTGCCATCAGAATTCCTGACTCACAGATTCAGGCATAAAAGAAATGATAATTGTTCTTAGCCACAGAGTATTGGGTAATTGGTCATGCAGCAAAAGATAAGCAGAATAGTAACACAGATATTACGTGTACAGCCCAAGTAGACTCAACCCAAGTGACCTGGCTCCAGACGGTATGTTCTTAATGAGTATTCTCCACAATGTATATGTTACCCAAAATGTTGTGCCATTTTAGTTCAAATAGCAGTTCTCCCATCTCTGCAGCACACTCTTCATGGACTTTTCCAATAGCCTACTTTATTTTCCTCCGAAGCTCTATAGTCACCTGACTATATGTTGTGTGCTTATGTTCGTGCTTATTTACTGTTAATCTTCCCCCCTTGAATGGACCATACGCAAAAGCAGAGGTTTCTCTGAGCTGTTGTTCACTGCTATATTCCTAGAAACTAGAATAGTGCCCAACATGTAGACACTAAAGATTTATTATTATTAATAATTATTATTATTATTATTTGACACTATTACACATGTCCCCTATAAATGAATTTGACAAAGTAGCAGGATATAATACTAATATTCAGAAATCAGTGTCATTTTTATACACCAATAATGAACTATCAGAAAGGGAAACTAAGAAAAAAATCTCATTTACTATTGCAACAACAACAAAAAATAAAGTACTAGGAATAAATTTAACCAGGAGGTATAGGACCTGTGCTAGGAAAACTATAGGACATTGAATAAATAAATCGAGGAAGATGCAAATAAGTGGAAGCATATGCTGTTTTCACGGATTAGAAGAATTAGCATCATTAAAATGTCCGTACTACCCAGCAATCTATAAATTCAATGCTGTTCCTATTCTAATACCAATGGCATATTTCAAAGATCTACTAAGTGGATGAATAAATGATAGAAATGGCTCATTTTAAAGTGAGTAAAGTGGTAAATTCCTTTTGTTTCAGTCACTTGAGACATTCTGTGTAGCTATTGTAGCTCTTCAGGGAGGGGAAAGAGAAAGGTCAGAAAAAGAGGGTACTGCACACACACAAAAAGGATGATATATTAACCTCATAAAACAATTACCGGAGTTTAACCCAGACTAGGAAAAGCCAGAATGGCAAATGCTGAAATAGCAATTGTGACGAGCTGCGTGTTATTAATGACAATCATTTTTGCTGGCTGCAAACCTGATAGTGAAATCTGCAGTGAGGAGGTGCAGAGGAATCGTCCCCCAGAAGTGGACCACTCCCTGGGGGGGTTCAAATGTGACATGATACAACTTGGAGAATTTGAGTAATGACTGGATGCCTCCAAAAGAAATGCCATTGGCTGAAATAATTAAATAGGCCAAAATAAAATTATTCTGCTGGTTATAGAAGAAAGATAAGATAACTAGACCTTTCTAGGAACCCTAGAGCAAAAATTGCCCTCTTTAGATCCTGGTGAGGTAGTATGGGAAATAAACCTATATGACTGTGAGCCACAGCTCATAGTTATTAAGTTGAAAGTGTGACATAAAATGGGGTCCTGTTATTATAGTATATCACCCGAAGAGATTTTTTTAAAGAACTGTTCAATATGGAGACAGTGACAAGTTAGGAAATGCCTACAAATATAGCCTTTCTCAGTCAGTGATTTGTTCGGTGTGTTATTAGTTATTCTGGTTTCCAGAAGAAAGAGGTAAGCCTGGATGATGTAACAGACTTAAACACTCTAATGAATGTTAAAAAATGATGTCACTAAGAAATTATCAGCTTCTAAATCAATTGAGAAGGCTGAAGTTAGACCAAAGCTAAATGTATTCCAGTAGGTGTGCTGCAGTGGGAACTGGGAAACTGCTCTCCATATGGTGTGGGTGAGTATTAAGCTCCCTCAGGAAATCTAAACAATTCTCTCTGGGCACATAAATCATGTTTCATGATGTGAGTTTTAGAATTGTTTTCAAAGCCACATAAAACCAAAGCTGTAGCTTAAGTCTAAAATAAAGAGAAGGCACAACAGAAACAGACTCAGAGATAGAGAACAGACTGACAGCTGTTAGAGGGGAGGGGAGCTCGGGGCTGGATGGAAAAGGTGGAGGGATTAAATAAATAAGTAAGTAAACAAATTAAATAAATAAAGAGAAGAATACTTTCCTCTAGACACAAATAACTAACATTTCTGAGAAAAGAGAAGTTGGATGCTATTCATTTGGGGAATTGGAAGATAAAAGTTTATGGTTTGTTTTACTTAATGAGTGAAGAGTTTCTAATTTCATAAGTTGGCCCCATAGGGTAACATCAATCATGGAGCACAGTTCACAGGAAATGCCCGTTGCATTAATTCTGCAGTCTGCATAAGCATTCTTGAAACGCAAATGTCAGTGAACTGGGCCAAGAACTGGGAATTAACGTAGCAGATGTCCACTTTAGCCATATTTGTTTACTTATTGCCATCAGAATGTCTGAAAAACTCTGATCCTCCTGCATTCATACCATTTGTTTTAGTTAACCTTCAGAAAACAAGGCCCCAAGCAAATATTATAAAGTGAAAATAAATTCCAACATAATTTTATGCATATATTTCCATGAATCTTGAAAATATATTAATGACTTGTGGTGCTTTTTATTTTACCAGGAGAAAATTGGCATGTAATTGAAATGATATTTTTCATAATCTATGCTCTATATGTCTCACTGAGTAGTAGTACTACTGTCCAAATAGAAAACAAAAAGCCTATTTAAAAAAAAAATTGTTGTATTCGTAATATCCACAATTACAGCTCAAATCATTGTGGAAATTACTTATTAATTCATTGAACTCTATAGCTTTTGTGGCTGAGTAATGATAGTCAACATTGACTCTGTGCTTCTAGGTGTTAGGCACTATCTGGTTGCTTTACTTGTATTAGCTCATTTGACCCTTAGATCCACTGACCCCCATTTCATAGATGAGAAAATCAAGGCACAGAGATTTCGGGTAAGTGCTAAACTCCGAAGCTAGTAGGTGGCAAAGCTGGAATTAGAATACAGGCCGTCTGACTTGCCAGCCTGTGCTCATAGCCACGAGGCTCTACTGCTTCTCTAACACTGCCTGGCCCGTGGCGATTTGCATTTTGCCTCATCGTTTTTAATATATTAAAAAGTAAAGATGTTTTCCTTCTGTTATGCTTTTGATGCGGGAAACACCAGAATTAACATTTTATGGCTGGTTTGGAGGCGACTTGTAAGAAATAGATTTCTTTAGGTTCATATGAAGTCAGTGCTGTGGGTGTGTGTGTCTGTGTGTTGGGGGAAATAGCTTAGCCGTAGCAGCTTGCCAGAAAGGAAATGATTCCAAGTGGCATTTACAGTGTCACAGGGTAGCTCCCATGTGCTCCTGCTGCTTGTAATGAGGGTAATGGGAAAAAAAATAAGTAGGCCTATTCTAGAGCTCGTGTTTTATGTAGTTATAAGGAATATGGAGAAAATCAAATATTACTGCCTTTGTACAGATGGGGAAATTGAGGAATAGAACCTGCTTCTAGGTGTTAAAGCAGAAGCTGAGCCAGTTTGAGAAATAAAAATTTAGAATATAAAATTAGAACTGGACAGGTTAGGAGATTACAGTACTTAACCCGTCTCATTTTACAGATGAGAAAATGATCTCAGTGGTTTTATAGGTTTTTAAAGAATGTATGTGTCTATTTGTGTATCTATATATACCTTCTCTTGTTCCCCCAAGCCCACAAACACAAATACAGTACAGAAGGACTCTTATGAGCAAGGGAATCATGGTGGAGAGAAAATAAAGGTTAGAATGGTTAGGCGATAACGACAGGTGAAACTCTTCCTCAAATGCAGGTTACAGGTTCCCAAACACTGTTAGAGGACCACAGATTTGGCCCTCAGACCACTAGCAGCCAATACCGAGAAACATGAGCCACATAGAGAGGGGTGTGTTTATATGATGAACAATATCCTCAACAAATAAGTACCATAAGCTTAGCCAACTGTTTCTTTAACATAACTCTGTTGGCAGAACAAATCAGCACAGTTTAACAGGAGAATTACATGAGCAGCTGAAGCAATGCAGGCCAGTTATGAGGGTGCCCTATGGTCTTCATTTAAGAGAAAATTTTCAAGTTTTAGAAAAGTGAATAGACAACATACAACTCAGGCATTTCTGTAAAATACATTTTTCTCTCAATCAAGCTTTTAAATAAAATTGTCAAGTAGTAATACCATAACTAAAGTATTACCCAGTTATGTAATGTCTGCATTGAGAATAGATTGTAGGGGCCAAGAGTAGAAAAAGGGAGATCTGCTGGGAGGGTACTGACGTAATCCAGGAACAAGATGATGAAACCAAAACATCGTGGTAGCTGGAGAAGTGGTCACAGGATATGGACAGCACAGCTTCCTGTATGGCTCTGGGCTATAAGAGAAAAAATAAATAAAAGAGTTAAAGACAACTCTCTGACTTCCTTCCAACTCAGCTATGGATATAGCATTCATTATGATTGTTTTCTTCAATCTAGTGTTTCTTTCTGATCTTAGGGGAAGGGTAACTCTGTGTTAGTTACGTCAGCCAACCATACTGTGGGACTAGAAGTCAATATAATGAGTTTTAAAACATCATCTTCTGTTTAAATGTGTCTTTAAAAGTTTTGTTTTACATTCTTAGAAATTTTGGCAAGTTCCAGCTCTTTAAAGAAAGTCTCTCAGACTGCCAACTGTTTGATCCTTTTGAAGAGCTGCTAAGGATGTCCTCACCACAAATGGATCGAAGTAACAGCAGGCAGTGCTGTGATGAGAGGGTTTTTTAATCCATCAGACACTTCCTGGCAAAGAAATAAGTATCAGAAAAAAATATACAGGTGGGGTTTACATTTCACCAATTGGCACAACGCAGAAATAGGAATGCTATTTTTCTTGTGTTTTCTTTCCACAAAAGAAAAAATGGGGAGTATTTAAAAAGGATTTATTTCATTAGATAACAGTTCTTTTGCTTGAGAGAATCTGCAAACCATTCCATGGTGATGAGGGCTTTTTGTATTTATTGGGATGTAGTGTCTGGGTAGTGTCTGAGATGGTTACCAAGTAGTTTGGGTCAAGAGACCATAACTAAGGTATTACCCAATATGGAAAAAAATTTAAAACCTTTTGTAGTATTTGAAAATTTATATGACTGTTTTATAGTCTTGCAAAAATTAAAGCAAAATCATACTAATAACCTAAGGTGGATGTAGCAAGATGATTATTACTCCCACAGCAACCATTCCCCTTCTGTTAGAGAAAGCCACTTCCATTTTTTGGTCATTAGACAAAACAAGCCAGCATAGTGAAACTGTGGACAATGTAGCAGATGATAGACACCTATTCATGAGACATATGCAGTGACCACCTTCATTCAGTAAACACTGATTCTCCTGCTCACGGTTTCCAGGGCTGGCCCTCTAGTACCTAACTTCTGCTTCCCTATTGCATTTGGAATGGAAAGGGATCAAGCAAGGTAGCTCCCTTTTCTGAGTGTTGTTTATTGCAGGGGGATGGCAAACATTATAACACTTACCCAAATAGTGATTCTTCTGAAATCCCTGAGCTTCACTAAAACCTATTGTTTGTTTAAAGAAGTATTTTGGACCCTTCCAGTGTTGATAAATAACCTGTTACTATCCTCTTATTTTCCATTAGGGACGGGGGTTCCTAAACTTCACCCTGGGCCCACCACCAGAGTTCTGATTGAATAGGTTTGAGCTGGGGCCCCATATTTATATTTCTAATAAGTTTACAGTTTTCTTGGGTCCAGGAACCACGCTTTGACTCTCTCAAGGCAGTGATTTTCAGTTTGGGCACACCTTCAGTCACTTGGAGAGCTTTCAGAAATGCCAAATAACTAACTGCATCCCAGACCAACTAAATCAGAATTCTGGGGGTAGGACCTAGCTTCAGAATGTTAAAGCTTCTCAGTGATTCCAGTATGTGGCCAAGTGTGAAAACCTCTGCCTTGAGGTCCTCCAAGTGGTAGCTGGATGCACTTGACATAACGATTGTCAATAAGCTGCCTGTGCGTTTGGGCTAGTTTCCACCAGATCGCCATTAACTCCTCCCTTGAAGCAAAGCTTTGCTATGTGAAATGAGAAATAAAGCACCATGCAAATATTGAACTCTTGTCTTCAAACTTTCAGCAGACATTTGATGCAAATGAGTTTAAGAAGAGTAGATGTTTCTCCGAGTGACACTTAGCATCAACCCAAAATTGAATCATTGGAGCAGAAGTTTGCACACTGTTATAAGGAAGAAGGGAAAAAATACTTTTATTTTCACAATGTCTTTTTGGGTTATGCTGAAATATTATGATATGACCCAGGAGCTAAAAATAACTTTCATGAATAATTAGACTATTTTATGGGGAACCCAGTTAGTATGGGCAAACTGATTGTATAACTTGATTTCATTTAAGCGTCAGCATTATGTTTGTTTTTTGTTGTCATTGTTGAAGAGATAAGAATCTGTCATAAAAAATAGTCTGACATTGACAGATAATTATAATTTACAAAATTATAAACAAAAAATAGATAACAATAGAAGCCTCAAAGACTATTCTGAATATAAATTAGTCAAAACACAGGACTTGAGTTTAAGAGAAGGGCTGAGTTTATGCACTTGCTCTGTGACCTTAGATAATTTATTTCAACTTTTTAATAATGAGTTTTTTAAATCTCCAAATTGGGGTTAATGACATCTAATGGGCATTACCTGGAGGATAAAATGAGATAATTATATGAAAACCAGTGCCCTGGCACATGGATTCATGTACATTGAAAAGAAATTAATTAGAACAGTGGTTCTCAACCTTCTGGCCCTTTAAATACAGTTCCTCATGTTGTGACCCAAACATAAAATTATTTTCGTTGCTATTTCATAACTGTAATGTTGCTACTGTTATGGATCGTAATGTAAATATCTGATATGCAGGATGGTCTTAGGTGACCCCTGTAAAAGGGTCGTTCGACCGCCAAAAGGATCATGACCCACAGGTTGAGAACCGCTGAATTAGAAGGTGGCCAGTGGGGCAGGACTGGGCGAGATGCCCTGCAGCCAACCTCCCACGGTCCCTCCCAGGCTGGCAGCACCTGGGGCAGCACTGTGGCTCGAAGGGCATCTGTGGAGTGAGCAGGGTCCCTCTGGCTGGTGGGGTCCCTCAGCCTGACCTGTAGGGATCAGGCCGAGACTGGCTCTCCAACATCCCCCGAGGGGTCCCAGAATGTGAGAGGGCAGTTCTCGGTTGACGCACCTCAGAATTGGGCTCCCTCCTCTCTGGTTCCAGGTGTGTCACCTGAGAACTGCCGCTGCCAAGTCACCACAGCTTGGCAGCTCCTGCATTGAGCACCTGTTCCCTGGTGGTCAGTGCATGTCATAGCTACTGGTCAGATGGTCACTTAGCCTTTTATATATATAGATAAGGTAGTAAACTAGGGGAACAAAGCTTTTCTCTGTGAGAATATAACTGATCTCTGAGGATTAAAGTTCTCAACTTTCCCTGTTAGCACAGAATATAACTTCCTCAGACAAAAATTTATACATCTGCAAGGTACATTTTTCTCTTCTATGCTGTGAACACTCCTAATTTAAGAGACAAATAGTCAATAGAGAAAAAGAACTGTGTCATGCGATCAGAGGGATTGCCATTCGACATGTTTCATTCTTCCCATGGCCCAAGGTTCTCTTCTGTAATAAATTAGGTCATTAGATAGTGAAGTACTAAACTTTTTTTTTAGGCCATGGGACTGAGAAAATTCACAAAATGAACATCTAACAATTCAAAGAGTGATCGATGTGTGTGTGTGTGTGTGTGTACCTTTCACTTTCTATAGCAACTGGAAGATATTCATGAATTAGAGAGACCTTGGATTATTATCACCTTGAGTGAAAGCACATGTGTGTCTCTGTGTGTGTGCGTGTGTGTGTGTGTGCCTGTCCATGGGCAGGTGCACACAGGCAATCAAGCTGACTTATGGAGATGGGTGAAGTAGGGTCACAGAAGCCAATTTAAAAAATCAAAGTCACATGATCTCACTCATTTGTGGAATATAAAGAACAGCATAAACTGATGAACAAAATAGATACAGAGACAAAGAAACATGGAACAGACTGTCGAACTACAGGGGGAAGGCAGGGGAGAGTTGGGGGAAGGTAAGAAACCAACTGAAGGACTTGTATGCATGCATATAAGCATAACCAATGGACACAGACATGGGGGGCGGGGAGTGTAAGGGCACGTGCTGGGGAGTAGGGGAGGCTGAGGGGAGGTCAATGGGGGGGAAAAGGAGACATATGTACTACTATTTGTAACACTTTAAACAATAAAATAAAATTTTAAAAAATCAAAGTCTTATTTATCAAATTAAGAACAAGGAATTGTAAGATGAGATAAGTCATCATGCAGGAAAAGAAATGGAAGGAGTGAAAATTGGGTTTAAGAATAATTTATTAATTGAGGGAATGGGAAATTTCATGCATGACCCATTATTTGGTTTTCTATCCAGGTCCATTATAGACTGAATTGTGTCCCCCCCTCCCCCCCTCAAATTTATACTTTAAAGCCATTACCGCCAAAGTGACTATATTTGGAAGTAATTAAGGTTAAATGAGGTCATAAGGGTAGAATTCTAATCCCATAGGTCTGATAATCTTAACAGACTGGTGCGTACAAAGAAAAGGCCTTATAAGGACACAATGAAGAGTTGTTTTCTCCAACATAGGAGAGAGTCTTATCAGAAACCAACTCTACTGCTATCTTGATCTTGGACATCTAGACTCCAGAACTATGGGAAAATGAATTTCTGCTCCTTAAGCCACCCACTCTATGGTATACTGTTATGGCAGCTCCTGCAGACTATCACAAGTCTATCCTGGTCCATTCAGGCTGCTATAACAAAACTACCATAGACTGGATGGCTCAAACAACAAACATTTATGTCTCATAGTTCTGGAGATTGGGGAGTCCAAAAATCAAGGCACCTTCAGATTTTCTGCCTCCTGAGGGCCTTCTTCCTGTAGATGACAGTCTTCTTGCTATGTCCTCACATGACTGAAGGGGTGGGAGGGCTGCTTGGGGTCTCTTAGGGCACTGATCCCATTCATGAGTACTTCACCCTCAATATCTAATCACCTCCCCAAACCTTACTTCCTAATATCATCACATTGGAGATGAGGATTTCAGCACATGAATTGGGGAGAGGGGGCATAAAGCATTCAGCCTATAATAAAGGCTTTTACTGATTTGTGGTTAAAACTAGAGGAAAAGGGGTTGTGGTAAAAGCAAGCAGCTATATTTACAAAAATTTCTAACAGGTGCTAACAGAGAGTAGCACCAAAATAGGGATTTGAAGAATTGGTCACTTTGTAGTCAGAACAAAAAATGACCCGAGTGGCGCTAATCGGGACAGGACCAGGGACAGCACCAGGGAAAAGCATAGCATCATGTCTTGGCACATGGGAATCTCCTCCATGCAGTTGAGCTTAGCACAGCACATCTTCTAAGGAACCAGTGGGGGATCAACCAAGATCAGTGGGATGGCTGCAGCAGTGAGGCCTTGGTTGTCCTCGTCAGAGACAGGAATCCGAGAGAGAGAGAGAGAGAGAGAGAGAGAGAGAGAGAGAGAGGAGAAAAAAGAGGGAGGAGAGAGAGAGAGAGAGGAGATATAAGTAATTAAGAATCAATTCCTGTTCCAAACACATGAGACATCCCTGGAAACTCCCTAAAATATTTGGAAGATGAAGAAACTTTGAAATGATTATGAAGTCCTGTAATAGTAAATGTGGGTTTATTTCATTAACTTAATGAAACAATCTCATGGCACATCCAAAATGGCAATATTAACATAAATTATGTAGAAATTTGGATCAGGCAGAAACTAGCCTCAGTAGGGTGCCTATTAAATGCTAGGCTGTGGGCTATTATCTGCGTTGCATCTCATTTTCTGTGTAACAAGTCTGCAAGCCAGTACCATTGCCTCTATATTTTAAATGATAAATATATCCTTTGAGAGGGAATGGGCTTTTCCCAGGGTCACATAGTTAGTGTCTCTGGACACTGGAATACAAAGTAGATATGCTTGACTCCAAAGTCCATATTTAATGCACTGCTATTTATAACCTATTAAAATTTCTGAGCTTTTTTTTCCTGTTGCATTTAGAGGAGGAAATAGCAGTACTTGTTTGAAGGCAATATAAAGAGAAAGCAAACTGTTTTCATGTCCCCTAAACTGTGGAAGCAGTTTGAATGCTCTCTCTATCACTAAGTAGGTATATGAACATCATTATTTTCTTCATTCATGGCATATTTGAGAGAAAAGGCCATATAAGGACACAATGAAGAGGTGGTTTGTTCTAGGCACTGAAGATATGTGATAAACACAATAGACATAACCTCTTTCTCATGGAGTTTTAAAATATTAAGCAAATTATCATATAAATGAAATATGTAATTAAACATGGTGAAAGCTGCTCCCAAAAAATGGTCAGGAGAGGCATGAAAGAATAACAGGTGAGATTTAGGTGAAGAGGAAGGCAAGGTTTCTATATAATTTTGATATCTGAACAAAGACTTGATGGACAGGTCGGGTCATTTAAACAAAGCTTGAGAAAACCATGCTCCAGGCAGGCAGAGGGAAGAACACATAAAAAGCACAGGAGGGAACAGGCTTGACTTGTTTCAGAAGTGGCAGGAAGGTCAGTGTGGTGAAATGTAGCAAGCATGAGGACAGCTGAGGCTCCAAATGGAGGCAGGTGCCAATATATTTGGAGCCATAGAAGCCCATGTCAGGATTTTATATTTTACTAGAGGCCCAGTGCATGAAATTCATGCACTCTGGGCAGGGGAGGGTGTCCCTCAGGTTGGCCTGTGCCCTCTCACAGTCTGGGGGCCTAAGCCATCAGTCAGACATCCTTAGCGCTGCCACGGAGGCGGGAGAGGCTCCCACCAACTCTGTTGCACTCTCCACTGCCGCTGCACTTGCCAGCCATGAGCCTGGCTCAGGGCTTCTGGCTGAGCGGTGCTCCCCCTGTGGGAGCACACTGACCATGAGGGAGCAGCTCTTGCATTGAGCATCTTCCCTCTGGTGGTCAGTGAGTGTCATAGCGAGCGGTCATTCTAGCGTTTGGTTGATTTGCATATTAGCCTTTTATTATATAGGATTCTAAATGTAACTAACATTGAAGGGATCTTTAAACCTTTGGAGCAGGGGAGGTAGATGTAGCATATGATCACTCTGGCTATTGTGTAGAGAATGAGCTGGGAGGAAGTAAGAGAGAAACTGGGCAAGACTCCAAGGATGGCTCCACAACTTTTTTAAGGACCAGAAACTCAGTCAAATGCAGAAGAGGTTAGATCCCAAGTCTTTCTTCCTTAATATCTTTCTAAAACATCACCTCCACTTGTACAGATTCCTGAATATAATATCTTGATGCTTTTTGTATTTTTTCAGCAACTCATTTTTTGCTTTTCTATAACATAAATAATAAATACTATAGATATTCCCATTGATTTAAAAGTGTACTGACCTTTCACAGAATTAGTGAGGTCTAGAGTCCAATTCTTTCTTGAAGATGAGATAAGATATTTCTAACTTTGCTGAAATTTTATACACCACAATAGTGGGTTATAAAGAAAATCTTTCTGTAAAAATCCCTAGAAAAGTGCTTGATCTATATACCTTTTACTGAGCTTATAAACATGTAGGAAATGATCATGATAAGCACTTTTACTTTTTAAAGGATTTTAAATATATTGATTCACTTGGTCTTTAGTTGTCACAAGAATCTCAGGAAATAAGTAGGATAACAAAACTCATTGTACAGATGAGGACATCTAAACACAGAGAGGTTATATAAATTATATAAGGTCACACAGGTAGCAACCTGCCTAAGGTGAGTTCATAGGTAGCAGAGCCAGGATTTAAACTCAAGCTGTATTAAAAAAAACAACCCAGGGTTTTAACTACTAGACTATATCACCTCTGAACATTTGAAGCATACTATAATAGATAGGGTGAATGACTTATGCTAGAGAAGTTCCCATGAAATTTATCTAATAGTCAGAGTGAATAGGATTTCTAGGTCAGAGCCTTTGGAGTTTTATAGTGTTTTACTTGTCATCATGAATAGGAGTGAAGGGATGAATTTCTATGGTTGCTTTATTCTTTCTTATTCCCTGACTCAAATATTCTAAGGCTGCCAATGTTAGGTACTGATGTCAGGTAAAGTTCCCCATAATTGTTGATGATGATAAACAACTGTGAAGATCCATTGTCTAAAGTTGTCACAAGAAGGGAATGGTTAACATAGGGATGTTATGTATCTATGTATCTATGTATCTATGTATTTATCTATCCATCCATCTAACTACCATCTATCTATCATCTATCTAATCTTCTCTCTATTCATCATCTATCTTCTAATAATCCATTCAACCATCCATCCATCCATTCTTATGGCTTCTATGTGTCATATACTTTACTTAACCTTTTCACATAATTAGGTAATTTAATACTTAAAGGCTCGTAATACCATTGTTTTACAGATTAAGAAACAGATCTAAAAGTTAGATTCAAGTTCTCAAACCTGAAGCCAAGGTTTATAGTCAAATTTATCTGATTCCATAATATGTACCCTTCCCCTTGACTATACAGTTCTTATGCTAGGTCTTTTAATTTTGGGTTATCCTATTTATTAAACTAGATTATTGCTGGTTTCAGGTTTTTCTAGATTATCCCTGTAATTATTGCTACAGCATATTTGCAAGTTAACATTTGTCTTTTTTAATACTGGTTATGAGAAATGTAATACACTAAGAAGAAATTCTATTTAGTAAAAGCAAGTAAAGTTACAAAACTTGCAGGGGATGTCAAAGGTAAATTGTACGTTTGCTTGGATTGTATGTCTTTTCTCTTATTCTTTGAGACTTTTGAGAAAATCATTGCAGATAAGACTGGTATAGGAATGCCTATGTTTAAATATATAAAATAATTAGCATATTAAACAAATTTTAATTATAATATGCTTACTCTACAATCAATTAAAGTTTCATTTTAGTAACATTCTATTAGAACAGTACCCAACTTTGTTATGTAAAAGGAATGAATGAATTAAGTAAGGCATCTCACCATTTTGTTTCATATACTCAGAGTGTCTGGTTATTGTGGCAATAGAAATTATCAAAATTTCATCTTGATCAATAGATGCAAAGGTATTAAATATTTTAAGACATTTTTTTTTCCTTTGAGGTTTATTTTCTGCTCAAGCTGATGATTAAAAGAATTTTGCCCATAAGGCAGATAGTATTGTTGTTACTTATGGCATCTATAAGTCTATAAGTTACATCCTTTTGTTTACTATTTCATTAAATCTTGATAATTTTCTTTCTTCCACATATTTAGGGTTTATTTTGTTGTTAGGGTTTATTTGCCTAAAATAAATTGTAATGCAAATATGAATGAACTCAGTCACAATAGGCCTTATATTTCATACTACTAATTCATTCTATAACCCATTATTTCCATGGATCACAGTTGGGGAGACTAAGGTTTTAGAAGAATAACCTTTCAAGGATTTTGAAAGATCAATATATATAAAATAATTATTTAGCCTGTTATTGGCTAAAAAAAACAGGGTTCACATAAATGTTTTTTAATTTTCTTTCTTTCCTTTTGGAGGAGGCAGAGCATGAATTTTCTATAAGTTTGATTCAGAATTTATTATTCACCTACTCTTTAATAATAAAAGAACTTAACGTCATTAATAGCTATGACCTTTAAATTTGTTCCAGAGTATGGAATCTACTGCAATTAGATTGTACATTGCAAACATGTAAACATCTCTTAGCTAGGGACTTGATATAACACCACTTCTGCTCTGCCTGCTTATTGGTATTTATGTCTGCTAATTTCTGTTAATTGGTTAATGTTTGTAAAGTGCTTTTGAGATGAAAAGCTAATGGTTGCTGTACCATAGGAGGGTGCGGGTGGCTGCTGTGACAGCTGCTGAAGGCTTCTGCTGGGGGTTTGACTTCGAGGGGTGGGCTGTTGAGTTGTCACAACAATCAACTTGTGGGCTGTGGGATAATGAGGATTTCCTGAAGAGTTCCAAGTCCCTGCTCCCCATTTGATTCTCCTGGCTTTGCTAAGTCAATTTTTAGACATAATAATAAAAATGATCGCTCCTGCAAAACTGCAAGAGGAAGGCACTTGCAAAGGCATTTTACCCGCTTCCCACTAGAGTTTGCCTTCTCTCCCTTTTTGTTGGGAGACAACTCAGGGGTTTCTCTATTTTTCTTAGATTTTTTTTATTTTTAAACTTTTTCTTATTTTACATCCTTTTGTTTACTATTTCATAAAATCTTGATAATTTTCTTTCTTCCACATATTTAGGGTTTATTTTTGTTGTTATTATATGGCTTTTTGAGTTGAATGCTTAGTTCATTTTTTTCTCCTAATATAGGCACTGAAGCAGCATATCTTATTCCAAGGACTGGTTTGGCCATATTTATAATTTTGATATATAATGTTTTCATTGTCATTTAATTATCACTAGATTCTAACTTACATTATGATTTTTTTCTTTGATCTACAAATTACTTTGAGAGCGGCTTTTCATTTTAAACATGGGAATTTGGAGCTGCCTTTTATTATTATTATTTCAATTTTTATGTTATTGTTTAATCAATTTTTATAGTGTTGTTAATTTTCTAAAAGTTATAAACTTTCAGATTGCTCTAGTAAATCAAACCATTGGCATGCTAATGCTTTTCTGGCTTTTTATTTTTTGTTGCCTATGATACACTACTCTTGGTTGTTCATTTTTTAAAAAATATTTTTATTGATTGCAGAGAGGGAGAGAGAGAGAGAGAGAAACATCAGTGATGAGAAAGAATCATTGATTGGCTGTCTCCTGCATGCCCCCTACTGGAGGGGGGGCGGGGATCTAGCCGACAACTTGGGCATGTGCCCTTGACTGGAATCGAACCTGGGACCCTTTAGTCCACAGGCCAACGCTCTATCCACTGAGCCAAACCAGGGTATTGGTTGTTCATTTTCTTCCTGTCTTATACCTTTTTTTCCTTTTTAAATTGAAATCACCTCTTTAGTGGTGGTGTTTGCTTAACTGTGGGAATTAATGCATCCTGAATTATGGACCTGGTTCTCAAGAATGGTATTGCCTTTGTTTCTGGTAAGGTTTGAATGCATTCTCATTAAATCGGTAGCAGTATTTATGTTCACACCTGAAATTTGGAATCATACACCTCCTAGAGAGCTAAATGTTCCCTAGGGAGCTAAATACTTAACATAAATTACAGATTTGGCATTTTTTTAAAATAATATATTTTTTAATTGATTTTTCACAGAGAGGAAGGGAGAGGCATAGAGAGTTAGAAACATTGATGAGAGAGAAACATCGATCAGCTGCCTCCTGCACTCCCCCGCACTGGGGATGTGCCCACAACCAAGGTACACGCCCTTGACAAGAATTGAACCTGGGACCCTTCAGTCCGCAGGCCGACGCTCTAGCCACTGAGCCAAACCGGTTTGGGCTGGAGTTTTGTTTTTGATAGTGCAATTAAAACCCAGAGCCTTGAACAGAAACAAGTTTTCACGTTTCCCTGGAACATGATCAGTAAGAAAGGTTTCCAGGCCTGTGTTCGTAGAGGGGTTCACCTTTTCAGGGCCCCATTATATGTGGGATGTAAGTGTGAGCCAGCTGCCTCTCCAGGCCATGGGTTTCCCCACAGGAGCTGAGGACTAATTTTAGAGTCAGTATTTGCATGGCCTCCATAAGATCAGGACACAAAGTGATTGCTCTGTCTTTGAGTTCCCATTTTATTTCTGGCACCTGAAATTTCCTTTTCTTTCTTCCAAGTTTGCCTATACATTAATCTTATTTGGTTACATTTTAGCCAGTATTTCTGTGTGGTTTAACTGACAGTATAAATGTGAAGTCTACAGTAGCACTGGATGCAGGGAACCTAACATTACTGGAGAAGGAGAAGGAAATCCTTTGAGAACATAGAGGACCTAGCAAGGCTCTGGTGACAGATGGCTCCAGCGAGTAAGTAGTATGTTCTAGGGACCTCTTGGGAGCATCCTGGTCTGTATACATTCTGTAACAGAAGCCTGATACAATGGGCTTTGCTGAATGGGCTTTTTGGCTCTGGAGGTTACCCAGTCCTAACATTGCACTAAATGCTGTGATCGCTTGGCGGGGCAGGATTCTAATAGAAAAGGAAGTCTTGGTGCTGCTGCTTCACACATAGGTATACTGAACAGGAGTGATGTTTTATAATTTATAAAATGCATTCAAAGTGATAAAAATCAGAGATCCCACTCTCTTGGAATGTGACTCTCATATAATAAAACTCACACTCAATAAATGCCTACTGTCTTCCATTAAGAGACAGAGTGTCGTTAGGTCTTACAGTGGTCTATTTGCTTATCAGCGGAGGTGGATGTACATAGCTGACCCGGAAGCAATGGGAGGCTTGTTATAAAAGTGAGATGAACAGATTCTGCGGGAGCAAGGCAAAGGAGTAATAAATTGGTTGATTCAAATGAGTGGGGATGAAGCAGCAGGGGAGCCTTCCCAGAGGCAACGTATGAGCTTTGCCGTGAATGATGAGTAGGATGTTACTGGCAGAGAGAAGGGAAACCCGAATAGAAGAGCTAGACCCCCCTCTGCAGAGGTTTCAGACCTATGTATAGTAGGAGAGGGTGAGGCTGGTCTAGATGACGAAAAACCTTGAATATAATATTTGCCTTCATTTGTTTCAGAGATTTCCCCCCCTAAAGTGAGAGAAAATGACTTATTTTATTTTTTGGAATTTATTTTTTTAAAATCTACATGTGATGCTATTAGGTAATTCAGCTAATCTAGGATGTTAACAATAAGGCCCGTGCTCCAAAGCAGTGAAAAGGTGCCGGGTTTTGGCCCAGTTTCTTATCTTAGAGAAGGAAAGAAACGGGCATTTTATTGTTAATTTTTAAAGGAGCCTCCATGATGTTTTCCATAGTGGCTGAACCAATTTATATTCCCATCACAGGGCGCAAATGTTTCCTTCCTTCCCTACCCTTTTTAACACTTGTTATTTTGATGATAGCCAGCCTAACAGCTGTGAGGTGATATTTCATTGTGGTTTTGATTTGTTCTTCACTAATAATTAATGATGTTGAGCACCTTTACATGTACCTGTTGGCCATTTGCATGTCTTCTTTGGAAAAATGTCTATTCAGTTCCTCTAGCCATTTTTTAATCAGATTGTTTGATTTTTTTTTTTTTTTGCTTTTGAGCTGATGACTTCTTTATATTTTGAATATTAACCCTTTATCACATATATGATGGGAAAATGATATTTTAAATCAACTCAGTAGATTCCTACACTTGAATTATATTTTTATTCTCTTACAAAGCTCTGGTTATATACCTAATTTTTCTTTAATAATTGACTTAGCCAGTGAGATAAGAATTGGCCTAATCGGTTTACTCTAATATAAGTTACATTGGGAGAAATAAGATATTTTATAATTATATTGCATAAAATCCCTCAGGAATATTATTTTCAGTGATTGCCATAAAAATGTAATATTAGGAACTTTATTCCCAAGCGAGGTAGATATAGACTAAGCAAGGCTCTGCAGTTTTACTATGACAATTTCACATCACATGCTATTTATGCTGCTTGTGATTTTCTGGAAGAGATACTAATAAGACTTGCAAGTTAATGTGCTTAGCATTTGCTCAAAAATAATCATTTCATTCTTCACCTTTATTATAATCACTGCAATGATATGAAAAGGAACAAGATGAGGAGCTTTCACTAAATTGGAAAGCTTATTGCAATACTTTCCAGACTAGTATGATGTAAGAGGAAGATACTGGGAAGCACAGGTCCAAAGCCTTTTAATAGTCATTTATGTGTATGCTACACCCAAAAATTCACAGAACATTGTTATTCTGGTCTTAGTTTTAATTAAAAATCAGAGTAAATATGATCTTTTATTGCCATGCTAGTCAGTTTTTACTTAACCTTTTGTTATTGTACTCAACGGATAGATTTCTACCTAGTTTTCTATCAATTGATATCTACTTATCTAGATCTCTGTCTAAGCATTGAATTGAAATACAGTGAAACATAAAATCTGGTTCCTTTGATCATGTCTTGCTGTTCTCTGCTTTTGCTTGTCTAGAGTTGGGTACCTACATTAACTTTAAAGTAGATCATCTGGTTTGAATTTTTGAACTGCAAATGCACTCAACAATCTGATCATATGTGGTATTTCTGAAAATGTGAATAAATTGGGATTAATTTTATACCACCCACTACAATTATATCTCTTGCTGATTTGAAGCTAAATTGCAGAAATTGATTTGGTGATATATAAATATAGTGTTATGCTTTACTCACATTTCTTTGTCTTCTGTACCTAAGTATTTGAGAATTAATGCAAATTCTGAGGAGTATTAATAATATTTCTAACAACTATTTTTGGTAAACTTGTAGGTTTACACACATTTAATACAATAAGGAGAGAGAAATTGCAATTATTTTGCTGAATTTGTTAAAACTTCACAAAAGATGATATGAGATGGAATTCAAAAAATTGAAATATACTTGTTTCATTGAACTTGGAAGTCTGAATTGAGTATTGTGTGGTGGTTCTGGACCCTGAGAAATGAGCACAAAGACTCCTTGTCTCATATGAGGTTATTTCATAAATAGGTCTTTAGATTTTTAACCAACTTCAGAAACAAAACCAGAAGATATTTTTTTAAAACTTGGGGAAGAATGATGACTCAGAGGAAGAGAAAAACATTAATTAGGAGAGGAAATTATTACTTAAATACATTAAACATAAACCTAGCTGACATTTATCACAGTAGTTTCAATGTTGGGTACAAATAAAAACATATTTAGCTATTGATTTCAAAACAGAGGAGCTGCCAAACCTAGAAACAGTATTTCTTAAAATATTTTCATTCACAAAGCAAACACTCAGTAAGTGTTACTATTTATCAGGCACTAACTAAAGCATTTTCTGTCCCAAAGATTTCTTAGAAGAGCTCCAGGAGGTGTCAGGAGGTGGCCAGGAGACCCGGGTGAGGAAGGGACATTTAACTTCAATTGTCAAATGTAGGGACTTAAGACTTTTAACTTTGCTTTTAACTTTGCTGGCTTCAATGTCAGAAGTAATCACAGACTAGCTAAGCCTTCCTGACATTTACTGTCATCTGGCTTCCCAGGCTTTCCTTGACCATCAGATTTGAGAGACTCCTCTTGGAGGCTTTAAAGTGCACCTTCCTTAGAAAGCGCTGGAGAGCAGACAGGCAGCTTTGCCAGTGCCGAGGGAACCATGCCCTCCGGCCTCTGTGGGTCTCAGTTCCCATCCTCTGCGGTGGAAAAGCCCCTCTCTGTGAAAGTTCCTGGGGTTGTGCTGTTTATTCCTCACTGTGGTTGGCCATTTCCAAATTAGCTAAAACTAAGGGCTTAGTCATTGACTAAAAGAGAGATTATTTTTCCTATTGTTTTCTATCTCAGTTTTCTCAGAGGTTTTATAATCACTGATGGTAGGTAATAGAAGGGAAAGTCACTTAAGGGGCACCAGGAATAATCGTGAGGATGGAAGGAAAGAAAGCGGTAGAAACTCACTTAGAAATAAGCATCCATCTATTAACTCAAACAATCTTCCTCAGTTTAAAACTGGACTTAATGTGCGTACTTGCCAATATAGGGAAATGCTTAAACACCTTCCTTATCTCTGCTGTGAGGCTTTTTTAAAGCACATTTCTTTTCTTGATCAATTTGCCTTATTTTTTTTTAACCATTTTAACAGACTTTATTTTTTTAGTACAGTGTGGGTTCACAGAAAAATTGAGCAGAAAGTACAGAGGGTTCTCATACACTCCCTGCCTCCTTCACTGTTAACATCCCCCACCAAAGTGATACATTTGTTACAGTCTATGGACCTACGTTGACATGTCATTATCACGTAGTCCATAGCTTACATTCAGGTTCACTCTTGCTGTACATTGCATGGGCTTTAAGAAATATATAATTTTATAGTATCATGAAGAGTAGTTCACTGCCCTAAAATTCCTCTGTGCTTCACCTGTTCACCCCTCCCTCTCCTTTATGCTCTTACGTTTTAATTTGTCATACTATATGTCAGTATTTGGTTAAAATGTTCATTTATTCTGCATATTTGAATGTATATTAACATACTAGAGGCCCGGTGCATGAAATTCTTGCACTGGTGTGTGTGTGTGTGGGTGGGTGTCCCTTAGCCCAGCCTGCAGCCTCTCCAATCTGGGACCCCTTGGAGGATGTCCGACTGCCAGTTTAGGTATACCAGCTGTCGGACATCCCTCTCATAATCTGGGACTGCTGGCTCCCAACCACTCGCCTGCCTGTCTGCCTGATTGCCTCTAACTGCTTCTGCCTGCCAGCCTGATCATTTTCTAACCACTCCTCTGCCAGCCTGATTGATGCCTAACTGCTCCCCTGCTGGCCTGATTGCCCCCAACTGCCCTCCCCTGCCAGCCCGGTCACCCCCAATTGACCTCCCTGCCAGCCTGGTCGCCCCCAACTGCCCTCCCTGCTGGCCATCTTGTGGCGGTCATCTTTGACCACATGGGGATGGTCATCTTATATGAGGGCATGATGGTCATTTTGCATATTGCCTATTATATAGGATGTAAAGAATATATGTAAAAACTAGACACTATAATACCTATTTATCCAGGTTAAAAGCTTCATGACATAGATTATTATTATTGTTCATATTATAGTGCTATGTTTAATAACAAGGTATAGTAGTTGGAACTTCAACGCTGTGAAAGTACCCTAGTGTAATTAGGTTAATCCCTCAAGTCTTTCTGGAAGTCGTCAGGTAAACAGACAATCCTGTATCAATTTATAGAACAGACTTTTATTATTTTAGCAAAAAAATACAAAATTTCCTTATTATTTATCACAATAAAAACCTAACCTGGTATCAAGGGCCAAATATCTTTGACTTGAAAGCTACCACCTGCATTTGGGTCAAATCATTTTGGGAGCTGTGTGTGTGTGTGTGTGTGTATGTGTTTGTACATGTGTTCAGTACATTTTAGCATCTGAGATCAAAATAAGAAAAAAGCAACCAGCTGGGGAGTGGGCAGGAGAGGATTGCAATACATTTATTTTTTCATGATAAAGAAAAAAAAAGGGAACAGTAGAGAGATGAAAGAGCCCAAAGGGGGAGATTTAAAATAAGTGTCAGGTAGAGAGGCAACACTCAGGTGCAGGAAGTATCTGGTCATTTTTGGAGGACTGTGGTGAAAAGTGGCTAATGACATCAGGGTCCTCGTGACAAAAACAACTTCTTTTCTCTCTGGTGAGGATCTGAAGAGTCCTGAGCAGTGATCCATGTCTGTACTGTAACTCAATCTACCTCCTCCCCGCATCTGAGATATAGGGGATTCACTACTCATTACTTCATTTGGATTTTAAGCGAGACCAGGAAGCTGTTAATTTATACGGAAGGGTTGAATTTCCTTTTAGCTTCCTCTGGCCAGGTTTTGCGGGTGTAATTGTTTTAATGTAAGCAAATCAGTTCAGGGTTCTTGATTTAGCCAACTCACCAGGAAAACCTTTGCAAACCTTTCTCCGTTGGGCGAAGGGGTTTGATGGATTAAATTGACTTCAGATTGAAGTCTATTGAAGTTTATGGAATAAACTGGTCTTTTATAACAAAGCTTTTCTGGGACCAAATGAAGCATAGAAATGGTAAGAAACCAAAGAAAACTATAGCCTGCCACATCTTCACATAACATGTTTTAGAGACTATCTATGTTTCTCATTTCAACCAAAGTAAAGTTCATTGGTCTATTGCAAATTTCTACAATGTACCCTCCTTCTTCAACTGCTTTAGGAAAAGAAAGTTCCAATAAATAAAATAATTGGATAATTAGTATTGATTGCTATGGTGCTAGCAGCATGATCTATTTTTGGGGGGTGGGGTGGGTGGGATGAGGGGCAAAAATTATTTAACAGTGTATGTTAAATATTTATTCTTTTATAACAGTACAGCTTTTATTAGAATGGCAAGCAACAGGAAATGGAGCTTCTGAAAGAGTCTGTTGGATTCTTACCAGGCCTCCTCAATAAGCAAATGGCAGTCACACATAACTGCACTCCAAGCACAGGGTTTTTGTGTTCTTTGATATTTCATTTTCTTGATATCTCTGACTTTTAGCAACAACTCAAAAATATTTGAGTGAGAAAGCTAGAGTATGGGGAGTGTCAACTTAGGCTCCGTAGGAAGTGACAGGATTTTAAACTGTTGATTAGGCTGTAGGAGACAATGCATAAAACAATATTTGAATAAGAAGAAGGCAAAGGCACCTTTTTGACAGATATTTTGGTTTAGTGGAGCTTTTAACCTTAGAGATAGGAGGGAACTTAATCTCCCAGCGTGAAGCATTGATCAAAAGTTTGAAGGTGTGAGAGGCAAGTTCCTGGCAATGGAAACAGCACCTTCTTCTCACTGGGTCCTACTGTATCTCTTAGAGGACTATACACAAATCCCATTTTGAAGCTTCCTGATCAAAATTTAATATGTAACCCTACAGAGTAGCTTCAAATTTTAAAGCTGACTTTTAAATATTTAACTAGTCCCTAAGTAGGAGAAATGAGCTAAACTTGTAGGAATAACATATATTAGGAAGACATTTTTAGGTCAGAAGACCATCTTTAATACTATCTTAGTTGAACTTTGATGTCATTTATTCATTTACATTTTAGTTCAGAGCCTTTCCCAAGCACCTCTCATTGCTATTTCGTGCTGTCCTTATTTAGTTTTTTTATCAGAATCTCCAATATTTCACACTCTTAATTAGGCTTATTGATGCTTGATATACACCCAGCAGGGAATGAGTCCAGTTTCTATCATGGGCCCTTTGGGAACTCCTGACATTTAATTATGTTTTAAGCAATGTGTATTTATGAATTTGTTTTCCTCCTGAAAGTCAGAAATAATTGGCCAATAGTCTTAATATTTTTGAATTATATTCATGCAAATCATAGATTTTTAAGGGCAAACAGAATATAAATACTTATGTTTAAACGTTATGTTGTAATGTTGCTATTTATTGATTGCCATCATTGATAACTTTAAATAATAGTAAACAATTTGTGTTGTTCCTATTAATATAAATTTAAAAATTATCTAATGAATTTTCCAAATCTCTTTGCCAAATAGAATTCATAACAGGAGGATACTAAAATGAATTTTCAAAATAGTGGTATTTGTAGCATTCTAGTTCTGTAATTTATTGACTGTCTAATGATTACATTACATGTTCATTGCTCCAATCAAGTCTCTTTCCATCACCATTTATCTCCCCTATATCCTCTTCTACCTCCCCCTACCCTTTTCCCTCTGGTAATCACCATACTATCGTCTGTTTGTATGAGAGTTGTTTTTTTTTTATGATTTTGGTTTTGCTTAATCTCTTCACCCAGCCCTGTAATCCCTCTCACCTATGACAGTTATCAGTCTGTTCTCTATCTATGAGTCTGTTTCTATTTTTGTTTGTTAGTTTATATTGTTCATTAGGTTTCACATATGAAGTCATATGGTATTTGTATTTCTCTGACTGGCTTATTTCACTTACTATAGTGCTCTCCAGGTCCATCCATGCTGTCCCAAAAGGTAAGATTTCCTTATTTTTTTATGGCTGCATTGTAGTTCATTGTGTAAATGTACCACAGATTTTTTTTTTACCCACTCATTTGGGTGCTTGTGAAAGGAGTTAAAGCAGAATTAGGTAGATAGGGGAAGGGATGGAAGAAGGAGGAATCATGGAGTTAGCTGAAACAAAAAGAATGTTTTGCAGAAAAACAGGGTATTTTGAAACAAGGATGTTTTTCTTGCAAATACAAAATAAAAAGCCAGGAACCAATTAGAGAGCAGCACAGATAGACAAAGAGCAACCTTAGCATATATAAGGGGAAGAGCAGAATGCTTGTGGGGGGTCAGGAGTGCAGGCAGGAAGGAGTGGGGATGGAGGAACAATTTGAATCTCCCCAGTGAGGAAGTGAGCTGGGAGCCTGTTTGTTTGCAATAAACTCCTGCCTTTTTAAAATTTTTTTTCATTGTCTAAAGTTTTACATATGTCTCCTTTTTTCCCCCAATTGACCCTTCTGATCAGTGGCTTTATTTTTCCATTCTATGAGACAAGACCCTGGTAAAAATTCCTGCTCACCAGTCTGGCATCCCTCGGGCTGCTTCCAAATATTGGCTATTGTAAATAATGCTTCAATGAACATAGGACACATATTTTCTTTTGAATTAATGTTTTGGGTTTCTTCAGATACAGTCCTAGAAGTGGAATCGCAGTGTCATAACGCAGTTCTATTTGTAATTTTTTGAGGTAGCCCCTTACTGCTTTCCACAGTGAGTGCACCGATCTGCATTCCCAGCAAGTGTCCCAGGGTTCCTTTTGCTGCACATTCTCGCCAGCACTTGTTGGTTGATTTATTGATGGTAGCCCTTCTGATAGGTGTCTTCCACCATTTGTACTTTAAGTTGCTCTTTTGAATTTTAAGATCATTTCTATGAGCACACATTTAGAATGTTTTAATTAATTATTATGCTATAAGTTTGGAATTGAGGATGAAATACCTGGATGTATTATTTTAATCTGACCTGATAGTGATGACTCACTACCACACATAAGGTACATTTTAATAAGTTTTTCTTAGTAACCTCAATCACTTAAAAATTATTTTACATTATTCTTGTTTTGCAAAAACATTTGACAGAATTTATAGGATTCCTGGCCTATTATAGATCCAACTTAACTCTTTTGGGAATGGTAAAACTTGGTCAAATTCTCTTATAAACATAAATCCTCATGGGTTTCATTATGTGCTTTTTAAACTGTATGTTTTGTACATTTTAAATGTCAATTTTAGCCCCTTAACATTAAATATAACTTTTATAAAAATAGATTGGAGGGTTACACTTCAAATAAGAAATGAAGAAAATAAATATGTAAGTTGTTAATAAATCTGTAGTATGTTAACAATGGTAGTTCCCCATATTTCACTATATTGTATAATATATTTTTTCTCTTAAATTGTTTCTTATTTTAACATAAACTTACTAAATAGATGACAATGAAACCATGAAGCTTTCTTAGTTGTTTGAAATATGTGCTTTTTGTTCCAGAGCTAGTATGAATTTAATGAAGGCAAATATTGTGTTAGAAAACTTCATTTAGTCAAATCTGTGTAGTTTGTGGTATTATGTGGGAGGAAAAGTAACAATTAAGGACTTTTTCAATGAATTAGAAATTTTTATGAGGGAAAACTTAATCACACATTTATATTGTGGAAACAATTTTTAAATATTAGATGTTCCTTACATACTCACTAAATAGAAGACTATATTTTCTAGCCTATTTGGTATATCTCCATGAATGTTTTCAGATGTCATAAAGAAAGAGGTTGGACTTATTTAGTCATTCATTCCACAAATTTTTATTCACAACCAATCACTTTTCTAATTTCTGGAGATATACATAAATAAATAAAGTAGATAAAATATTCCTGCCCTCATAGAGTGTACACAATACCGAGGTGAGGCCAACAATTAAACATTTATATATGTATATATTGTAATATGTGTGTATTTGCATACATATTTATAAATAAAACATATAGTTTATTAAGTATTATGAGTATATAAAGGTAATGTTTGTTTCCCTCCCTAAATGTATATGATGAAGCCCTAATCCCCAGTATGAGGGTATTTGAGGTGAGGCATTTGGGAGGCAGTTAGATTTAGATGAGAATGGGGTCCCCTTGATGGGATGGGGTTAGATTCTCCCTCTTCCTCTCTCTTTCTGTCTCTCTGTCTCAGTCTCTGTTGCTCTCTCTCTCTCTCTCTCTCTCTTTCTCTCTCTCTCTCTCTCTCCCTGCCATATTAGGATGCAGCAAGACGTGGCCATCTGCAAATCATGAAGATGGACCTTAGCAGGTACTAAATCTTCTGGCACCTTGGTCTTAGACTTCCCAGTCTTCAGAACTGTGACAAATAAATTCTGCCTTTTAGGCCACCCAGTCTATGGTATTTTGTTGTGGCAGCCTGAATGGGCTAAGACAGAATGGAGTGGAAAATGTTATGGAGGTCTGGGAAGACCTAACCAAAAAGATAATATTTAAGCAGACTTTAGAAGCTGAGGGAGTGAGCCATGTCTTTGAGCAGAGTATGCTATGTATAGGGGACTACAATACAAGGGCCTGGGGGGAGTTCCCAGAACAGCAGAAGGCCAGAGTGACTGGAACAGTCAGAGCAAGCACAAGAGTATTAAAGAGTATATCACTCAATGTGTTCAGAGAGATAAATAGTGGCATAACTTGGGTAAGAAATGAAAGGACATTTTATGAACCTTGTTTGCTCTGAGTGAAATGAAAAGTCATTGGAGGGTTATGAGCAGAAGAAAGAAATGCCCTGAATTATGTTTTAATAGGATCATTCTAGCTCTGTGGGGATCACATTGGCAGGGCTGGCACAAGAGAAAGAGAATAAAAGGGAAATCAGTACATGATAGTGACTTTGATAGGTGGTAGCAATAGAGACTATGAGAAGGAATTGGATTGTGGATGTTATATTTTTGTAAAACCAATAGAACAGGCTGATAGTATGGATGTGCCCCACGGGAGTAAATGAGGAATAGCCATTACTCTAAATTTATTGATGTAGGCAATTGGAAGGAAGTAGTTTCCATGAACTGAAATGAGAAAGCTCCAGGACGCAGGTTTTGGGGAAAAGATCAGTAGTTATTTTGTAAGGAGATACTAAGTTTGAGATACTTATTTGGACAACCAACTGGAAATCTTGAATAGGTCATTGAATAGAGAATTATGAAGTTCAAGGGAGAGGTCAGAAGTATGTAGGTGATATTTAAAACTTAAACTTAATCCTAAATAAATGCTTATGAGTAGAAAAGCTCAAGACTGAGCTCCCAGGACACTTCAATATTAAGAGGTTAGGGACAAAATTAGCAAGAGTTATCTAAATTCATGGTCTTCAAATCCTTTCTCTCTTTTACTCTCAGTTTTGCTTCATATTCTTGGTGCCTAAGGTAGTTAGGTATCATGTGAGAGTGAGAATGGGGGAAGATATGTTTAAGGTTTGAGACAAGTTACAAAGATGTGAATGAGTAATCAAAGATATTATGAATATGAATGGACTATGATTTGAGAATAGATTTTCTACAACCAAAAGAAAAAGAAAAAAAATAAGCAGAAACAGCAATAATCAAACTTTTCCTTATTTTCTATGGCTTTCCATCTATCATCCTGATGCAAAAAATATATTTCATTGAAGTAGTCACTTTTTTTTGTACTATGAAATACTAACACAAGTAATTGAAATGTTACAATAAAGCAAATTATCTATTTATTTGTTATCATAAGGAAAAAACTACAGGGATGTTTATGATTGTGCCTAGTTTTATATTATGTAAGTATTGCACTAGTATGACAATTTTCTCCAGCACTGGCACTACTGGTACAAATTTTCCAATGAGTGAGGAAACAGGAAATGATTATGGTTATTGGCTTAAGCTTAAACCTCTTCTTGGCACTTTCAAATAATACACTTAACTGCTGCTGTGGGAAATCCTTAGCAAATTCTCCAAATGGATTGTGACACTTCTGGAACCACACTGTAACATTTTTTTCTTCTTATAAGTGAAGCAGGATAGTAAGAAGCTAGGGAAATTCCCTGACAAGAGGAATAAGAGAAACTGAGAGAAAATAAATAAACAAGGCTAAATAACTTGAGCAATTTAGAGCCAACTAATAAATCACAAGGTTGTATCTTCCTTAACCAAGGACACTTAGGAGCAAATCGTTTTCACATTCCAGACCTTCCTGGGCAGACCAGTCTTAGGTCTGGTTCCTCTTCCGTGATGTTCTTTAAAAATGAAACTAACCAGAAAATAACCGTGATCCCTTCATACACACATTATGATGAATCTACATGTTGAAGGACACACCTGGAAAGCTAAGGAATATTCTGATAAGACCCTCCCCTGAGACCGCCTTTAAGATACCTCCCGGCCTTCCCACTAAAGAAAGACAAAGGACCCACCACAGTGTGCTCCTGCTAAAGCATGCCCACGCCCTTCTCCCTTAAGTATGTATCTCTGCTCTCTTTCTCCTGAACTCTGAGGGTCCCCATGAGACTTGTAACCAGGGGAGCAGCAGGCAGTGGCAGGGCTTACCCTGTCTCCAAAGATTATGACCAATTTTCTTAAGCATGGTGTGGAAAGGTGCATATGTCCTTTTCTAATATATGGAAATGCATATCTGCATTGGGGAAGGAGTAACATCTGCATATTGTCTGCTCAGAGGCCCTCTGTTTAGAAATTCTCCTTGTTTTATTCTTATCATTTTTGTATGAAATCAACATCTCTAGGTAGATTGGTAGGATGAGAGAGACTTGTTCCTTTGTATCTTAGACAAATAAATATTATAATTGTATTTCACCATGAGTCCAAAATTTTGGTCCAGAAAAAATAATAAAAAGATCAGAACACTCCTGAAACATTCACTTAGTGCTCCCTAAAATTTTGAGCTGTGGGTTATGTATATATTTGTGGGGGAATACCCATCTTTTATCCTTCTCCAAGACTTCAAGTAAACAATTCTATCTATTATTGGTATAATTAAAGATAACATTCAAGGAAATGCCTAGGATAATATCTGGATACTGCTTAATGTATTTAGTAGGGGAAAAGCGACTGAGAAAACTTGATCACTTCTTTATCTCATTGACTTGGTATTTTAA
>NW_006289416.1:3536250-3545135 GCF_000327345.1 Myotis davidii
TAAGATATTTATGTAAAGTTCTCAGTATTGTCTGGTATGTGAGGTGCACAGTAAGTGCTCAGCAAATATTAGCAATTATTAATATTTTTTGTTATGGCTCTTTTTAATAAACAAGGCTATGATGATGATATGAAAATGGAAATTAATGATGAAAATATTGCAACTAGCAAGGTGTGATAGACATCATCACTATCCACTAATATTTGGTTCTCTTCTCATCCTGGTGTACTGGAGGATTAAAATTCCCAGCTCCTTGGAGTTTAAGCATGACCATGGGACTTACCTTGGTTAATGAAATATTTTAGAGCTGATATGTGACTCTGCATTATTTTCCCACCTTGTTCTCTTCCTGCCTTGTTTATTGCAAAATCATTTTTTGATAAGGCTGGGCCAACACCTGAAGGACTACAGTCCTGGAAAATTTAAGCCATTTAGGTTTTGGTTTAATTATCTTACTGTGACTGATTCACAGAGACAATGAAGGGAAAATTGCTATCATAGGCGATTGTTTCCTGGATGAGCTTGCCTGCAAGGAATCTAAGCAGTGGCCAGAGGAACCTGCACTAAGAGTGGGCAGTGAGTGTTTTAAAAATATTTTAAGGACTGTGGTGAGCACGTGCTTCAGCTGAGCTGGCTCTGATAGCGGCCAGTGGCAGAGATACAGAGGGAGGTCAGCACAGCCACCATCTCAGTTTTAGAAAGAACACTACCCAGCCACTGGAGCTAAGAAGAAGAGACCCAGCTCCCAGCAAGGACAAACCTGCACGATTTAACCACCCGTGGAAAGGGATTAAATGAAGTCCGGCCCCAGAAGGTGAGCCAGAAAACATATAAGGAAAATGAGGCAAAACCCCCGCTAATGAACTGGGTAAATATGGTAGGTTAGGGGCAGAGAGGCAGAAGTTGATAGAATGGAAAAGAGAGAAATGTTGCATTGTACTATTATTTGAAATGAGGTACTAAAATGTTACATTGCATTTTTAAAACTTTGGACTTGAAGTACTAGACAAATGACAACCAAAGTGCCTGAAGAAGTAATCATACAATTAAATTGTCATAAATTAAATCTAGTATAGATTTCACTTCTGAAATTTTATTAGGACTTGATAAAATTGTAGCAATTTGAAAATACTGTAATGCAGTAATTAAACATAGCTTGAAAGGGGGAAACTAAACCCTGCCAATAAATAAATAACCATATCACAAAAATTAATTTATATTAAAGTTATGCAGAAAGTTTGAAGAAAAAGAGTCCTTAGGGATTTTTACTTGTTTATTAGGAAGAATAAACTGATGAAGTGAACTATGCCATTTGAAGGTTTACTAAACTGTGGCAAGAATATTATCAGTAAGGAATGTTATGTGGGAATAACAATCACATTTCTTATATATAGCTCCAGGTCTTGTTCCCATGTGGGCCTGCTAATTCCCCCGCCGCCTCCCATTAATGCCCTGGTTCTCTATGGACAAACATGACATGCATTCTTCTGAAGTTTGCTAAAGAAAGTTTTACTGCTGCCGCTGCCCATTGGTATAATTGCTGAGGTTGCCAGGGACCAATGTTGAAGACTGGGGCGACTACTTGTAGTGGGTTCACAGGAAAGAAGAGTCTCCAAATCACATAGCTTAAACAAGATACAAGTTTATTTCTTTCTCTCATTAAAACAGCCTAGGATGGCAGAATGGCTTCACGGCTAATAGATACCTTGGTTTCCTCTGGGGCTAAGCTTCATTTTAGTCTCCCTACATTTTCAAGGTCACCTTCTTTGTTGCAGGCCATGAGTAGAAGGAAATGTGGAAGAACAAAAATGCTTCTCCCACCCCATCACCTCATATGTAAATGGATTTCCAGGATGCTCCACACAGCATTTTCACTTACATTTCATTGGGTTGGCTTAGCCACATCCCCATGCCTAGCTACAAGGAAAGCTAGAAAGAACAGATCTAATTCTAGGCAGCAAGTTGGATTCTCTACTTCTCTGCCAGTACCTAAACAGAGAATACGTATCAGAAGGCGATCAACTCTCTTTGTCATAGCTAACAAAGCCACTGGCACAATGTTAAAGAATTTTCAATTTCAATATCCCATTGAGTTTTTTTTTCTAAATCAAAACATTTTTTAATCACAAAAATGCATATTCATTATATAGCACATGGAACATATCTATAAAAAGAATATTAAATTTTTTCCCCCACTATCTAGCGGTAACACTACTGACATTTTGGCATGTATCTTTTCAGCATTTGACATATATTTATGCACTTATATATCTATGTACATAAATTATTGATTATATATATATAAATATACATTCACATAAAATACATATATAATTGGGCCATATTGCAATATTATTTTATATAATTTTAAACTTGTTAATACTTTATTATATCAATAATATCTTTGGGAAACAGGGTCTAAACTTTTTTATTACTCTATAGCATTCTATCATATCAAATAGTTATCCTAATTTAAATGATATCCAAATATTCTATAAATATATTACATGTGAGTTTTCAATGTTATACTTATGTGATGATGAAATTGTGTTTTTATTTGGGCCCATTTTGGATTAATTCCTTAGTATAAATTATTAGAAATAGAACTGTTTGGTAAAAAGTTTTATATTTTGACAGTTCGATATGCTGTATCACATATATGTTCATATATACTTAGATTTTTTTTAAAGAATTAAGAGTAGTCAGTAAAACTAAACCTAAAGCAAAATATAAATTAGGCAGTGTCTTGTGACACTACAAAAAATTGCCTGGATAAACTCGTTATACTCTCTTTTAAGACACTTAAAAAGTATTTACACAATGGAGTACTACTCTGCTGTAAAAAGGAAGAAAAGTTTACCCTTTGGAACAGCATGGACCTGAAGAACATTATGCTAAGTGAAATAAGCCAGTCAGATAAAGACAAGTCCCATATGATTTTACTCATATGTGGAATTAATGAACAAACTGAACTACTGAGCAAAATATAGACAGAGTCATAGATAGAGAGCGGGCAGACAGCTCTGGTGGGAGGGAGTTGTATTGAGTAAGGTGGGGAGATTGAGCAAAAAAGAAAGAGAGAACTCATGGACATGGACAACACTGTGGTGATTGCGGGGAGGGGGGCTGAGGGGTTGAGTATTAAATCCCACTTCTAGGAATATATCCCAAGAAACCAGAAACACCAATCAGAAAGGATATATGCACCCCGATGTTCATAGCAGCACAATTCACCATAGCTAAGATCTGGAAACAAGGCCGGGGAGGGTTGGGGGGTGGGAGGTAGGGGGGTTAGAGATCAACCAAAGGACTTGTATGCATGCATATAAGCATAACCAATGGACATAAGACACTGGGGGATAGGGGAGGCTAGGGGACTGTCTAGGGCGGGGGGAAAAATGGACACATATGTAATACCCTTTGTAATAAAAAATTAAAGAAAAAAAAACGAACAAAAAAAACAAACTTGAAAAGTTGGATATTTTTGAGTAGGCTGATTAGGATTGTTTTTGGTATGTCTTATACATCTTTTAATAAACAATTTGGAGAAAGCTAATCATCACCCAGGAATCCTCTGAATAGTTTAATTATTCATAGAAGGACTCAAGCCCTGAAGGTCCTTCTAAAATGATAACGCTGAACAAGTTGTATTTGACTTGTTGAAAGAATTCTTAAAGATGTGGTTGTTAATATGGACAAGGAGAGAAAAGAATTTGTTCAGCAATAATAATTAGAGATCTGCATTTGGGAAGAAATCTTTAAAATTTTTGTAGTATTCCCTTAACTTTAACAAATATTCTTGAGAAATTAAACTCATTTTCATGGCTTGGAATAGAGAGCATTTACTCTAGGAATCATCTCATTTTTTTTTTTTTCAAATTTGGGAAGCATTACTTTATAGTAAAATTTCCCATTAGGCCATTTGCATTTAAAGACACAATGCACTATTTTTTTTAAAAACACTACTAAGAAGTGGGGCTGTTTATTGAATTCTTATTCTGAGTCAAATCCTTCATATGTGTTGTTTATAATTCTCACAACAAATCTGCCAGGGAAGAATTATTACCACTCTTTCATAAATAAGGAAACCGAGTTTCAGCGAGGATGGAGATGTGTGTCAGGTCTCATCTACTAGGTGCCACAGGAAGAGCTGGCACTTAGGTCACATGGGCGAAAGGCACCAGGATAGTTTTTGAAGGAAAGGGATTGGGTCTTGGATGGGGAAGAGAAAAAAATGAAAGGTGCAACTGCATTCAATGACTCTGTGAAAAGAAGACATGAAAATAGAAAAAAATCTTACTTCAAGTATTACCTGTTAAGTTTGTTTTTTATTATTTTAAACAAAAGTTCAGTGAAAAGGTGAAGTCTCATTATCAAATGTTAATCAATACATACACTGTTATGGTTGAAAAGTATACCTAACATCTCAAATTTTTGGAAATTTTAGTGTCTTGAGTATTTATTATGATTTGATCTATCTGTAAAATAGAGGAAAACATGTTTTGAGTTAACTAATGAAATAAGTGATTAGTTTTCTTCTGAAGGCCTCATTATAATTCAAGGTTTATAGCAGTGTCAGCAGCATAGCATCAACTTGACACTTATTGAAGACTCCAAATGTATTGAATGCTAAATGAGAACTAAGTCAATTTAGGAATAAATACTTTGAGTGAGATGGGGATATAAATAATATCACATTTCCATGAAGGGTTTTTATCATTTGTAATATTCAAATGCTTATTAGATATACACAGTAAGGTAATGTTTAAGGAATCTTATTTGTTTAACTTTTGAGGCAATACAGCTTAATGAGTATGGTTTCTTGAGCAAGATTTCCTGAATGCAAATCCTGAAACCTTAATCAGCTATTTACCAGTTCTGGGTTCTTCATGAATAGTTTAACCCTCTGTGCCTCAATCTTCTTGTCTTTAAACTAAAGGTAATACCAGTATCTTTATCACCACTCCTTCATAAATTACACATACTAATATTCATGAAACATTGCAATACTTTATAATATACAGTGAGTGCTTGGTGAGTGTTTCATATTTGCTTTAGGAAACAAGGTATAAAGCAGGGTAGTTGGGTAAACAATAGCTTTACTCATGACATATAATTTTGAAAATTCAATCCAGCAATTTATTCAGTTTTTTTAGTGCCAAAGTGCTATGATAAGTTTCTGTGATGGTACGATTGTGTTAGACAGAAACTAACTCATTCTAACACAATTTTGGAGGGATTAGAGGTCTTTAAGATTGTTCGAAGTGGATTTTTCATTTCAGTTGTGGTTCTTAAGTCAAGAAGGGTGAACTGGAATTTTAGTATACTAAGAGCAAAGAAGGTACCCTATACAATTCCAGAGAAAGAGAATACAAGAATTGAACTGCATCTGACTTCTCAGCTGAGGGGCACTGTACTGAAGGATGAGAGTGTCACAATTTCAAAAATTTGAAGGAAAGTTATTTTAATCTAGAATTCTATACCCAGTCATTTTTTAAAACCAATTGTTTAATAAGAAAACATTTTCAGATAGTCAAATGTTCAGAAAGTTTATCTACTGTACTTCCCAAGTCTTACCTAGGAAGTTACTTAAAGAAGGACTAGAGAAAAATGAGGAGCAAATCAAGAAGGAACACCATATGGCAGCTAGGAAAGTGTTGATCTCACCCCCGAGAGTAACAGGCACATTCCCATGATGACAGCTGGGCAGTAGGCCCCGTGAGCCATCAGGTCAGGTTGAGTAGGAGGAGAGAGGACCAGAAGGGAAGACCTAAGAAAAAGAGTTTAACTTGGTAATGTTCTTGAGAAACTGGATATATTAATTCAGACTGTATAAGGAAAAAGGAAAGGCAATTAGGAAAAATTTAGAAAAATGTCTTCAGTGCTTTATTGGCCCAAGGACAACATTGGGTCTTTTTATTTTCTATCACTGTTATCTTGCTTGTATTGTCAACTTATATATTATCTTACTGTGACTTACAAAGTCAATGAAGGAAAAATTAGTACCGTAGGTGATTGTTTCTTAGATGAGCTTGCCTATAAGGAAAGTTAGACCCTCAGCAGTGGTCAGGGGAACTAACTCTAGGAGTGGATACATTCCCTGAAATAAAGCTCTCCAGACCCTCACTTGTGTGCACTGGGAGTGGGGTGGGGGTGGATTGTTCACATTGTAAGGAATAAGGCGATCCCCCAAATTCAGGGGGCCTGGTACAACACAAAACATACTCGGAGCCAGGCAGCAAGCCAAATGTTTTTACTTCTATGTAGAAAGGTTCACAGCACATGGTCTGGAAGCACGTGCACATCGAGCAGGAGGTCTGTTTGGCTTTATAATCCCTGACGCACATGACCTGTTCCTCACTCTTGATTGGAGCTCAGGCTCACAGTCTTTCCCGATTGGCCAATTCAAAGGAAGGGGTGGGCTTTTGCCATTTCGAGATGGCGGCCCCAGGGGAGCTATAAGTCATGCAGCCAACATGGCGGCTGTCTAAAGTGTTCTTTGGCAGAAAAGATGACTTGTTTATTCTGACACCACTATTCTTCACTGAGCTTAGAATAGTTGCATCTCTTCTCACTCAAACTAGGCTGGGCTAGACTTCGTGTGCAGCAGCTGCAGCGGCAGCCAACAGCTACAGAAACAAGACTGGACAAGACTGATGGGGTGAAGATAAATGCCTGCTAACGGGATGACAGACTGCCTGGGTAGTGCTTTTGTTCAGGAAAGAACAACTTTCTAGTCCATATCAGGCAACCATTTTGTTGCACAGGCAGCATCTGTCACCACAACGAACCAAGGCTTTGTTTTAGACACGTTATTTCCATGTACTGTGATGTTATTTCCATCTACATCAGTGATGGCGAACCTTCTGAGCTCGGCGTGTCAGCATTTTGAAAATCCCTAACTTAACTCTGGTGCCGTGTCACATATAGAAATTTTTTGATATTTGCAACCATAGTAAGACAAAGATTTATATTTTTGATATTTATTTTATATACTTAAATGCCATTTAACAAAGAAAAATCAACTAAACAAATGAGTTCGTGTGTCACCTCTGACACGTGTGTTATAGGTTCGCCATCACTGCTCTAGATGATGCCGTACTTCATGCTACTGGTACATGTTTCCATTTTCATATTGTGATCTTGTTTGCAGTAGGCATCATTTTAAAACTGTAGTTCGATTAAATTTTCATTAAGCTAAAAGTTTGGACTATGTTGTTATTGTATTTGGGCTCTAAATAATGATAAAAATGTTTCTTCATAAATACAAAGTAAATCATTATATCAAAGAACACTTTCAATGTGGGATGCCAAAAGTGGCCCCCCATACTGGAAGATCTTAGGTTTAAGGATGACTCATCCGTTATCAGTCAGTACTATATATTTGTAATCAAGGAGGTTCAGCAAAGATGACTAGAGAGAGTACATCTGGGAACTTTAATTAATGTTTTCCTTATCATTGACCCATAAGTTATTTTGTCAGGTGATAATAGATTCTCTCAGAAACTGGCTGTATTTCTATATTCCAAACTTACAGAGAAAAAATGATATATTAACTCATGAATTATACCAACTCTGACCTTTAGGAGGCTATTATATATATATATATATAATCTTCAGGTGATGAGTTCATGATATATGAGTTTATCCATTTTCTCCCTTTTGAGGATTTGTGTTATTTTTACTCGGTGCAGCCTGATAATTAATTTGGAATTATTTTTAAAGAATTGAGAAGAGATTAATGTTTTAAATCAAAGTTAAAAAGAATAAGATACATCTTTTCTGAGAAAAAGAACTCTTCTATATTACCATATAGCCTCATTACTAGAGAAACCTGATCATTGATGTAAATAATGATCACCTTATTTATTAAATTATTTTTCATGAAAAAAATAGCACTGTTAAAAAGCATAAAAATAAACTTCATGTAGGAACTGAAAGCACAAAGAACAAACACACTATTAACCTTGTCCAACAGAAAAGCGATAGCAGTGATATAGTTTAGGTCCCTGTTCTATCAGTTATAAAGAGAAGGGGGATCACATCTAGTCATTATTTAGCCAACAGAAAGAGTAAAATGATCCGTATATATCTAAATTTTTTATGAGAGAAGAGTTTTCGTATTCAAATGACAATTCTGTGCATGTAGAACATGCAGTGTTTTTTCTGACTTCTTAAAATAACCTTCTTAAATACAATTAAAGTTACAGAGACTCAATTAGAGGCAAATGAACTGAAGTGAAGGTCAGAATCTATAGGACCTAGAATATAGAGTTGCTAAGATAATAGCTGAGGTTTGGAAGGATGCTTTATGGCTTTTATCAGCACTAATTTAAAGTTTTCTCAAAGAGAGAAAAAGACATATGATGAATTACAAAACTGCCTTTAGGACTGACATCACCAACATTTATCTAATCTACAATTAATATGTCTTTGTCCATACTCTAACTTCAATAGTAGCTCCATTAAATTACATATTAAGAATCAAGTGTTTTCATATAAATCTAAATAAAGTAATTTGTAATCTGAAATCTATCAGATTGTCACCAATTGACACTTGATCTTATATGTACATAGAGCCAGCAGTGTAATGTTGAAATATTATATCCACCAACTTATGTCCTAAGATTGTAACCATTAAATACTAAGATTTCTATAAAGTAGAGCAGTGATATTTTATGGTTGTTTTTTTTTATATTTTATGGTGTTTTACAGCAATTCATAAGGATATCTTCCATTTGGTGACTTTACATAAAAAGTTATTTTGAAATATGTTTATATGGACTTTGTCTAAAAAAACTGAGCCAGTAGAATTCTTAAATGAAAGGTAATTTAAGTAGGTGATATGCATATGATATTTATTTTTTCTAGTTTAAAAATCCCTG
>NW_006289416.1:3547126-3552567 GCF_000327345.1 Myotis davidii
TGTTCTTGCCCACAGATGTACAAAGTATAAGCATGAATTGATGCACTGCTATCTTTCTTGAAGAAAAACTTGTTTTTGGCAGTGACAATTTCTATTCAGTTTCCAATCTGTGAAATAAAATTTATTGAATTCTACATAACTTTTACCATTCCCACTCAGGGTCTATGAGTATCCCTTAAGTTTGTTGAGGTCTTTATACTCTGAAAAGCACAAAAAAAGCTTTGTTTAATATCATCAGGATGAATTATCTCTATTGTTCCAAAATACTATACTTCCATTAATAAGATTCATACTAAGAAGACATGCCCCTTAACTTCTAGAGCACATGGAGATTTCTCCTTGGACATCAAAGGTAGAAAGATAAATTGGCAAAAAAGAAAAAAAAACCAAACAAAAAAAACAACTCCACTTTCTCTTTACTCATTCTCTCTTGAATAAAGAGTATTTTGTTTTCCCTCCAAGATAATGATGAGAAACTCCTATTGCATTCTTGGAGCTTTTTCAAATCCAGTTGCTCTTGTAGGACAGTGTGATAATCGAGCAATATGACATTTAGTAGACTTACCAATAAAATAATTTGAAATTAGCATTGGTATTTTGACTTTTCTTCTGGGCTGTCACTCCAGACATGCTCAGAGCCTTATCTATATATTTTAAATAGTCTATTAAACAATATGTTAATGGTGAAAGAGATGATCAAGATCTAGGTAATAATGCTGCTATGGCTCTAAATAGGCTGGCAGTAAACTGAGACAGATGTTCTTAGAGTAGCAGAACATCTGGAATATGATCACATAAGAGTACTTTCCCATAGGTCATTTCAAAGAGAGCTTATAGGACCAAAACCAGGACTCTTAACACTGTGGCCTGAGATTGAAGTTATCCATAGATTGTAACAGACACTCAATAGTCCTATGTTTTCCTGAGGAGATGAAAGATAAGAACAAAAAAAGAATACTTTTCCAATATTGAGTGCAACATTGTAAATCCAGATTTTTTTAAACAGGATTTGGAATAGATAAATGGATAGAGTTTTATAAGAAGACGGCTTTCTAAGAGAATATCTCAAGAAAACTATAAATTTCTACATATATTTGAATGGATGCACAGATTTCATTTTAGTGGATATTTTAGGTTGAGTCTTAAATCTGGAATGAATATAAAAGTGGGGATAAACATACCTTTCCCCAGGTGTCCTTACTTTTAATACCTTGGCACTTCAGGATATACAATGTAAATTCTCCAGTGTATTTTTTTATTGAAACAGGGATCTACAGAGGTACAAAGTCCAGACATTTAAGGGCACCAAAACAACAACAAAGTTCTGGGAAACAGCCAATTTCCTACATGGAATTGGGTTGCTGTGGCACTAGTTTGGGCACAGGCCAGGAATAGATGCCTGCAGGAGACCAAAGCAGCTGCCGTCTGGTGATCTGGGATGGGACGACCCCGAGAGGGCAGAGGAAACAACATATGGGCCCAGTGCAACATAACTCAAAACAAAGTAAAACAGGAAAATAATAGATTCTAACAGAAAAACAAGGTGTGTGCCCCCGACTCAAGCCAAGTGGCTTTGGGGACTTCAGCTTCATCCAAAATAAAAAACCATAACCTTGTCCTGAAATGAGATGTTGACAAATTCTATATAATAAAAGGCTAATAGGCAAATTGACCAAACAGCAGAACGACCAGTCGCTCTGATGCACACTGACCACCAGGGGGCAGATGCTCAACACAGGAGCTGCCCCCTGGTGGTCAGTGTGCTGCCACAAGGGCAGTGCTGCTCAGCCAGAAGCTGGGCTCATGGTTGGCGAGTGCAGTGGCAGTGGCGGGAGCCTCTCCTGCCTCCACGGCGGTGCTAAGGATGTCCGACTGATGGACATCCATCTCAAAGTAATTTCTACTAAAGCATTAACACTAAGCCATCAGTTGGACATCTCCCAAGGGCTCCTGGACTGCAAAAGGGCACAGGCCGGACTGAGGACCCCCCCCCCCCCCCCGACACAGACCCACGCCAATGAGTGCACGATTTTCGTGCACTGGGCCTCTAGTTAATCCATAGTAAGAGACACTATCTAGTCTGGTGACTTTATCCTGTGTGCCTTCTGACAAGCTTAGAGACGTTCATTTTTATATTCTGGTAAGATTCATGTCTATTTATATAAAAAGTAAACTGGTAACAAGTTGTATTTGTTGTTGAACTAATGCAGGCAGCTGATGCACAAATTAGAACATCAGACTAGGAGTCCTAAACTTGAGTTCAAGTTTTATTTCTTTCATTACCTTGCAGGTAGGCTTGGGGTGACCATGTTATGATCATGATCATCACCATCATCATTATCACCCCCATGAGTTGAAAACTTAGATTTCTTAGTCTCTGCTCTAAGACTTGAAATACATTATCTCATTTAATTTTTTCAAATGAGTTATGTGGTAGTTACTGGGTTATATAAATGAGAAAATTGAGACTCTGAGAGAGTAAATAACTTGCCAGGCTTCACTTAGCCACTAAGTAGCAGAGCCAGCATTTGATTTTCTGACTTCAAAAGTCCATGGTTAACTACTATACTGTACCTTCACATTCTGGCCTTCTCTGAGCTTCAGTTTATTTACTTGTTAAGTAGAAACTTGAGCTAGGCAATCTCTAAACAGCTTCTTCCAACCCCTAATTCTGACTTTCAAATGTCTTCCAGCTCCTTCATCACTACCTCACAATAGCCCTCAGGAAATCTCAAACCCTGGAAATGACTACTGTTCTTCCTCCCTCATCCCCATCTATATATATAAAACCATTGCAGATAGACTGAACAGTGGAACAACTGAACAATCAGTCGCTATGACGTGCGCTGACCACCAGGAGGCATGTGCAGAACATGGCGGGCCTCGGCAACAGGTGGCAGAGCACAGAACATGGCAGGCATCGGCCATGGCGAGATGGTGAAGCAAGTGAACGGGGGCGCCAGACCAAGGTGGAGTGCCGGTCGCTGTCATCAGGATGAGCCTCTAGTGGTTACTGAAAATTCTTTGCTCTGTGCACCATGGTCCCTCCTGGCACTCGCACCCACTGCTGGCGCTGGCCCCACTCGCACCCACTGCCAGCGCTGGTCCTCATCGCTGGGCACTGTCAGCAGGTATGAGTGGCGGCTGCTGGCCCTGATTGCACCTGAGGGCTTAAAAAAATGAGGGGCGAGTGGGCCAGCAGCCCCACTCTCACCTGCTGCTGGCACCAGCCCCAATCACTCCACGCCCGGGTGCAAGCAGAGCCAGCTCCATCAGCGCATGGGAGTGGCAGCACGGTGGGAATGGGGCTGCCAGCAGAGAGGCGACTGGAGGCCACGGTGGGAGGGGCTGGGTGGGGGTACGGGGGATGGCCTGAGACCAGCCCCTGTGCCCACCACAGCCTTGCAGCCCACAGTTCCTTTCAAGGTGCACAGATTCATGCATTGGACCCCTACTTCTTTTATAAAAGGCATTTTATTTTCTTGATATTCTTTTTAGTGCCCAATTACACAGGACTAGTTGTAATTCATGTTACCACCTCCCCACCTCCAAGGAGATTGCAATGAGATTAGGATGTTTAAATAGTGTTAGGCCAGATCCTAGGAGCAAGTGGGATTCCTCCGAGGTTATGAAAGCTTATGTGTTAACACAATGAGTGGTCCCCAGGGCCAGGCCTGGGAGGACAGGCAAGGAGGAAGCATACCACCTGCAAGTCCCTGACCTGCAGCCAGGAGAAGCTGGGACAGGGAATCATGATGGTATCTGTAATTAAACAAAGACATTGAAAAAGCAGCTACAATGAGCTGAAGTCAAGGAAAGAATTATATGTTAAAGTAATACATTTAAATATAAAAAAATTTATTCAGAAAAATCTAAACTAAGGAACTTGTTTGACTAGTTTGGCTCAGCTGCCTCCACAGCATAAATTTCTTGAATGTCAGTTTGACCTAAAGTCATTTTTGCTGTGTAGACTTTACTTTGGGAGTTTTAAAGTAATACATTTAAATATAAAAAAATATTCAGAAAAATCTAGACTAAGGAACTGGTTTGACTAGTTTGGCTCAGCTGCCTTCACAGCACAAATTTCTTGAACGTCAGTTTGACCTAATGTCATTTTTGCTGTGTAGACTTTACTTTGGGAGTCTGGACAGTGTATTTGCATAAATAATATGTGATTATGCTAAGAAATGATGGCTTGGGAAATCTCTTATGTATATTTCGAATTACCCACTGTCCTAAAAACATATGGTGCTTTGTAATTTTCTGATATTAGAACTGAAACATACAGATGTGATAGCCTATACAATTTGCCTGGGAGTAATTAACACAAATAATTGTAAAATAAGGTTTCTTAATTATTACATGAGACTCTAAATTAAAGATTGATTTCACCAGTGATTTATAATGGTCTTTACTAATCAAATAAGATTAGCTGCAAGTGACACCAGATACTTCAGTTTATCATCTACAATGCTATTATTCAAAGGAAAATTCTGTGGTGATGTAAATGTTCTGTTTCCACTGGTTTGTCCAATTTTCTGGCATATAGTTGTTAATAATATTTTATTATAATCTTTTGCACTTCTTTGGAGTCAGTTGTTACTTCTCCTCTTTCATTTTTGATTTAATTTATTTGTGTTCTCTCTCTTTTTTTTCTTTATTTTTGTTCTGATCTTTATTATTTCCTTCCTTTTACTCGCTATGGGCTTTGTTTCTTGTTCTTTTTCAAGTTTATTTAAGTGTAAAGTTAGATTGTTTATTTGAGATTTTTCTTACGATAGGCCTTTAATGCTATGAATTCACCTCTTAAGATTGCTCTTGCAGTGTCCCATAGATTTTGGGTTGCTGTTCTCATTTTCATTTGTTTTAAAGCATCTTTTGATTTCTTCCCTTTAAATTTTTTTAAAATACTCACTTGAGGATATATTTATTGATTTGAGAGAGAAGACATGAGAGAGAGAGAGAGAGAAAGAGAGAGAGAGAGATTGGTTGCTTCTTATATGTGTGCTCCCGACCAGGAACCAAACCCACAACCTAAGTATGTACCCTGACCAGGAAGCAAACCTTTGAGCTTCCAACAAACTGAGCTACACTGGCCAGGGCTGGTTTCTTTCTTCATTGTTAACCTGCTCATTATTTAGTGACATGTTATTTATCCTCCATGTCTTTGGTTATTTTTAGTTTTCTCTTGTGATTGATTTCTAGTTTCAAACCTTTATAGTCAGAGAAGATGCTTGATATGATTTCAATCTTCTTAAATTTATTGAGGCTTCTTTTGTGTAGCCCTGTGGTCGGCAAACCACGGCCTGCGAGCCACATGCGGCTCTTTGGCTCCTTGAATGCGGCTCTTCCACAAAATACCACGTGCGGGTGTGCGCGTACAGTGCGATTGAAACTTCGTGGCCCATGCACAGAAGTCGGTATTTTGTGGAAGAGCCACC
>NW_006289416.1:3553021-3555812 GCF_000327345.1 Myotis davidii
TAGACAGCATATTATATGGGTCTGTTTTCTTATCTATGCAGCTGCCCTATATCTTTTGATTGGAGCATTTAAGCCATTTACATTTAGAATTATTATTGATTGCTATATATGTAGTGTCCAATGTTCCATGGGCTAGGAAAAGCACAGAACTATGGTACTGCCTAACGGAACTCTGCCACATATAAAAATGTGTGCATTATCATTGCAATAATAATATGAGGATTCTACTAGTCTATTGGCAAGTAGACACTTTTATTTTCTCCTACAATCATAACTTTGTTTCTTCCTTTCTAATTCTAACTCTTTTATTTCTTTTCTTGTTCTACTACACAGTATAGAATCTTCGGTTCACTACTGAGCATAAATGGTGATAGTATGCATCCTTAGCTGGTTCTGGATTATAAAGAAAAACTTTCAATGTCATATATTTAAGATGGTTGTTGAGGGTTTTGTTGTGCTAAGAAATTTTCCTTCTATTCATAACTTGCTAAGGTTTGTTTTAATATCATGATATTGAAATTTATGGGATGCATTTCTTGCATCTGTTAAGATTATGATTGACTTTTAAATTCGTAATTGATTATTTTGGAGATATTCAAATAGATTTTCTTATGTTAAACCAACTTTGCATTTCTAGATAAACTTGTTATTCATGCTCTACTTGCTATTATTTATACAATGCTAGATTCAGTTTGCTGATAGATATATGTTTTTGGTCCATAGATATATAAAAATATGTTTTTAAATTTTGTATTAAAATTGTTTAGTTTTTATTGATTTTTAATTTAATTGCATCGTGATGGTACCTATTATTAATTTGTTGAGGATTACTTTCTGTCCTGGCATTTGGTAACTTTAAAAAAATATTTGTTGTTAGAGTAGAAGAAAATTGTAGTCTCTCATTGTTATACATTGATATTATGTTTTGTATGTTCTTTATAGTTTGTTAAGTGTAGTGTTAAAATATTGTGGATTTTACTCCTTTTTTTTTGTCAGCTTAACCTATCAATTCCAGAGACATGTCTCACCATTTTCCATTATGTTATTAGAATTAAAATTTGTCTCTCCCTTGCAGAGCTGTCAATTTTGGATGACATAATTTGAGGTTTTGTTATGCATAAAGATTTAGAATTGTTTTATCTTTCTGATGAATTGAACTTTAAGCAATTATTTTTCTTAGATATAGCAATGCATGAAATTTGTGCACAGGGCTTGGCCCTCGCAGCCGCAGCGGCTTGCCGTGGCCCTCACAGCCACCACTTCGTCCAGAAGGTTGTCCAGAAGGACGTCCCTAAGGTCATTCGGCTGTCTGGTCTAATTAGCATGTTACACTTTTATTATTATATATTGTCTTATCTGGTTTCATTCCTACTATATCTTTTTGGTTCTCTGATTAGACATATGTAAAACCTTCTCACTCTATCCTAACTAACCCCTTTTGTATTTCTCACAGCCACCACTTCGTCCAGAAGGTTGTCCAGAAGGACGTCCCTAAGGTCATTCGGCTGTCTGGTCTAATTAGCATGTTACACTTTTATTATTATAAATTGTCTTATCTGGTTTCATTCCTACTATATCTTTTTGGTTCTCTGATTAGACATATGTAAAACCTTCTCACTCTATCCTAACTAACCCCTTTTGTATTTTTCATGTATTTCTAACCTTAGGCTGTTTTCAGAATAACTCCTTTGCAATTGTATTTTAGCTCACTAAATTTTACATTTCACTGATTTCAAATCTTACTGTTTAATTTTTAGATGCTCTTGCAAGGGTGCTCATAATTTTAATAAATATTTTATTGAAACATATGAAAAATACTCATTTTATGTTCTCTTTCTGATAAATTTGAATATCAGAACTATTTTCTAGTATTTTGTTATTTTTCTGGCTCTCTCACTAATTTTACCTTATTTGTTCACATATTTCATGATTTTTTTCATTATGGGCTCAAATTCCTTAGAAATTCAGCTGTGATAACTCTTTGAAGCCCGGATATATGATTGCATTCGCTTGGGGAGCATTTTTGCTGGCTTCTACTAGTTACGTGATATCATTGCCAATTTGGGACCACTTGAAAATCTTTGTAGACTACACATAGTATGAATTTAGGCTAAAAAGCTCAGATTTGAGAGCAAAATTGTGTTTATAAATTATTAGGAAAATTTTAGAAGCAAGCTAACTTGACCCTTACAAGTAGATTTAATCCTCATTTATCCTGCAGGATCTTAATTTTGTGCAGAGGTAGTCTATGAGACCCTTCAATATGAATAGTCTTTAATTTTATTACTCATTTCCCATGGACTGCACTGATATCAAAACAGAAGCTGATATTATCATAGTTAAGCATATGCTTTCGGGGAAAAGTTTGCTTTAGGCTTCTTTACATGTCCCAGGTATTTTTTTTCTTTTTTTTTTTAAACAAAGTTTTTATTGATTTTTAGAGAGAGAGAGGAAGAGAGAGGGAGAGAGAGATAGAAACATCAATGATGAGAGAGAATTATCGATCGGCCCTACTGGGGATTGAGCCCACAACCAGGGCATGTGACCTGACTGGGAATTGAACCAGTGACTTCTTGGTTCATGGGTCAATGCTCAACCACTGAGCCACACCAGCCAGGCTGGTATTTTCTTTTTCTTTTCTTATTTTCCCCCAGATATATGCATGCCAAATTAAATAAAAAGGATTGTTTCTTTAAAAAATATTTTTATTGGTTTCATAGAGGAAGGGAGAAGAAGAGATAGAAACATCAATGATGAGAGAGAATCACTGATTGGCTGCCTCCTGCACATA
>NW_006289416.1:3556015-3589064 GCF_000327345.1 Myotis davidii
GATGCTGAACTTTCCACTAGTTTACATCATGACACTATTCATAGATTTAGTTTTGTTCGTTTTGTTTAAAGATCTTTATTATCAATTAAACTATAAGCTCTTTGAGGTCAGGGTCTATGCCTGCCTAAGTTTATCACTAAATAATCAGAAACCAGTTCAGTCTCTGGAATTGGAGTGCCCTATTAACGACCAGAAGAATAAACACTCTCTTAATATTGTTTGTAAAGGCATGGGCAAAAAGATAATGCCATTTGATTAAATCCTTGAGCATACAGTACTGTGAAGAAGTATATCAAATGTATATTTACATTTTAAAAATGTTTTTATTGATTGTTTTTAAGAGAGAGGAAGTGAGAGGGAGAAAGAGAAAGAGAAACATTGATGTGAGAGAAAAACATTGATCAGTTGCCTCTGATATGCTTCCTGACCAGGGATGGAACCCGCCCTGACCAGGAACCAAACCCATGACCTTTTCATGTATGGGGTGATGCTCCATCCAACTGAGTCACATTGGCCATGGTGGGTTAAAATATTTTTTGAATACACATTTATTTATGGTTCATCAAAGAAAAAAAGATTTAACTGAAGTTTTTGATTTTTACTCTGAAAATTCTAAAACTCAGTGTTATAATGTAGTTTTCATACTGTGGTTGTTGCTGTGGAGATTTCTGAGTTGCTTAAAAAACAATAAAAAAACAAAGCCATGAATTTTGAATGGGGTAGGGAAAAATAAGCAGCAGGTGCTTATGGACTGCAAATATATAAGCAGATTTTCTTTCAATAGAGTTCAACTGTCAGTGCTACCTTGTTACCATGAGTCAAATGTGAATGTTTGTGTCTACCAAGGGAAATCTCTCTTGTCCTCAGTTATTCTCCTTAGGTTAATTATTTTCATACAGAGAATCTACAATAGATCTTCTCTGGCAGCTCTGAGGGCCAGAAGCAGCTGTGGAGAAAAACATTCCCAGAAAACTATAGGCACTTTGGAAGGTATGCTAGCTCTTTCATAATACCAGAGTATGCGTTCAGGCATTTTCTACACTGAAGACACAGTTTTTCTATTGTGTAATCATAGGAATATTCAGTAACCTTTCCATTTATACGTGGTATTGTTTGAGATACGTTGGATAATCACCATTGTTATTGTATTATCAACGTGTAGCCCTGAAATCAGTTTTGAAACCAAATAATAAAGTTAGAAGTAAATGTGGATGATTTCTGTGAAAATACAATTTCTATTTTATGGTAAGTTTAAATAATGAATGAAATATTTTCTTTAACTGGAAATTTAACTCCATTGATTTCATGAAACACTTCCAAGACTACTACCATTTTCTTTAGGTGAATGAGAAGTCGAGAGCAGGAGAAAAGGGACAGGCATTGTGGAAAAACCACTGTAGTAGAAAATCTGGCTTCTAATTCTGGCTCTGCAGTGCATTAATGGTGCGATCTTGAATAAATAAGTTAATTTCTCTAAGTTTAGGATTTTCATCTCTAAAACTGGAGCTAATGTTAGTCATGTGATAAGAGCAAGAATTTGGGGAAGTTAGATTTGAGGGCTGAATCTGCTACCAATTAACTGTGTAAATATAAAAAAGTTGCTAAGACTTGTAAGACTCAATGTTCTCTATAAAAAGAAGTAATATGGTGTCTGGATTATTATTTAAAATAATAAGGGATTTCTTTTTCTTTCTGTGCAAATGCAAATCCATTTTTTTTAGCTGCTCATTCTTCCTCTTAGATATTAGGTTCCCAGTGTCTGAGAGTAGAGTTGTAATAGTAAAAATGCAAAGAAAGTGAGAAAGCAGTCAATTCATGCTGTGATCCTTGAATCCACAAGATTTTAAAGAAAATTTTCTGAGCCCATATTTTTTTAAAAATATATTTTTTATTGATTTTTTACAGAGAAGAAGTGAGAAGGATAGAGAGTCAGAAACATCGATGAGAGAGGAACATCGATCAGCTGCCTCCTGCACCCCCCCACCCCCACCGGGGATGTGCCCACAACCAAGGTGCATGCCTCCGACCGTAACCGAACTCGGTACCCTTCAGTCCGCAGGCCGATGCTCTATCCACTGAGCCAAACAGGTCAGAGCGAGCCCATATTTTTTACTCTTGTTCCAGGATAGTCACTCATTTTCTGGCCTGGGAGAAACAAAAGCAAGCCAGAGAGGTAGACATTTCGGTGGTACAGTGGTCAGTGTCCCAGAGCAGAGGCTCTGGCTCACACCCACGTTGGGTGCCGTGGGAGGGAATGGGAGACTCAAAGGTAAGTTTTTATGTAAGATTAGACAGGAGTTGTGTCGTATTCTGAGTGACTAGCTGGAAAATCAGGCATTTTCACACATTAAAGTGATAACTTTGCTATCAGGTCACAAATTAGCTGAAGTCAGAAACCATGTCTTGCTTATTTACTTAATAAACAATTAGGGAATGCCTACGTTTATTAATCACTGACATAGAACAAGGAAGAAATCAGTCAAGGTCACATTGCCCAAACGGAATCTATAACATAGGGTTCTTTACCCATATGTCCCTTGCCAGCAATGCTGGTTCATAGAACACACAAGGTAAATATTTATTGAATGAATGGTAAAAAAATCTTTTTTAAATATCCAGATAAAATTAGCAAGTCTGGAGACCTTATTTTTTTAAGCTAATAAAAAGAAAAATAACTTTATTTACATGAAGGTTAATCTAAGAGATAGCATGGAAAATTTGAGAGGGAATTAACAAGTTTTATTTTGTATTCTACTTCTACTTTCTAAATTGGGTATCTACTCCTCATTGACACAGTCTATGAATAGATATTCTACTTAGCCTTTTATTTTTTTTATGAATGACCAGGCCTTACCCCATGGGAGACCTCTGACTATAAATAAAGATTGACATCAAAATTACGTCAGCAATTCAAGCATTTTATGGTGAACGAAAAAATAGATTAAAGTAATTATCATCTATGTGCCATTTTAAGCTGTAAGAAAAATGGCCACACTGTCATTTTGATAAATAATACCAGTGTGAGAGAATGTGCATGTTTTAATTTTATCCTTTGGAGTTGCAAACCTATATCCATTTAAAAGTAGCCCAGGATGATACAGCAGGTTTGTGGTTTGTCAGGGGAAAAACCATTATCGTCTCTTTTGATAAAAGTGCTGGTGGCCATTGCTCAGGAACCTTTCATCTTAAATAACAGATCTCTGGCTTCAACACAGAATTATAATTGATTATCATCACTAGACAGTCTTATTAGTCAGAAAACTGTATTAAAAATAGCATCAAGATGTAGGCTTAATATATATGGGATGATGCCTACCCGCAATAAATAGTCCTGATACCAGGAAATACCCCAAGCAAATTTATTGAGGACCTTAACACATTCTTGATAAGGACTGAAATAGCTTCTATCTCAAACTGCATCAATTTTAATGCTGACATTAATTTTTGCCTGAAAAGAACTTTTAAGACAGCATCTAGCCTGCTGTTCTTCTAAAGAGGACCATGGTACCAGGAATTAATTTTGTTTTGAAAGCATCTGAGAAAAAGTGATTTTACAACTTTCTGGATCTATAAATTACTGGACTGGGTAAAACAAGATCACTCCAATTTATACTTAATCCTGGAGCATTTGGCGAGATGGAAAGCCAGCAGGCCTCCTCCCTGGCAGACTCTCCTGCCTCCAGAACGGGGAGGCTGAACGGCCATTTCGCAGGTCATGACCTGTTCTTTGCAACATCTCCAGACATGACACTACTTGCAGCATATTGGATGGGCTATTATGATCTTAATCATAGATAAAATTTCTTCAGAGCTTTCCATTTTGACACCATCACCTTGATTGGCATTGAACAGTGTTGTAGTTGTAGGTTGTATTCTCTGGGAAATAGACTCTGTGATTTGCATTCAGGAAGTTTATCTGGAAGTTGGTTTATCAGAGTTAAAACCTGTGGGAGATTAGGGAAGCACCCTTGGGCAGAAGGAGGTGAATTGCCATGCAGTTGTAAACTGTGTTTTAACGAAGGCCACAGGCTGTTCTGGAGCTGGTATGGACCCTCAGCATTGACCTGCTTGCAGACAGAAGGGATCAGCGTGGTACCTACACATGTACCCATTATTGGATGCTAATTGCTCCTGGAAGGAGAGCACATGTTCAGAAAGGCATCTTCCTTATACAGAACTACGTTAATGGACAGGTCACTGATGTGAGTCATCAGTTTCCAACATTTCTGGAAGCTAGGGGAATGAGTGCCTGGGTCCTAAAGGGAGATCTGGTGGCACTCTGCAGTATCCACTGCAAACAAAGATTTGTTGAATGAATTACTGTTAAAATTTTTTTAAAAAGGGGTGCTTCCAACATGAGGGGGAGCAAGACATTATAAATACTAAAAAAACTGTAGTTGGAAAGTAGAGATAAGGATGAGGAAGCAGCTTTATAGTGATACTAAGGAAGAGTTTGGGTTTTATGATCTCTATATAATTGACAGGAGAGCAAGCATGTCAAACTTGAGGCCTGTGGGCCACATGCCTTGATTACTTGGCCCAGTGTTAGCCTTTGAGTTTGACATGCTTGCAGCAGAGGAAGATGCAAGAATTGTAGTGAAAAGGGGACAGATAGGAGAGACATGGCCAACCTTTCTAATACTAATACTGACAACGTCATTTTCTATTTGCAAGACATAATCTTTCTTCTTTTCATCTCCATCTTACACCATGACTCCCTTTCTGACATCTGCTGTTCTTTATATATATATACAACATACCATCTTAATATTTATACTTTTGCTCTTTTAACTTATTTCATTTACAATACTTCATCCCTACAAACTGACAACCATCTATATATCATTAAGTGAAGATTTAGATGGAGGGTCATCATTCTTGAAGCTTTTCCTGTTTATTCCCTTTCTGGCACTAGATAGGATTATTTTGATAAATAATGACAGTGTGAGAGAATGCACATGTTTTAATTTTATCCTTTGGAGTTGCAAACCTATATCCATTTAAAAGTAGCCCAGGATGATACAGCAGGTTTGTGGTTTGTCAGGAGAAAATTCATTATCATCTCTTTTGATAAAAGTGCTGGTGCCCATTGCTCAGTAACCTTTCTTCTTAAAAACAGATCTCTGGCTTCAACAGAGAATTATAATTGATTATCATCACTAGACAGTCTTATTAGTCAGAAAACTGTATTACAAATAGGACTAAGTGCTAAATAGTAGGCTTCATATATACGGGCTGTGGTGCTATCAGTGGTCTCCCTATTGTATGCTCTTCAGTTATTTCTTTGCTTCATGTTTTACTTTCCTGCTCAGGCTGTAAGCTCTTTGAGAGCAAGCAGTCATATATCTCTTTGAATAACTACTGACTGACATTGTGTCTGGCAAATGGTGGTCACTCAAAACTATCTTTCGTTTGAATTAATAAATTACATATTTCTCGAGTAGGGTTTCAATTGCTAGGTATTGTGATATTCCAATAGGGGATATTGTAATACAGCAGGACATAATACTTAAGGACAAGGAAAAAGGAACAGCTAATGTAATTTTAGAGAGTAGTTAGCATGACTTTTCTAGTTGGGCCAGAGAGTTTACATAGGCAGAGGGAGAGATAGACAGGAGAGGACCTTGACCACCTGAATAAGAAGTTCCACTTAAATATTTTACTTAATGGCTTTTCAATATGGGCAAGTCCCTAAAATCTCATTTAAACACTAATAAAAGTATCTTATAGGCTATATTGAAAGGATGAGCAACCCAAGATATCATGCCAGATAAGCAGTAATTGCAATTATTGGCTTAAGGTGAAAGGGAATTCACCTCTAATGAGCAGTGTAATAGGCAGTGTTATAGAGAGACTAGAGACCTGGTGCACGAAATTCATGCATGGAGGGGGGAGTTCCCTCAGCCCAGCCTGTACTCACTCCAATCAGGGACCCCTTAGGGGATGTCCAACCAACGGTTTAGGCCCGATCCCACGGGATCGGCAGTCAGATACCCCTCTCACAATCTGGGACTGCTGGCTCCTAACCACTCACCTGCCTGCCTTCCTGATTGCTCCTAACCCCTCTGCCTGCCTGATCATCCTTAACTGCCTCTGCCTGCCTGATAACCCTTAACTGCCCTCCCCTGCTGGCCTGATCTTGCACTTAACTGCTATCCCCTGCCCCTTAACTGATCACCCCTAACTGCCTCTGCCTGCCTGATCGCCCCTAACTGCCCTTCCCTGCCAGCCTGATTGCCCCTAACTGCCTCTGCCTGCCTGATCTCACTCCCAATTGCCCTCCCCGGCTGGCCTGATCTCTCCCCAAATTCCCTTCTCTGATGACCAATTTGGTTCTGATTGGTCAGTTTCTATGCCAGTCAGTGTCAAAAGCTCTGCCTCCTAAGCAGCCATCGGCTCCTTACATTCACCCAGATTTGGTTATGATTGATCAATTCCTATGCCATTCAGTGTCTCTGGGCCTATCAACAGGGCCTGATCAGAAAGGCGGGGCTGATAAGCAGTCTTGGTGGAGGCCTAGAGATAAATGGAGGTGCGTTTGTTGGCCAGGATGGGAGAGAAAGAGAGGCAAGTTCTGATCAATGGCTGCCACAGAGGCTATGGATCAGATCCTGCCTCTCAACCCAGCACTGACTTCTGGTCTGGCTGAGCCTTCGGTCGTTAAGACCCTAGCTCTTTATTATATAGATAGTATAGGGGGTACACTGATTATCAAGATAGGTCAAACCCAGGGCAGATCAGAAACGAAGCAAGGCAGGATGCAGCAAGCAATGTGGGAAAGTAGCGAATAGGTAACAGGAAGTCTGCACCATCTCATGGAGAGCCGCCTACAGGTTATCCTACTCTTCACCATCTGGAAGGTCTGCTTTCAGGTGGGTGGAACAAGAATTCAGAAAACTTGGCAGCAGGTAATAGGTACAGTCCTGCAAGCCAGCTGGCAGCAAAAAATCTGGCAGAAGTAATTGCAAAGCCAACCAAAATATCGGGATTTAGGAGATAGAATCCAGTCCATGGATCAGTGGGGAGAACATGATGCAGGTCTAGAACTCTAGGACTATAATATCAGGTGAAGCACCAAGATAGGGAGTCATTTACTGAAATCAGTATACAAGGAGTGAGTGTGATCATAATAATGGGCAGTATTTAGACGTGTCAACTTTGTTCTTATCCATTGCAAGGATGGTGGCACACTTGGTAAACTCTGGCAATGGTAGTCTCTTTTTAAGGATACAAAGAGAGGAAAACAGTTTAAAGCCATAGCTTTGCTACTCTCATGGCAATAATAGACACTCAGTAATCACTCTGATGGTTGCTGCCTCAGGAATTGTTATCATTGGCCAGACAGACGTGGCCACCCTTTCCTTTTCCTCCTGTTATTACTGAAAATCACCATTGTATACTTCGCTGCCTTGTGTTTACTACTCCTGGCTTCTGCTTTCTGTTTCCTGTCTGTGTGTTCTCTAGCTTCTATCACCCACCTCTGATTCTTAGCTCGTATTCAAACTTCCCAAGAAGTTAACATAGTTATTTATCAGAGGTGTCTCATAAATACACTTACTGAGCTATGAACAAGCCAATAACCTGGCTACCCTTAAGTCAAGTGCCATCCCTGGCTCAGCCAGCTATGCACTTGATGATTGCACTGGATTGGATTCCTTGGTGATTGACGGTCAGCTTCCCCTTACCAAGGGTAGTGAAAGTCATAATGGACCCCGCTAATCCACTAAAATAGGAATAAAAGATCAAGACTGTAGCGAAAGGAAAGCTGGTGGGATATTGACCGAAGGGTTTCAAAAATCCATACACAAGATGACAGTGGGAGGCCACCAGGTAGGTCCTTTCAAAGTGATACATATGAGAAACATTATGTAGATTGGTTGTTAAATAATTTCGCTGAGTTTTCTCATCTCTCCCAGACAAATCTCTGAACAGAATCTTTTGTAAAGATTTTATGCATTTTAGAAATAAGAATGCATAAAAGAAGTTCTGAAAATCTAAGTATATATGCTATTACTTTCTGTGCTATATGAAAGCCATGGCTAATAAAAGTTCATGACAAAATAAAGGTTCCTGTATAGATTGAGATGTCATCAATTTGGGGGAGAGAGAAAACATCCATGAGCAATCAATTAGATTCCAACTTAAAACAAAAGCCAAAATTAATATAAGCTTTTTAACATAAAATATATCAATAAGATTTTGAAAGGCGAATATTCCATGTTAGGGTGAATCACGACAGGCAGATCTAAATCTACGTATTAGTACCTCATAAATCCTGCAGAGAGAGAAGGAATATACACAGTATTTAAGCAAATGGGATTTGTTCAATCTAAAACAGGTCAAAAAATGAAAAATTTAGATACTTTTTTAGATAAATTTAGATAGATTTTACAAATCTCCTTACATTTATTTCATATTATTTTTACCAAAAACTTTTGCATATAAGAAAAAACACTACATTTAGAAAAAGTGACTTGCCCAAGGTTACATGGCTAGAAAGTGGATAAGTCAGAATTCAAATTCATAACATCTTTAATCTGATTCACTACCCTCGTTCCCCTGAAACAATTCTTTTTTTTCCTTCTCAGGAAGAGCTAGATAAAGGATAAATAAATGATAAAGTGGTTGCAGTACACTAAACCTTTACTGATTCATTAATATTACCAAATTTAATGATATTTAGGGATCCTCCATAAGTGACAGTACATTTTCTTTAGCTCCCTGTGCTGTATGTCAGCTTCCTGGCTTCTTGGCATTCTTTCTCAAAAGTAGCAGGAATTCCAAAAGTATCATCCAGATGCCAGCCTCAGATTATGCTCTTATAGCAACAATTGAACTTCCTTAAGATGTGTTTCATCATTCACAAAGACTTTCATACACACACCATTTACATACTGACAGGCCCCTTTCTCAAACATACTCTTCTCCTTAATGGTAGATCCATTTATTCAAGTTGAAACAAATAATATAATACTATGTACACATTTTAAAACTTTTCATGATCTCATACATATATTCCTTTCAGATTCAAACTCAATATTTTCTGATAATTTCACATAGAATATACCTACTCAGACTATAATGGGCATTCAAAATGAGTTGATATCTTTTGAATGTAGTTCTTGAGTAACTCCTATAATGCTAGGCACTGTGCTAGGCACAGAGGGTATATGATAACGAACAAGACAGATGTAGAGCCTACATTCTGCTGGGGAAATTAAACATCAAAAGTATATGAAATAATTTTTAAAAAAGACAGAGTTATGGATGAAATAAATTGATTTTCATAGTAGAAAATAAGGAGTTTGATAATTGGTATTCAGAAAGCTTCTTTTTAAGTGGGTGTCAGTTAAGTTGAGGTCTGAAAAAAGAAACGCCCAAAATTAGGGGGAAAAAATGTCAGGCAGAGACAACACAAGTATGGAACTGGGCCAGGCAAGGGCTGAGTATTGGGGGAACTAAAAGAAACCAGTATGTCAGGCACTTAGAGGGAGTGGAAGGTAGGGGCATCAAGAGGCTTGGAGAATCCTATGAGCTTAGATTTTAAATAGTACCATGGTGCTCATTGGGTCATGAGGTGAGCTGTGTAGGATATCCAGTCTCATGGTGCTCATTGGATCATGAGGTTGAATTCCAGAGGAAGTTACATGCTAACAAGTAAAATTGTTACTTGCCTTTTGAAAAGATGGTGTATCTTTTTAACCTTCCCATTTGGTCTGTAGGTTCTTTAGATCACATCTTATATGGTATGAGATGTGCCCAATATGTATCTTTCAGCATACAATATGCTAAGTTGGAATCCAATTATCCCACCAAGTTTCAGGAATGGGCACTGGGCTGGAGGAGGCACTCCACATGTGTAGTGGATCTTTCACGGCCAGAGAACTCTGTGGGCTTGAATCCAGTGTCCCCTGCTCTTACTGCTGAGCACGGTGCTCACGAAGCAGCTATATCCTTTCTGGTTCCAACACAAGGACTCAATACAGAAGTCTGGCTTCAGGGCAAACCTAACTATATATAAACTTCAAAAAAAATAGCATCCTTATAGAATTTTTCCTTCAGAATTTGTAGTGTTACCATAGGCAAAGCAATATTTATATGAGTTGTGTGCTGAGTCAAATGGCATAAAAATGGTGTTGTTGAAAGTATGTTTTCTGTGTTAACATCTGAGTTACCTTAAACTTCTATTGATATTTTTTAAATAAAAATTTACTCAGATACTAAAGGTGGTTTGGGACAATGGCAACAGCCAGAACATGCTAACCCTGAAGAAAGACGTCTTTCAGGTCCCGTAATTCTAGAATTGCTCACAGTATAAACCTGTGCAAGGACTCCCCGTGCTTCAGTTTATTCTGAATAGCTAAAGTAAAGATTTGTAACCATGGGAACCAAAGTACAAAAATAATTAGTGGGCTTTCTAAAAAGGTAACTCAGTTATTATTCATACTGACTTACACAAGCAATCTAACTGGCCAGATTTGACATGGCTTTTCGTGGTCCCTGACGGAAAGTTAACTGAACAGAATGACCATAAATTTTTAAGGACCAGGTATATTTAGATTTGTTTAATCTGTGTTCAGCTGTTAATAAGCTCTGTCAATAGAAAAAATGGAATGATATGGATAAATGAAATAGAATTCCATTTTCACTCAGAGTTCATATTTCCCCACCTCTTGTTAGCTCTTCCCTTCCTCAAAACAAAGAACATGAGTAAAACCCCCAAACCCTTTGTCTTTTCCACAAAGCAATTCCAGACTAGATGATCAAAGTTTTCTTTTCAAGTTTTTCCAAGTGTTTTCAGTGAAGACTTAGGCTGGCAAAGAATCAGCCTGTCATTTAGAAAAAAAAAAAGAAACCAAAGAGGAAGGAGGGTCTAGAAAGAGAGTAGTACAGTCTCCTAGGGGGCTGTGATAGCCTGCTTCTGGCACGGCTCCCAGAGATTCCTGACTCTGCGTAATCCCCTCCCCTTGAATGTGATTTGTACCAGCCCTGGCTCACACCTTAATTACAACCCCCTGAGAAACCCTGAAGCAGAGAACTCAGGTAAGCTGTGCCCAGATTCATAACCCACATAAATTATAGCATAATAAATGCATGTTGTTTAAAGTGACTAAGTGTGGGGGTAATTTGTTACCCAACAATATAATGAATCCAGGAACTTTTAAAATTACTCTCATCAACATGTTCCCTGCCCACCCATTGTCCCAATAACTTGGCACTGCCACATAGATTAGGCAACATTTGACCATATTCCCCAAGGGATCGTGATATAATCACTTCTCCTGTTTCTATCCTCTATGAACTTGGAAGCAGTGACTCATCTTTACATTCAAACTAAGAACTTAATTGAGACTTTATGGTACAAGAAAGACGCCATTTTTGTGAATTGAGTTTTGTGGTTTTAAAGGTTGTAGGTATGTGACATACCTACTCAGCTTCTGTCAATTGTTCTAGGTACATGGCATACTTACATATTCTCTAACAAATACAATAGAAGAATGGTAATTTCAAAATGACAGAACTAGGAGACATGGTGGGAGAGACCAGTAAGAAATGGGGAAATGGGAGAAAGAACAGGTAAAATGATGAAAAGTGACAATTTTAAAGTTAAAAAACTCAATGTATCTTTCAGCATACAATATGCTATGTATAAGCTCCATGATTTAGAAGGAAATGATTTAACTTTAAAGGCCCTCTATTTCCTTCATTTATATGAATGGAGAAGTAATCAACTAGTGTAGATGGAAGAGCCCAGCACAATAAGTGGCATCTTACAATGAGGCAGGGCAAACACAAGAGTGGAAAAAAAAACTGTCTCTTTTATTTTTAAAATATATTTTATTGATTTTTTACAGAGAGGAAGGGAGAGGGATAGAGAGTGAGAAACATCGATGAGCGAGAAACATCAATCAGCTGCCTCCTGTACACCCCCTACTGAGGATGTTCCCCCAACCAAGGAACATGCCCTTGGCCGGGATCGAACCTGGGACCCTTGAGTCCACAGGCTGACGCTCTATCCACTGAGCCAAACTGATTAGGGCAAAAAACTGTATCTTTTGATATTCTTTCTTTTGGTCATCTCATACCATGTTTTATTTTTATTTATTTATTTATTTATTTATTTATTTATTTTGTGTGTGTGTGTGTGTGTGTGTATTCTGAAGCCCAGTTCTGTTTTTCACTCACATCTCAGGTTACCATGATCGAGTAGTCAATGGATTTCACATTCATTGGGAAATCTAAATTTAAGCTATAGTGAATGGAAAATAAACCATATTTGATTTTAGGAAGGCAACTGTATCGACTCCCTTAGCATATAAAATTTATGGAGCCTGGCCACCATGGCTCAGTGATTGATTGTAGACTTATGAACCAGGTGGTCATGGCTTGATTCCTGGTCAGGGCATATACCTGATCATGCAGGAGGCAGCCAATCAATGATTCTCTCTCCTTCTCCCTTCCTCTCTGAAAACAATAAAGTTATAGTCAAAAAATGTATGCGATCTCTATCAGTTACTTGTCAGTATTCTGCACCCCTCCTTCCCCTTCTCTAACCTTGTATCTTGGAGGAAAGGTTGACTCAGAGAAAGAGCTAACACAGCCTGATCTGTTTTAGCTATGCTGATCATTAAAGCTGTACCTCTGAAATAGAGCTATGATGAAGGGCAGGAAATCTTAATGTATTCAGTTGGGAACAGGGTGCAGCTTGGATAAAGGAGCTTTCTTTCAATTACGTCTTGCTAATATCATATACGCACCAAGTAGATTTGAAAACTGGGTAAAACATTACCCAACCTGTTTTCCTGCGACATTCAATGTGTAAGTGGACAGGGATGCATTTGAGAGCTGCTGCCAGACCTCTCTGTCAGTGAGCACATCCTCTCACAGAATAGAACACGCTTAACAGTAGTGATACAACCAGTGTTCTTAGAGTCAGTCATTTATACTCATTTTGGGGAACTTCTTTGCTGTGAAGATCTTGAACTTCTTTCCAAAGATCCCTGTACCATAAAAGCACCCAACCCTGAAACCTGGGCTCATTATTCTTCCTCGAGGGACTTCTTTGTCCTTGGGTTTGCTCCAGTTCCCCCCAGAGCTAGTTCTTTGGGGTCAGTTTTCTGGTAACAACCCTGCCCTTTAATTTTTGGTTTTGCTGTGCGAGGGACATGACATTCAGCTTCCCACCTCTCTTTCCCCTAAATAATGCCCTTTGTCCCCACTGAATGCAGACCATCCCTGCTTACTTACTTCCACGCCCAGTATTGGCCTGCCTTTCACCAGGCAGGACAGAGATGGTAAGAAATGGAAAGTTAAACCATTCCATTAACCAGCTGGCCACCTCCACCAATTCAATAGGGAAACAGTATTTTTCGTGTGTCATTTGTGTGTGTCAGTATTTATTGTGCGTTACTTGCCTTTTGAAAAGATGGTGTATCTTTTTAACCTTCCCATTGGTCCGTAGGTTCTTTAGCTCACATCTTATTCATGTTTGTATCTCCTAAGTTTCCCACCATAGTGTTTAATTGTATAGTGCTTAATATATGTACTTCTTGAATGAGAGTAAGAGAAGGAAAAGTAATTGGCATTAATAGAATATTATGTGTTTATATTTTTACATACACTATTTATCTAATTCTAACATTTTTTCTCTCATTTTACAGAAAACTTAGTTTATTCAAGGTCAGGTATCCAGTATGTAGCAGAACAGAGATCAGAATGTGAGGCTGTCTGACACAAAGCCTTTATATTTTCTTTGACAACATCCTGCTTTGAGATTATTGCTTCACAGCTGTGACCATACAAAATCATTCTTTCCACAATTTCTTTATTTTTGAATCCTGATATCACTGATTATGGGACAATCACAGCCTAAATAAAATAGCTAAAAGATTACAAAGTAGATTTATAAAAATTGAACTGGTGAAAATAACAAATGGATTGCGTGTTAGTCACTCTTTGCACCTTCTCAGTCTATGTATGTATGAACCCTTGTTCACTTCATAAAAGATTCTTTGTCAAATTTTAGAAATAATGTTGACAATAAATAGGATATAAGGTATAATGTCTCTGAGCATAATAGTTTTGGTGGTCTAGACAGGTTTTGATAATTTTATTTTACATCATCATGTATAACAGTAATATTTAAAATCTTATTACCCTTTTAGAAAAAACAAATAAAAAGGCATTGTTAATATGTTATTTTTTATGAGAAATGAAACTTGTATGTAAATAAATAATACTAAAAATGGTGAAAAAATTGATAGATGGTTAAAATTGCCATCACTGGATAGAAATAAATTTAAAGTGAAAATTTAAAGTAAAAAGTAAGCAACAATGTTTAAATGTTTTATAAATTATAAATGCAATCCAGAGTCCAGAAAATTTACTAATACATTACCCAGCAGTTGAAAATATTGACTAAAACCTGAAGGAAAACAATTAAAGTTCATGAAGGTATTGCCAAGTGAGCAGAACATGCATAACTAATGGAGAACAAATGATAAATTTAACAAATTTCTGAAAAGTATACAAAAAATGCACAAAATTTAAAAAGAACACATTTAAAAAATTATAATGTGAAAAATGTTTAAAAGTGTAAGCAAAATTTAGAGACCATTCTATGGTACATGCATTTACCAGACTTGAAAAAACTGCTGAGTACAAATAGACGCTTGAAACTGTTTCAAGCACTTGCAATTGCATGGTTTTGTCTTTTCCATGAACACACTTCCTTTGTGAAATTTGTGGGTTTTAATAAAGTGCCTTTCTAACCCCTCTGAACCACAGTTTTCAGGGTGGACTCATCTAAAATCCAGAGACCTGTCATTGCAAGTCAGATTGGAATTAATTACCTTGTCCCCGTTTTGTTTCCAATAGTCTACTAATTTTTCTTTTTATCCACTGAAACTCCATTTTAAGTGAATTATGACATTAATTTTTTCCTTCTAATCCTATTAGGAACTTCTGTCCTACCTGTTTTACAAATGTGGTTGAAATAGATAGACCGAACCTCAGACAATTGTCTCTCCTCTTAGACATAATTCCACGTCTATTCCAATCCTAGAAGATATGTTTTGTTTCACTGTCTCTATGCTTTTGCTTCAATCCATTTTTTAAAAAGAGTCTTTAAAGCTCCCTCGTAGCTTCTTGAATAAACCCCTATTTGCAGACCAGGAATCACAGAAAAGGGAAGAAGTCATGGTGACTTTTATCTGATAACAATAAATATCTTCTGTAAACCATGATTTCCCTTAGCAACTCCCTAACGACATGTGATTCTTGTAACTCGTGTTGATAAAATGATTTTTAAAAAATTACAATTATTTTACTGCAGAATATTATAATATGAACATTTTAAAATGAAAACTTAATTGATTTTATTTAAACTGTATGGATTAAAATAAAGGTAATTAAGGAATGTGATGATGATATACTTCTGGCTAGTATAATTTAGATATGTACAATTTAGTGAACAATGTGCCAAATAGCTCGATTTTTCTATTATTTCTCATGATGATAATGGAGCCAGGAGTTTCTTTAAATGACTTCTATAAAACTCTTCATTGTTAATGTCCTCACGTAAATCTTATTGGAATGGGTATTGAGGAACATTATTAGAGGGTGTGGAGGGAGAAGAAAGAACAATTCATCTTCCCTCCTTAAGAGGGAGAATGCATAAATACAGCCTAATCTTCCTGAGAGAGAAAATAGAAGTTATTGATGCTGAAGGACAATTACACTCTACCCTTTTGGTTTAAGTAATTCATGGCTCTACTTAATTCTACTAAATCAGGATATTAAAATAAACAACAAAATAATGAATAATCAGGCCACTAATTTGTCAAACATAATGCCAACCTGGTTATTTTGTGCCTTAAAAAAGACACTGTACTTAAAGAAACCTTTCTGGATATTACATAAACTGGGTTATAACAACTCTTAGACATTAATGCTCAGAGTTGTAGAAAAGTATTTATTTATTTATTGTTGTGTATGCTTTTTATTATTTGGGTATAATTGACATATGATATTACGTTAGTTTTAGGCATACAATATAATGATTTGACATTTGTACATTTGCAAAATGATCACTACAATGAGTCTAGTTAACATGTTATCACACAGTTACTCATTTCTTTTCTTGTGCTGAGAACTTTTAAGATCTGCTCTCTTAACAACTTTCAAATATGCAATAGAGTAGTATTAATTGTACATCGTATCCTATGACTTACTTATTTTATAACTAGAAGCTTGTATTTGTTTACCTGCTTCACCCATTTGGCCCAACCCCAAAGACCCCACCTCTGGCAACCACCAATCTGTTTTCTGTATCTAATTATCATCTGCTAATTCTCCTTTTCTGTATAAGTGCTTGTGGTTCTGTGTATGCTGAGTAATTTGAGATTGTATCCTGGACATTTTAATATTCCATTATAAAACTTGTGTCTTGTTTAAATTCTACAGAGAATGTAGTATTTTTTTATACTAGAGAAATTGTTAGGTTCAGGCTATACATTTCAATTTGCCTTCTTTAGGCGGTGGTTCCAATGGTCAGTTTTTAAAGCCTAAGTAGTCTCTTCAGATACGTCCAATTTGTGCCACACCCGGTGTTCGGTCAGTGACCTGGTGGTAATGTACTTCTAGTTCAGTTCACAAAGTCTTTGATAGGCTAATTAGGATCAAACCTTTGTGAGATGGGCCCCCTAGCTAGAAGCAACTTTATGGGATAGCTTTCATGAACCCCTTTTTCAGGATTCTGGCCAAAATCTTGGGGCTCTATTTGCCCCACTTTGCTGAGCACTTTTGGGTTTGGGTTACCCTCTGGGCCCAACCAACTAAAGGACACAGAGAGAAAAATTGTAGCCAGGTGGCCCTGCATTTTAGGAATCTCAGATCTTCTAATTGGAAAATAAGGTTCCCATCCCTCAGAGATTTGGCTCCTGTTAGCTCTTTTACTGGTCACTGCGACCACCAGAGGGGAATTCACTGGAGGGTAAAGTGGAAGAGAATGGAAAAAAGGGAAAAAGCCATGAAAGGGGAAATTGCCATGTTCTCTCTGAATGTTAGGAGTTCCTCTTCTTGCTCCTCAAGCCACACCTAGAGGGCTTCTGCTGGAGCTCTGTTACCCAGTGCTTACTTCTGACATTGGAGAAGAAGGGTAAGTCCATTGCTAGTTCAATGGCATTAAATATAGAGTTATTAGACCTGTTGGCAGCATATGTTTTGTCAAATTGGGCAGTCTTACAGTCTCATTAAAACTTTAGATTCCAAAACCTCCAAATGAGTCTTGGGAACAGCTTATCCGTGATGTTTCATATCAATCCATACCTGTTTCCCTAAGGTTAGCTTTCTTCATTTTCCTTAAAATAAGTCATTTCTCCCACAAAAGCAGAACTTTTATTTTATATGACTGAGCACTGAGTTCAGTGTCAGAGTTCCGCACAGCTGGAAAACAATTTAGAAACAGAAAGTTATTGTATAATCTTTCATCAACATAGAGAAGGTGCAGGGCAAGTTCCCAAATAATACAAAGGAAATATGTAATTCAGCAAGTAATTCTCAGTGAACTTATAGTAACATGACTCACAACAATAAAATAGGCTGAATGGGAAATGATTCAGTGAAAATATTATTCAGAACAAGCAATTACTGAGTGAAGGTATTACCCACAGCAGACAATTACTCAGTGAAAATATTACAGGGAGCAGGCAAATATTCAATCAACCATTTGACAAGGAGAGCAATTATTCCATAAACAATCATATAATTGTACCCAATGGAGCGTGCTTGCCATACGGCATACAAATTGTTTACAGACACTTAGGATGATGTCCTGACTGCTTAAAATGTGGATAATTTATGGTTCTCATTTGTCATTGTTGAGATAATTTTATTTGTTTTACTTTCAAGTAAACAGCATTAAAATGTGTACAACCATTTTGAAAATCAAATTTTCAAATAATGCTATTTCAGATTTTGTTGTTGTTGCATGTTTCATATTATCCTCTTTCTTTTTTCTTATTTCCTCCTTCTCTGGCTGCTTCTCCCTGTATCTCACTGTTTTTCCTTATTCATAATATATCTGAAAGGGTAATGAAATAATATTAAAATATCCATGTTTATTATTAAATCTCTCTGTAAATCACTCATGAATGTGTTTTTTAAGGAAAAAAAAGCAGCAGCACCTATTTATCACACGTTGATTGGTTATAGGTATGGTTTGCATTTAAGGGTAAAATGGCAACAGCAAATGAATCATTAAATAAATATTTCAACCATCAACATTATTGACTGCTTACTCTTGTTAGTCACTGTGCTACTATACATTTGACAGTTCCTATTCTCAAAGATTGTTGGGACTAGTGGTAGGACTGACTCACAAACCAAAAATGTCAACAAAATATGGTAATTGCTGAGAGGTATGCATAATGGGATAGGGGAAGCAAAGAGATGAGTTCAAGATAAACTAGTTGGAGGTATTGGAAGTTGGGTGGAAGAAACACATATTTACCCAGGCAAAGGAAGGTGGTAATCAAGGCCTAGGCCAATGAAACGTGTTTGGAGGCACAAACCAAGTGTGGGGACTTGGGTGTGGGGATTCCAAGCAGTTCAATGTTACAGGATGTGACACGCACAACATGGGGCCAGTGGAACAGAGGCTGGCAAAATGTGCGTATTGGAAGATCAATGTGCAGGAAATTAATACTTCTGCTTTACCTCTATTTCAAAGGTTCTTGGGTATATATTGTTTTCTTTATCTTCATTTACCAGTTTCAAAATATAATTCAGGATTAAACAGTTATTTCTCCTCAACTACATTTAGTCACAGAGGTCATTGAAGAGAGATGAGTGTGCCCTAGCCGGTTTGGCTCAGTGGATAGAGCTTTGGCCGGTGGACTGAAGGGTCCTGGGTTCTATTCGGGCCAGGGCACATACGTCTGTTACAGGTTGGATCCCTGGCCCTAGTTTGGGGTGTGTGTGAGAGGCAACCAATTGATATGTCTCTCTCACATCCATGTTTCTCTCTTTCTGTCTTTTCCCTTCCCTTCCACTTTCTCTAAAAGTCAATGGAAAATATCCTTGGGTGAGGAAAAAAGAAGTGATGAGTGTTCAGGAGAGAAAGTGCTTGCTTCAATATATGAAAACTAAAAAACAGCTTAAGAATGGCGAATAACACTGAAAATATATGGAAAAGGTATTGAAACATAAGACCATAGGGATATAGAGAATTGAGAAGAAAGGAAGGTGAGATGAAATCTAGCTACAAGATACTCCTCAGAGTGAATATGGGTTGCAGGTATCTCCAGGAATCTGGTGCCATACTAGGTACTGTCATATCTTTTTAAGCTCCAACATGAAAGGCTATCATCAAATTTGCTTGATGATACAAAAATTTTGAAGAAGGTTCTAGTGGTCACCAGCTGTTTTTGTAACCTAGTATTCATTTACCCTTCCTTCTCTTGGTAATTCCATCCCCCACGCCCGACTGGGGCATCAGCTCTCTCCCAGGCTCATCCATGTGATTTGAGCAGCACTGACTCCCACTCCCAGTTTCAGAGACCTATGCCAACCATGGTTTCTCCTCTTTCATGGTCTCAGATACTTCTCTGCTCCCATGGGAAGCATATAATCCCACACGGAGATATGTTCTGGGGCTCTGAGAAAAGAGTCTCTACTTACCTTCTGGATTGGTTAGTGTTGGAGTGAGGTTGGAAGTACTGAGTTGTCTTTCCATAATAGGGCGATGAGGCTAAGAAGAAAGTCTATACGGGCTTCCATACCAAGTCAGAGTTTGCAGGTGTGCAGTATAGCTTAATGCCCCAGTTAAGCATTAGGAAGCCATCTCTCTGTCTCTTGAGCTTTTCAGACTACGCCAGCCAATATCTTTCCTTTTTTTCTGCTTCAACCTGAATTGGATTTGGAAACCAGAATAATCTTGACACTAAGGCTGAACATTTGACGTAGTTTGTCAGGTGGCTGCTACATATTTTGTTCAGTCACTTTCTTTTAGAGATATAAAATTTCACATTATTCTCCTAACTACTCTTTGGGGTAAGTACTATTATCCCAGTTTTACAGAGGAAAAATTAGAGGCCTAAAGAGATTAACTACTTGCTCGAATTTGAAAGATTTAACTTCCTGACTCACACATTTCAATCCAAGACTGTCCACTTTTTTCATAGTAAGGGGGTTTTCAAATTAGGCTGTAAATCCTATTGTCTCTTTATGCTAATGAGCCAAATACTTGAATTTCTCAGCTAATTTTAGCAATAAGTGATTGCTCACAAATCTTTCCTGGAACCTGCCTTTTGGCTATATTAGCCTTCATCAGGGTTTTGCTGGCTGGCATTTGTGAAGTTCCCCGGGCTCTTGTCTTCAGGCGAGAAGATGATTATACCATTTGACAAATGTGATATCTTAACTTAGCACCCAGCACAAATGAGCTTTCTCAATGGCAGGCCAATTTGAATATTGTGTAGGTGTTCTTGTGGGTTTCAAGCACTTTATTATCAGTATGGAAATACTGACTTACATATAGGCCATGTAGTGGCATAAAGCTTTCCGAGCATTTGAAAAATGGAAGCTTCCTCCATTGCTAACAAATCAAAAGTAATGAGGAAAAACCGAGAAAATCGAAATGACTTCCCCTGCAGTGAGCTAAGAAATGGAAAGTTTTCTTTCTCCCTTGATTCTTTCTCAAACTTAATTTTATAGTGGTTTTGCTTTGCATTAAAAAAATACTCTTTTCACTTTAAATGTAATGTATTCCATTGAAAACACTATTCGAAACTGGAATACTTTCTTTATAATCATGGTGCAGAGACACTAAAAGAACAAACAGATCTCGTGTTCTTAACTATTTTTGTATTCTTATATGCCTCATTGTCTCCGGTGAGAAACTTTTAGTTACAAATAAGAGAAAACTGAATACAAACTAGCTTAAATAATTTGCAAATATATTGGCTCACTTCACTTCTAGGACAGGTGTCATGTATAATTTGATAAGGGCTTTAGTTCCATTTCTATATAGTTTCTTTTCTCCACATGATGGCTTTACCCTCAGATGTCTTTCTTCTTGATAGTAAAATGTCCTTACTTTACATGCAATAATCTATACATGTGAAAAAGAATCTTATTTTCCTCCAAACATAGAACAAAAGGTTTTGTATTTCTTTCTGCTAGTCTAGCTGAATGCATTGTGCCTGGATACATTCCTACCTCTGATTCTATTACTGTGACAAGGAGAATATATTTACAACTGGAGAAAGGGGTAGAGCAAATATGCCTTCAAACCACATAGTAGAAATTCATATGGAGGAGGATGGTTTCCCAAAACAATAGTGCGGGGTTTGCTGGGAAAGGGAGAGAAGGGAATAAATATTGCTTGCACAATGAATACATGTCCACTGCACCTATTAACAGTACTTTATAGGGTCAAGAAATTTTATCTCCACTCAAATAAAATACTCTTCTAAAAATTTCATATGGTGGGTTGGTTTCCAAAATAAATGGCAAATACCTACATACTTCATAAGATATTTGTCTGAGTAAAGATAGGGTCTCTTTACCCTGTGTTGTGTCAAATGTAAGCTTTGGGAATAACTGGAAAAAACAGAGCCAGGCAGGGAAAAGGGCTCATTCCCAGGCATTGAAGCATTCCATAGCTTCTGACAATAGTATAGTGCAGTGGTTCTCAACCTTCCTAATGCCACAACCCTTTAATACAGTTCCTCATGTTGTGGTGACCCCCAACCATAAAATTATTTTCGTTGCTACTTCATAACTGTAATTTTGCTACTGTTATGAATTGTCATGTAAATATCTGATATGTAGGATGTATTTTCATTGTTACAAATTGGACATAATTAAAGCCTAGTGATTAATCACAAAAACAATATGTAATTATATATGTGTTTTCTGATGGTGTTAGGCAACCCCTGTGAAAGGGTCGTTCGATCTCCAAAGGGGGTCACAACCCACAGGTTGAGAACTGCTGGTATAGTGGTTACCAGAGGGAAAGAAGGATGATAATGTAGAAAAGGGTAAGGGGGTCCAATATATGGTAATGGATGGAGACCTAGCTTTGGGTGGTGAATATACAATGCAACATATAGATGATGTTTATAGAATCGTACACTTGAAGTTACAAGTGTAGCAATTGTTTGTGTTTAAGAACATTTTTATACATAGTTATTTTGCTCGCCATTCTCCCTTCAAACATTCTTGTTTGTTAAACAAAGCTGGGATAACTGAGTTCACTGTTACTTTATAATTGTTATTATTGTAGTTCTAATTTTCTCATATTTTCATATTGGTTTGAGTTTCTCAGTCATCATTTAATGGGAATTAAGCTAGTATACTACACTATGCACAATTTACAATACCCCAGTTTTCATGAATTAGTCTGTTTATACAAAAAAATAACATTAAGTTGAAACTAAGATGGCGGCAGAGATAAACACCAGGTGTTCAATGATGACTTTTAATGCAGTCAGAAAAAAAGACTCTCTAAAGAATGAAAAAAAAAAGACATCTAATTTTCACTTAACGTGGATGGAAATTCATTAAAACCTGGTGTCTTTTCCCACCAATACCTCCTGAATGTGGTCATCTGGAAGCTCAGCCACACTGATTATGGGAACTTGTGAGTATCTTTTGGTTACAATCATGTTATTAAGATTCAATTGTGTTTCAATGATAAAGCCAATGGCAATTATAACCTGAATTATTTTAGAACTGGAGTTTCCAACTATTTGAGTACGTTTCTGCTTCTGCTATATTGGGGTCAAAATTTATACTATAAGCCAGGAATTAAACTTTAAATTATGTCTATTTTAAAAAGCACAGGTTGACCCTGATATTGGATTCAAACATCCCAAGAATAATCCATACTGAAAACATTTAGGTGGTCAGGGAATATCTCCAAAGTCTTGATATTTGCGTTGAGATCTAAATGACAAGGACAAATCAACCATGTTAGAATTTGAAATTGAGAATTCCTGGCAGAAGGACAGCAAGGGCCAATGTCCTCAGACTAGAATGAGCATAGTTTTTGAGAAACAGAAGGAAGCCCAGATGTGGCCCAAGCACAGTGAGCACCAATGAGGTTAATGTAAGAGGAGGAGGATGAGCCAAGCTGGACAAGATTGCAAGCGCAGTGGAACACCATTAAAGTTTGTTTTTTAGAGAAGGAACAATATGATTCTACCTGCATTTTGATAAGATCACTTTGGCCATTGTATTGAGAATGGACCATGGGGATCAGAACTAGAAGAAGGAAGATGAGAAGCTTGAGTTGTGCAGGAAAAAAGATGATTATAGCTGGACTTCAATAATAGCAATTTTCAAGATTCCTGTAAAACGTCACTGAATGCGTGCAGACACAAAGGAGGTAAGAGTTTAGATCTGAACTTGTGAATTTTCTGGGTGAGTGTAATGGAAGCATGAAAGGTTTGCCGGTTGATGGATCTTGTAATTGAAGCTCTAGTGAGAGGATGTGTGGTCTAGTGTACGTTAGGGACAATGGATTTGAGTCTAAAAGAAGCTGAAGTATTTTCCATTAGACCTCTTGACAAAACAAGCAGTAGTAATAGGACATTGGGTAGCTATGGTGGAAGTGAGCAAAAGGGTTTGAATTCAGGATTTTTTTGAAAGTGGAATGTCAAATTGTCACAAGTTTACAGCAGTGACCTGAACAGACAGTAAATCTGTGTTCAAATTGATTTTACATTCTAGTGGATAAAAGAGATGATGGGCAAGGCATTTATCATAAAGTGTTGGGTGTGATGAACGGCAGGGACTGAGGAAAGAGAGATGGCTAATGCCTAATAAAGTAGAAGGCCTCATCAGTCATGATGAAGAGTATGATTTTTTTCCTTGGTGTGGTGGAATTCCACCAGAGGATTTTGGATTTTGAGGTGTGTATATGTGTGTGTGTGTGTGTGTGTGTGTGTGTGTGTGTGTGGTGCATGGTGTACCAGGGAGGACATGATTAGATTTACATTTATAAATGGTTCACTAGAGCTACTCTCTGGAAAATAGACCTTTAGCGATAAAGAGAAGGGACCTGTTTAGAAGCTTCTACACTAGTCCAAGCAGGAGATAAAGGTTCCCTACCTACACTGGGTAACTACGGTGGAAGTGAGCAAAAGGGTTGAATTCAGGATATATTTTGAAGGTAGGATGTCAAATTGTCAGGTTCTTGAGAAGCAGTATCTTTTCAGCTCATTCAATCCCAAGAGACCACTTCTAAACACTAGGCTGACATGGTCAAAATTAAAATTTGGCAACTCTCTTCACATTTATGATTGCACTTAATTGTTACAACATCTCTATGTGGCAGTTTTCACTAACCATTTTGAAAATTAATATACATCATGGACTTTGTAGGATGTAGAGAAGAGCTAATACAAGAGGCATTTAATTTACAGATACCAAGAGACTACCATATTTATTTTGGAGTTATATTCTATCTGTTCTGAGATATTCAAAAGAGAATGTACACATATTTTGTTAAAATTCAAAACAGTCTACACAGTTTTAGTCCATAAGAAATTCAAGAGATTAATATGACTCTAAAATTTCACGACTTGTTTTCTTACCACAAAAAGACACTCATTTCACAGGTCAATGTTTTTTTGGTTCACACAGTTCTCGCTTCCAAATTGTAAGACATTTCAAAAATATAATAGTTGTAGTTGAGCAAAATAATTTTGATTTGAAATCACTTTTATTTTTGGAATATCCCTTTAACACATAAAATTTTGGCAGAAAGCCGTCACCATTACTGGCTTTCATACCTGTTTCCCCAAACAAGTCTGTTTTGCTGAGCCATAAGAGTGCTAGTAGTTAAAATCAGTCTAAACAGGCTTGGAGTAAAATCAAGGGCTCAAGTAGTTGAGAAGTCATGGTATTAGAGAGCTGTTCTTATAAATGTTGAAATTAAAGCCCTTTCAGGAAAGGTGTGATGAGGAGATTGTGACCCAGGTCCTGAAGACATCACAAAGGAAAAGAATTGACAAAGCGGCCTGTAAAAGCCAGTGATAATGAAAGCAAAGTGTTAAATGCTATTGGCAGAGGCAGACCTCAATGTCGTAAGGCCTTCTAAAAGGGCAAGGGGAAGAGGTAATATGTGTCGGGAAAGGAGAAAGCCACTCACTTCACTATGTAGGTCTCAGTTTTAAAAAATATGTGAAAATAAAGCCTTCTACTTGACAGCAAGTATTCTTAGGGAATGGCCTACATTCAGAGCAAGGAGGTGGAAGGAACTTGCAGAAAGACAAAAAACTGTAGGGCAGTGTGCTGGTCATGGAGTAAGAAATTCAGTGGATTCAGTGCAAATTTTTATCATCCTCATTTACCACATTGAAGCAAACTGAAGCCCCCAAATGGTTATTTATCCAGTTCATAGCGCTTCTCGGTGCCAGTAGAATTTAGCTTCTTAGTAATTTTATGACTCCAAAACCAATGTTCTCCATAAGGAAGATGAAGCTCATTCAACGTAATATCTGATAAGTGCTATTATTTATCATGTTTAAGCCAGCAAAGCATTACAGTACAAACTTAATATTGCTTTTGGTGATAATATAAACAGGAATTATCTACGCCACTTAGGAGAGGTCTCAGTGTGCTAATAGATATGTTGACAGTGTCTAAAAAACTCGTTCAGGTGCCAGTCAGGGCAAACTCTGGATTTTGATAGTTTTTTGTGCCTGCGTTAGGACCATGCCTGGATAACAGCAAGGAAAAATAGACTTGGAAAGTTTGACCAACTTGCAATGTGATTAAGAGCCAGCTATGCACCCAGTTATGAAGAGACACTATGCAGAGTCAAGAAAACTACCATTTTGTATCATTGGTATCTTTCCTATATCAATCTTCATTTTTTAAATTTGTTCTTCTTACTCAACCATAAAAGCATTTAAATGTCAATTTTTATCAGAGTATCAAATTAAATTTAATTCTAAAAAAATAGTTATCTGGTCAAAGGGTGATTGATACAGTGTGTGGCGTTGCCTTAGCAACTAGCACACACAACAGTAAGTAAAAATTCCTGTGAACTCAGGGGGCCAAGGTTTTCATGATTCAGAATATAAATTATTCATAAAAATACATATTTTAATGTCTTTCTCCAAAGATTTAAAAAATAAATAATTTTTTATAGTGGCTTTATACTTTAATAACTTTTTTCCTGACTAGTAGAGTAGAGATAGCTAACATCTAGATTCCTGCAGAGAAGAATAAAGCCCAGATTTACTCTAGAAGGCCCTGGACCTGCTAGAAATCTAGTTACATTAGCAGCATGTGAAGTGACCCAACTCTTGGATCTACACCTTAATGAGGGTTGACTGTCTACAGAGAAGATGAAACCTTAGCTCCTCACTAAGCAGGCAGCCAAGTGACTCTCTTTCACCCACCCCAGCAGGTAGGAGATGTCTGTTCTCCCGAGGGACTGACCTCAAGATGCTTAGAATGCGGGGGCCAGGCTCACTGAAGATACAGGGGCTCACTGAAATGTGCATGGGCGTTATGAGGCTCCCAGGATGTCCCTCATCCCTGCTCCCAGAAAGCAGTTCATCACGAATATGCTCTTCCAGTCACCAAAGCAAGAAAACAAAAGGTTATTTTCTGAAAAGACTGGGTTAGAAGAAGACTCGCACTCTGGAGATCTTCTGACATTTGAGGTCCCCTAAGACAAGAGGTTGCTCTGCTAGATCACTTTATGATACTGTTTATCGATTGAAAAGTCCTGCCATGGCCCCGGATCTCCCACGGGAGCTTCAGTGCCTCATTGAAAGGAGAACTTAAAGGCAAGTGTCACAAGACATTTCGGAAAAACTTCTAACGCCTAGGCCAAAGCCTAAAATAAATAAAAAAAATAAATAAATTTGAGCAAGAAGATGACTCAAGAGACCAAAAGAAAGCTTTAAAAGACTATTATTAATATGCTTAGTTTGATAAGAATGAATGGCACAGCTATGACATGAAAATAGGCTATGGTAAATTTAAAAAAATCACTTTGGAAATTAAAATGATGACAGCCAAAATTTAAAAAAAATCAGTAGAAGGTATTAGAAGATTTTCAAACAATTCTCCTGAAATGAGGAAAACAAAACAAAACAGAAAATTATAGTAAATAAAATATTTTTTAAAAATTAAATATTTCTCCATAAGGTCAAGCAGCCTCATAAATAGAGCCTAGGAATCAATGAAGACAAGGCAATTTTAATTGAAGTAATGAAAAAAATGTTTTAAAGTCAAAGAAGAAGGGAGGTTTTTAAATTTAAGTTTGCTCAGGTTAATGAATAAAGGGCATCCCTCTCACCACATCATCTTTATATTTTAGAATTTTAAAAAGTAGATGGCACACAGTTAAACAAATGGGGGAAAAGAATGGCCAGCAGCAACATACTGCAGTAAAATCTGGAGAAAACTTGCAAGGATTTAAAATTGGTCTCGGTACTCCCTGGTCCCGAGCAAAATTCTTATTTATTCATTTATTTTTATTAAATTAATTGGTTAGTAAAATTGGTTAATATTGGTTAATAAAATTATATAGGTTTCAGGATAAAATTCTATAATACATCATCTGTATATTGTATTGTATGTTCACCACCCTATGTCAAGTCTCCTTCCATCACCATTAATCCCCTGTTTACCTTCTTCTGTGTCTCCTCACCCCCTTTCTCAGGTAATCACCATGCTGCCATCTGTGTCTATAGATTTTTGTTTTTGCTTAACCCCCTACCTTTATCATCCAGCCCCCAAAGCACCCTCCCCTCTGACAGCTGACAATCTGTTCTCTATATCTATGAGTCTTTCTATTTTGATTGTTAGTTTATTTTAGATAAACTCTTAAATTCCACATATAAGTGAAATTATATGGCATATGGCATTTGTGTTTCTCTGACTGGCTTACTTCACTTAGCATAATATTCTCCAGTTCCATCCATGCTGTCGAAAAAGGTAAGATTTCCCTCTTTTTTTAATGGCCAAGTACTAGTAGTATTCCATGGTGTAAATGTACCACAGCTCTTTTATCCACTTATCTACTGATAGCCACTTCAAAATCTTGGTTATTGTAAATAGGGCTGCAAAGAACATAGAGGGGTGCATATATTCTTTCTAATTGTGTTTCTGGTTTCTCTGGATATAGTTCCAGAAGTAAATTACTGGGGTATAAGGCAGTTCCATTTTTAATTTTTTGAAGAAAACCTATACTGGTTTCCAAAATGGCTGCACCAGTCTGCATTTCCATAAACAGTGCACTAACTTTCCATTTTCTCAAAAATTCATTAACTTCTCAATCATAGCTTCATTACACTTTATTTTATTATTTATTTAAATGTACCTGTATTTAATATACCTTGCTCAAGTGGGCTCTAGGCTCTGTTAGGGCAGAAACCTTGACTGTTTTGTTCAATGCAGCTTTCTCAGTGTAGCCGAATCAGGAGGCAAACGGTGGGGCCCCAGCCTCTGCTCCCTCAGTCCTGTGTCATGGGTGGGGAGGTCCATCCCCAGGGCTGCTCTGGGCCTCCATCCAAGAGAAGTTCGGCAGCAGGGCAGTTATTTTGGGGTGTTCTAGTCCAGGACAGAGGTTTCAGTCAACAAAAGTGATTGTGGCTGAGTCAGAGGCTCTAGTGAATCAACACTCAGTGCCAGGGGTGCAGGGCAGGTGGTGTGGCTACCATTCTGATGCTTTTCAGCAGGTTGAAGGTTGTATGAGTCCCAGTCCACCCCAGATGGGGAACAGGGACCACCATGCAGATATGCATTAGCTTCTCAGAATTTGCTGACCGACTGACTGATGGCCAGTAGTGTGTGTGTGTGTGTGTGTGTGTGTGTGTGTGTGTGTGCGCGCGTACGCGCTCGTGTGAATGTTTTTAAACATTTTGGGAAGAGCTATTCATAATATTTGACACAAAAGTTTTTTTTATTGGGATGCATCCTAAAAATAAACAAGTCTTTATTTATGTGTGTTCAAATCAGGTTTTTAATAATAATGGAAATCACTTAAATGCCTAGAACCAGAAAAATTTAAGGAAATTATGTTAGAGAAGAATATTATGTACCCATTGAAATCAGTAATTTCTAAAAACCACTGAATGATCTGGTGAAGCATTAATAATATACTAAATGAAATTTGCAGAATGTGAAATTACACAGTGTGAGGCAAATGTCTAACAGCACATGCACTTAGTAAGGAACTGCATAAATTTGTTAGTAGTAATTGTCCCCAGTTGTGAAATTATGGGAGATTTAATTTATGTATAGGGTGTGGCAAAAGTAGGTTTACTGTTATGAGTATGTGAAACAGAATTTATTCTTCTGTTATTTATAATTGTATTATTTTAAAATAAATAACTGTAAACCTACTTTTGCCCCATTCCATATTTCCTAAAACACTGTAAAGCACTATTTTGATTTCTTAAGTTAGAGCCTTACAATAAGCATTATTAAATCAGTAGGAGACCTAGCTGGTTTGGCTCAGTAGATAGAGTGTCAGCCTGTGGACTGAAGGGTCCCGGGTTCAGTTCTGGTCAAGGGCATATGTCCGGTTGCGGGCTCAGTCCTCAGTTGGGGGCATGCAGGAGGCAGCTGATCCATGATTTTCTCTCATTATTGATGTTTCTATCGCTCTCTCCCTCTCCTTTCCTCTCTGAACTTAATAAAAAAAATCAGTAGGAGACAGATAAAGACATTAAGTTATAACCATGCTTTGCACATGTATGATTATTATCTATGGGAATTGTTGCCTTAACTTTTAATTCATTTATGCTAATACAAGGACATTTTTTCATAAAAGAGATAACTGTCAGCAGTCCATTGTTTGGTCACCTCCCATGGTGCTCCTCCAGGAAAGAGAAGGAAGACTGGCTGACTTCCCACCCGGAGAAGCCGGCGGCGGGGACTGCTTGCAGACAGAGCAGAGCCCTCCTCTCTTATGGCACCGGGGCAGCCTCTGGAGCAGAGAGGGAGCTCTGCCCACCATTCTGAAGCAAGACAGGCTCCTGCACAGCCTGGTGAGGTAGTACATGGTAACTCAAGGACAAACACTTATATTCCAACAATTTAAAGACACCTGGGACCACCAGGGCCAGTTCTCCGGTTAATTCATTGTTTAGATTGTGGAGTCCCCAAATGTCATCAAGTAGTTAATCACAGGTCCAAGGCTGCACAAGAAACCTATTCTGGCCACATCCCCAGCTCCATCAGAAAGAACTATTGTCTTATATAGTGCAGACCACAAAGGACATTTATAATTATTCTTACTTTGAAGGATATTGTTTTGATTCATGTATTGCATTGCACAATCTCTGCTAAATCTATTCAGGCACTAAGCCCAAGCCATATGGTTATAAAACAGACTCGGCCTTCTGGTATACGTACTGATTCCATCATGTTGGAATCATGGCATGTTTCATCAAAAGCTGAGCCTTATACAGTCAATGCCAATGTATACTTAAAAGTACAGGATAAGGTTATTCGAAGCAGAAGAACCAAACTAAAGAGAGGAATACAGTTAAGAGAAAACATGACATAGTTATTCATTGATTCAACAAATATTTAATGGGAACCACTAAGTGTCAGGCACGAAAGATTTTCTGAGGACACAGGGGTGAAGAAAATAAACACACTCTCCTGGAATCCAGAATTCAGTGGTCAGTAGACAGTGAGTACAGTTACCATGTGATAAATGATATAAAAGAGACTACTGTGGGGGACTTAATCTTGTGTATACAAGGTGAGATATGGCAAAAAAGTCACTCTGATAAAATGATTTTAAGCAAATATCTATGATAAATATAAAATAATGAGAGCTGGGATGGGGAGAAAGGAGAAAGAAGTGGGGAGAAGTCAATATAGCTGTTTGGCTGTGAAGAGGAGAGAACATCTATAGAGCCATGAAGCAGGAGAGAATGTGGCACATTGGAGAAACCCGAGCAAGTACATATGCTTCAGGGTAGAGTGAAAATAGAAAAAACAGCAAATTGAGGTCAGCGCAGCAGGCAGGGGCCTGATTTTGCAAGGCCATTTCCCCCACCCCCGCCCCCATTGTCTAAAACAATGGTTTGGGGGTTTTGTTATTATTTATCCATTGTCTTTTTTAATCTCTTAAAGAACCCAAACAAACAATTCCCTTTTACCTGTATTTAAAATAAATTTGAAATCCAGATTTCATTACAAAGACATCCTTTGCCTTTATATTGCTGCTATCAATATTAATGCTGTCACTAAAATCCCATTGTCAGCATCAATGTCAAAATAAATATTAATAACAAGGTATCATTTATTTGCATTTAAATCACCAGAGAAATAGTGACAAGTTGGCATATGAGATAAAAACATTTGAATGTGATGATAAGAATATGCTAGTCTCACTGGTGTCAGTTTAAAATCAATTCAAATTTTAGCAAAAATTATGATTTAAAGTTTCTGCATTTATATTTGGGCAAATGCAGGAAAGCTTTGAATTCATGGAAGGAAACCGAGGTAAGATGAAGAAGTAAAAACTCACAATGGACAAATAGGTAATTCATAGTGAAGCTATTTTATTGATTTTCAGCAACCCCCTTCCTAAGGCTCTGACTTTCCATCTGCTGCACTGTGACCAGGTAATTTAAAGCACAGAAACAAATGTCACACACACACACACACACACACACACACACACACACACCCTGCAGCACATTACATAATGAATTGCAAATCACTAATCTTGGTTGCCAATAGGGTAAGAAACCATTTTTTAAAAATAACGAATATGGCCACTAATACTGATGATATTGGAAAAAATAGCCAATATAATTAAAAGAAAGCAAAATGGGGCATAAAGATAAGAAAAGAAGAAGTAAAATATATTTCTATTTACAAAGCACATGATTCTTTCAGGAAAACTCAATTTATGGATGTTTGCTCTGTTCTCATTTTATCCCATCTCCCAAAATACTAACAAAAAGTTTACAATCTTCCAAGGAATTGTTTTATGAGGCAAATTGGATTTAGCATAATAAATTGTTATATTGTACTGGAAGATGCTCATTATTTATATCCTTACCACATATTACCATGGTATATAACTTTGAACATCAAAATATTACCTATTCAGGATTGATATATTTGAAATTTAACATTTGGGTGTTTTTGAAAATCTATGATTCTAAAGTTAGTTTTAAAATGGAAATAAAGTTGTCTAGATTTATCTAAAAGTATGTGGAGTTTCATATAAAAGTAACAAAAATAAATATATTTTTATTCAGATGGATGCTCAGACCAAGAAATCCATAAGATGTATCAATATCTTTGCATATGGACTACTTGAGAGGGCCTGTTACCTTATCAACTTCTTGCCCTAAATTTACATTACTAGTATGAACTTTGAATTTCTACTCAGAAGTATGTACAATATAAGGGAAAAGGCATATATAATATTCACCTTAATTTATTCCTGCCTTTTGTAGAAATTCAAAAACTTAAGAGCAGAGGTAGTATAACAGAACATTGGGAAAACTAGATAGAATGTAATGAATATTTTAAGAGTTACTTCTAACAAACTACCTGTAAAGTATTAAATGTATCCTAAATATACAAATATTAAGGTCTACTTGTTATACTAGACTCATAACTAGGAAAACTCAGATATAAAAAGCAGCTCTCCATTGACCACTATATGTAACATTGTCTTCTAGATAGTTTTTTTAGTTGCTGACTTCAGCCAAAGGCACAGCAAAAATTTTGTTTATGTCTTTATTTAGCTACTTATACTATTGACTAGGGGCCCGGTGCACAAATTTTTGTGCACTCAGGGTGGGGGGTGTCCCTCAGCCTTGGCCTGTGCCCTCTTGCAGTCTGGAACACCTCAGGAGATGTCCACTTGCTGGCTTAGGCCTACTCCCCAGGGTATCGGGCCTAAGCTGGCAATCAGACATTTCTCTGGCAGCCCGGGAGCCCTTGGGGATATCCACTTGCCGGCGGGGACCAGGCCTAAGCTGCAGTCAGACATCCTTAGTGCTGCTGAGGAGGGGGGAGAGGCTCCTGCCACCACCGG
>NW_006289416.1:3589105-3617458 GCF_000327345.1 Myotis davidii
CCGGCAACTGAAGCTCCCAGACACTCCTTTTTTTCTTTTTTTTTATTCTGAGATTTATTTACCTTTTATAGTTGAAACTTTGCTGCCATCCTGCTCGCTCCAGCTCTGAGGCCTCGGCTGGCTAAAAGCAGGTATCTGGGATTTGTTTAGCTTCTATAATTGAAACTTTGTTGCTTTTGGAGCTCAGAGCCGGGCTGCGGCAGGCGGGGAACCTTGGCTTCCTCCATCACTGGAGCAAGCAAGCCTCCTGCTCGCTTCAGCTGCATGGCTGCCGGCCGCCATCTTTCTTGGCAGTTAATTTGCATATCTCGCTGATTAGCCAATGGGAAGCGTAGCAGAGGTATGGTTAATTACCCTTTTGTCTTTTATTAGATAGAATATTTTTACTTTATAAGTGAACATGATTTTCAGTTATTATGACATCTAGTGAATCAAATGAGGTAATAAACTGAAACAAATTGATGGATTCTTTCTGTGTTCAATGCTGGACTGGTCTGGGTATGTAAAGACTTGCATAAAAATTAATGTAACAATAATCCAACAATTCTTCATCTCTTAAATCTCTACCTCATGTTACTATCATTTAAAAATAATTTTATTTATATATATTTTATTAATATATCAATTGAAATTTTTAAATTTAGGTAAAGCATTAACAACTGAAATTATAGATATTACCTTTACCTTATTGTACATTAATTAAAATATATTTGTGTCTTATATTTTAACAATGGATCACTCATTATTTTAAATATTAGAGAAAGTTTACTGCTTTAATTAATCGCTTAAAGTATTATAGTAACAACCAAGGATTGTGTTTTTCCCCTCTGTTCTCTAGTTTTTGATAATTCCCTCAATTACTTGCTTTAGAAACTTTCTGGAAACTGCCAGCCAGCTTGATGTCGTAAAAATATAAAGGTTAATTTGCTCAATCGCCTAGACTTTAATTACAACACATCAGTTATTTAGACTGTTCGACATTTCCTGTAAATTCCTCTAATTAGGAAACCCTTAGAGATTCCTATGAAAGGAGATGAAATAACCAAAATGTGTTGGACAAATGGATATTTTTCCTCTCACAGAGTGAGCTGAAAACATGATAAGCATTAGGGAAAACTTACGAGTTAGAATAGCACAGGTAAAACGTTGAGCGGTGTGGCTTCATACACTGTCTGCGTTTGTTCTGATTGCTTCAGAGCCCATAGTTTGCGGGGAAGGAGGATGTGCTTGCATTTTAATACAAAAAACAATTGTGATTAAAGAAGGGGAGCTCATTAAAATGTGTGTTTTAAGAGAGGGTCCATAAATTGTTAGACTGGAGAGTCAGATATTCAGAGTTTAAATTCAGGAGGGAAAAGTTACTTTAGATTTCAAAATTCACATTTTATTTGTTTAGATTTTTTTTTAACCAAGAGTGGATAGTGCTTTCCTTAGCATGTAACATAACTTTGTAAGGTCAAGAATAACAAAAAGTACAAGTTGACAGTCAGCCACAGTTTAGCCTCCTCAATATGAAAGATGCGTGGACTTCCTGATGGACAATAAATAACAGGGTTACCACAAAACCTGCCAAATCCCTAACTACTCATACCAGCTATATTTCATCTCAACACACCCTGACACACACACACACACACACACACACACACACACACACACACAATCATGGATAAAAACACAAATGTTAGAATGTTAAACTCAAATAGATTTTTAACTCCAATTTTGACTTTATTTCTGAATCATTTGTTATATAAATAAGAGTATAGATCTGAAATCCTGATTAATCGTGAAAAACACACTTCTCTAACAAATAACTACGTTTTAACTACAAATCCAGTATCTATTGCAAGTGGAAAGAGAGAAAAGGGCTGGTAACACTCATGGCCAGAATTGAGGCTGAGAAAGCAGAGGACGCCTGGAAGCCCTGGCCACTCTAGGACTCAGCATCCTCATGCCTGGAGCTGGTGTCAGGAGCCAGTGCCTGCTGGCGAGTCTAGTAAAGAATAGCAGGCTAGGTCTCTGAGTTGCCGTGTGGACAAAAAGTTAATGCTAAAAAGGATAAAAAATAATTTATTCCAAATTTATGTATGTTCCAGGCGGTATTTTGAGCCCATGATTCTCACTCTAATCATGAGCCTGTGGGGTATGGATGAGTGTCATCCTTACTTACACATGGAGAAGGAGAAAAACAAGGCATCTGAGAGTGTTGTCAAGGACACATGGTAAGCTAGAAGTGTTTAAGTTAAATCATCGGGCCTGAGGCCAGTGTCCAGATATTCAAAACACGGAGCAGAGTCCATAGGCTGAAGGTTGAATTCACCAAGTACCTGCTATTCAGCAGAGGAAGTTTAATGCACGGATAAAAAACACCATTTCCAAGTATATATTCAAGTAAGAGTTTAAGATTTCAAGGAGGTAATCTTGAGTAACAGTAAAAAGTATGAATGAGTACTTGGAGTCAGATCCTTATTGGGCAGCGGATGCAAACACAACCAATATTTGATGGTTGATATCTCAGGGAAAGTGCAGTCTGATTTTTGCCTTAGTAGCATTACCAATGTAGATGACTGCATTCCGATGTTAGTGCCAGAATAAAGATGTCTTATCCTAGTATATTGGGTCCCAGCCCAGAAGCCTGGTTTTCCCAGGCCAATGATCCCATGTCATTTTAATCAATGTCAGCCCAGATTTACCCGGGAGCCATTGACCCTGCAGCCTCTCCGCGTGTGGAGGCTAGGTGCTGCTTGGCTGCTCTTCCCGCAGACCGCCCCCCTTTCACCTACTGACGGAATTCATTCTCCTCCCTGCTCTCCAAATCTCCAAACTGAGCTTGGTGCCTGAGAAACATAGCTCCCACTCTTCAGCTTTCTCCTCTGTGTTTTTTGGACTGTGCTCTCTCTTTAACAGACTGTACTTCCATATGTTCTGTTTTCCAGAAATTCATTAAAATATCGCTGTTATTCTAGATCTTTTTGTCCAATATCGTTACAGACTATTTTCCCCCTTTTCATTCATCTTCATTGTATTTTCATTGCGATTTTGTAAGGGAGAGGAAGTAAATGTTTACGTTTAATGGCTTCTTTTGAGTAGAAAGTGTAGAATCAATATTATGGTGCTATTGCATCGTATTTAAGAGAATGTGCTCTTGAACCTGATTGCCTGGTTTGTATCCCGACTCTCCCTCTTCCAAGTTTGACAGTGTGCAAATTACTTAACCCTTTAATTGCATTTCTTTGTTTGAAAATGTAGAGGTCCTGCTAGGGGACTGTCAAGGGCGGGGGCGAGGGGAGGGGGAAGACACATATGTAATACCCTTTGTAATACTTTAAGCAAAAAAAAAAAAAAGAAAGAAAATGTAGAGGTCCTAATAGTACTTACCTTATAGGGTTATTTAAATATCTATCTATCTATCTATCTATCTATCTATCTATCTATCTATCTTTCACATATTTACAAAATGCTTATTGTACAGAAGCAATCAATCAATGTTAGTTATTATTATAATGACACTCATGTTTCATGACCTTGCATAAATGAACTTTATACCTTTCAAGAAGTGTCAAGTTCGATGCCAAAATAACACACTATAGTATGCAGTAGTTTCATTTTTTAGTTTTTCTCTTTTTATTTCTTGTCTTTTTTTAGTACTTAAGGAGATACCAACTATATTATCTGTACAAACCCTTTTGACCATCTATTCCACTATTCAAAGGGCACAATTTATGAAGCAAATACACTGCACATTTCATAAATAAATATTTATGGGCTCTTGGTTATTTTAAAGAGAAAGAGATAATGAGTAACCTGCCATGGCTTTTAGGCATCAGAAAAATTGATTGAGATGAAGAGAGATTTCTGTTATGGTAACTGTTCACCTTTAAGGGATGATGAATCCTAGTAATGATTTTGAAAATTAAATAAAGAAACAAATTTAACTATGATTCTGGAAATACAGTTTATGTATCATCCTATGTTGCTAACTAACCCAGTTTATAACTTTGTTTTATTCCGTTGCTCACAACTGAACACCTGCTCCCTATACTCCGTATGTTGAAAATGACTCAGTAGGCCCTGCCTTGCACAGCAGCATCATTCAGGATGCAGGTGTTTAGGATATAAGGCAGTAAACACATTCCGCAGGCTCCAAAGTTAAGCTGAAACGAAACCTTTATAATTTTTGAAAATTATAAAGCCATCTGAAGCAATGCTCTGGTGAAAACCGTAAAGAAGTTATTTCTTGTGAAGAAAACAATACAAGATTATACAGAAAATAACATAAATCTACAATTTTACAAATAACACATTAATATCACTATGTAATGAAATATTTTGAAAATTTGTAAAAAATTAAGAGAATAGGTAAAGATAGAAGTACTATTATGCTCTATGTATGGCCTAATGCTAAAATCAAGCAAGCTGCTATAAGGGAGACATTTTAGGAGCATACTTAAAATAACTATTTTCAGCAAGCAAAACACAAACTAAATATCTAAGTTTCCAGGATATTTGTTATCTTTAAAGTTCACTGGTTTAGAAGCTAGGATTCAATTTATTCATATAATTGTGTATAGACAGAGTCTTATCCAGGAAATTTGAAATGAAAAAGAGAATTAAACTTATGCAAATCAAAACCACAATGAGATACCACTTTACACCATTAGGATAGCTATAATTAAAAAGACAGACAATAACAACTGTTGAGTAACTAACAAGGATATGGAGAATTTGGAACCTTCATACTTTCTTGGTGAGAATATAAACCCGTGCAGCCACTTTGAAAAGCAGTTTGGCAGTACTTCAAAATGTTGTGCCTAGAGTTTCCGTATGACCCAGCAATTACACCCCTGTGCTTCCCACTCCCAAGAGCAATGAAAACATGTTTACTCAAAACTTGTACATTACTGTTCATAATACCATCATAACTGATAACATCCAAAAAGTGGACACTGACCAACTGCCCATCAACAGAAAAATGGATAAACTAAATTGGTACACCCTTACAATGGAATAAAAAAGAATAAATGAATTACTCAGCAATAAAAAAGAAATGAATTACTGATGCATATAACATGAGCATAATCTTGAAAAGTCAACAAGAGACCCAGTATTATATAACTGCTTTTAGTAACATGAGCATAATCTTGAAAAGTCAACAACAAGAGACCCAGTATTATATAACTGCTTTTATATGAAATATACAAAATAGGAAAGAAATAAAGTAGATTAGTGGCTGCCAAGGCTGGGGAGAGGGAGAATGGAAAGTGGCTGCTAATTAGACTGTGGTAATGGTTACTCAATTCTGTGAATACACTAAAAAACATTTGAATGCACATTTTAAGTCAGTGAATTTTATGGTATGTGAATTATATCTCATTAGACAGGTTAAAAAAGAACCGTATACTTTAAAAAAACAAGTAAGTCAATCTGTCTTTTTCAAAATCAGTTGCAATTTTTCAGCACTATGAATTGCACTCTGGGAAGAGGGACATAAATCAGAATCTTTATTTTTGTCTTGCAAAAAATGAGTTAGTCTCCAATGGTGATTATTCTCAAAAGGAAAAATAACCGTTACCTTACTGTCTAGTTCACTCCACTTAGAGCCACTCAATATGTTGACTTTAGCTGACTTAAGAATTATCACATTAAAATGTTTATATATCAACAGCAGGGATATTAGTTCTTTTGAGGGTTAAGTCTCTTTCTCTAGAAAAATGCATGTGGCTGTAAATCACAAAATTTTGTATGCAGCCCTGACCGGTTTGGCTCAGTGGACAAGAGTGTCGGCCTGCAGACTCAAGGGTCCCAGGTTCGATTCTGGTCAGGGGCATGTATCTTAGTTGTGGGCACATCCCCAGTAGGGGGTGTGCAGGAGGCAGCTGATCGATGTTTCTCTCTCATCGATGTTTCTAACTCTCTATCCCTCTCCCTTCCTCTCTGTAAAAAATCAATAAAATATACTTAAAAAAAATTTTTGTATGCAGTTGTAGGGTCTTCAGATTAACCTTGGTAATTACCTAATGCAGATGGTAATCATCAGTAATGTCAACTCTAGAAAACACCATATGGAGGGCAGGGGCGGGTGAGATAAACATACACATGAGCTCAGAATCTGGCTTCTTTAAAATCAGCATTGGGTAAATTAAAGTGTCTGTTCCTCACAATAAAAATAAACAAACAGGCCAACCGGTGTGGTTCAGTGGTAGAGCATCACCCTATGGACCAGGATGTGCCGAGCCAGCTCAGCCAAGGGTTCGAAAGCCTGAGTGAGGGCGGTGAAGGATGAAGAAATGACAGACAAAGAGAATAAATAAGCTGGGTCTAGGTGGATCTTCCTGTGCCTGGCTGAGGCCACAGAGAGAGATACAGAGGCAAGCTGAGCCTTTATTTTATAGCCAGAGGTAAACAAGGTAGTGGTCACCATAGTTACAATGTTCTTATGAGTTTCACTTGTTTTGGCAGCACTTGCTGCACCTCCCACAGCCCATTAGCTTCCCAGATAAGATCTAGGGAGCATCATAAGGTCAAGCCTAATTATTCTAAGAGGACTGTGCCCTCTAAGCTGGGACTTGTTTGTGGCATTGCCAACAGGTCAGTCTGAGGCTTACCCCTATAGCTGCGTCCTACACCAGGAGGTTGTGGAGGCTATATGCCTGGGTTGCAGACTCCATACCCTGTGTGGGGTGTGCAGGAGGTAGCTAATCAATGATTCTCTCTCATCATTGATGTTTCTCTCTCTATCTCCCTCTTCCTTCCTCTCTGAAATCAATGAAAATATATTTTAAGAGGAAACCAAGATGGCGGCATAGGTAAACACCTGAAATTGCTGCCTCAAACAACCATTTCAAAAATACAACTAAAAGATAAAACGGACATCATCCAGAACCACAGGAAGGCTGGCTGAGTGAAAATTCTACAACTAGAAGGAAAGAGAAAAGCACACTGAGACTCAGAAGAGGTGCGGAAGTAAAGTGCAGAGGTATGGAGGCACATGAAGAAAGGGCTGGCAACAGAAGATGTGGTTCTTGGAGGGTTTTCAACTTGGAGGGAGACACAAGCTCCCAACTGCTCTGAATTCCAGTTCTAGGTGAGTCTCTGGGGACCCAGACGCATAAGGGGAGAAACTGGACTGTCTGGCATAAAAAAAAAGCAGCTTGCATTGCTTCACAGCTGGGCCTCATCTGGGCACCTCCAGATCCCAAACAAAGAAGAGAATCTTAAGATCTCTCCATAGCTCCTGCTGGATAGACTCAGGCAGAGACTAAATTAGCACCTCCTTAGAGATCCAAGAGCCAGTGTACCCAGTGGTCAGAGTGGGTCCATCCAGATTACAACTCCTCAGATCCATAAGGGACACACTCAATTCCTCCCAGTGATACCAACAACAATCAAGGCTTAATTACAACAGGACTGTGCACACAGCCCACAAAGGGGTCCACCAAGAATGTCCACCTCAGGTTATTGGGGAGGCCAGATAGCTACCCTATGTCACTCTATATCTGCCTTTCTAATTAGTAGTCCACTTTAAAATAGAAAATGAAACTCTTTAAAATAATAAGCACACTTTTGAATTGAGAGCAAGAACTAACTCCAGCCTCTGTACTTTCATTTGGGAAATTCATAAATTCTCAAAGTGCACTATGCAGCACGTTTCCTCTTGTTACTCATTGTGTATTTGGGACATAAACTACAGTGGGGCCTTGACTTATGAGTTTAATTCGTTCCGTGACGGAGCTTGTAACTCAAATTACTCGTATGTCAAATCAAAAAGTGAACGAGTGAGACACGTGATCCTGGGCTGATGTTGTGGCGTTCACTGTGATGTTCGCTGCGCCAGCTAGCGGTGGGGGATAAATTTACAGAGAGGTTAGAAGAAAATCATCATGGGCCTCAAGCATATTTCTGCAACAACATTAATTCTGACTGAATACAAGCTTGATCCTCTGTCAATTAATTTAGCATCATTGAAATTTACCTTGTGATAAACATACACTTGTAATTAAGAAACTTGGGCATCTAAAACATTGGCGTGCTTCAATTTTCTCTCTGGTCAAATAAGGTATCCTTGATTAGATGATCTCTAACTCTGAGGTTTTTCTAATATAAAAAAATGACCTGCTCATTGCATGTCCTACATATCTTTCCAAATAAATGTCATTCAGATTAATTAAAAATATCAACAATCTGGGATACAGGTATTACCAAGATTGGCTTATGTTCTGACAATATTAAGGCTTATGAAATCTTCATTAGGAGCATGTCCATCATACTTGCTCATGTCTACTCCACCCAGCCATAAATGAAATAATGCAGTGTACTGTCAGAATAAGTTAGTTTTTCTCCCAGCTTTTTCAATCAATTGAGGTATGACAATTGCTATGTTACTTACTTATTAACTTAATTGATTGAGTCAATAATTATTCAATAAACTCCTACTATGTATTAAACATGTATTTTGAACAAAGGATACAATCTCTCTCTATAAAAGCCTAATATGAAAATTGTCCCCTTGGGCAGGAGTTTGACTGCTCACTATGACATGCACTGACCACTGGGGTGGCGCAGAACAAAGGAAGGCCCCACTGGCAGCTGGTAGCCAGGGAAGGGAGGCTCTGGCCAAGAGCTGGCAGCTGCTAGGGACTCTAACCTGTGCACAAATTTCACGCACTGGGCTTCTAGTAGTAAATAAGACAGACTTGGTTTCTCTCCTCATGGATAATGGGTTGAGATTTTTTAATGGGTTGATGATTATTTGGTTTATGATTTGTGTGGAATATACCAAGTATCACAGCCTCAGAATTTTATAATTGGAAGAAATCTTACAGATTATATAGTTTTATCACTTTATTTAGCAAATATGGATGTTGAGACCTACAGAAGTAAATAGGTTTGTCTAAAGAAATAAAACAAATGATTAAAGATTTAGGAAAAGCAGATAGAAATTCTGACTAGTCAAATCCTCACTGTTTATTATAGTTGTAGGAATAATATGTTGCTCAAAAAAAAAAAGAAAGAAAGAAAATAAGGCACCTCATGTGATTAATTATTCTCTGGCACTTAGGATAATCTTAATTTACTTGTTGGGTGTCATCTTTGGGAAATATAAATGAGAAAAAACATGAAAAGGTCTAACAGCAACATCTGATTAATTTTTCATGAACATGTTGCTCAAGACTATTAATCTTCTAAGGATGCTACTTTGAAAGGTAGTTCTCTCACCCAGCTGGCATGGCTCATTGGTTGAGCATTGACCTCTGAACCAGGAGGTCATGGTTTGATTCTGAGTCAGGGTATATGCCTTAGTTGTGGGCTAGATCCCCACTGTGGGGTGTGCAGAAGGCAGCCGGTCAATGATTCTCTCTCATTATTGATATTTCTATCTCTCTCTCCCTCTCTCTTTCTATCTGAAATCAATGAAAATACATTAAAAAAAGATAGGTAGTTCTCTCAGGAATAGTTCCCCACATACTTTATATTAATTATTTTATATTTTCTTTTCTCATAAAGATTTCCCATGAATGATTTACTTTCTTAAACTGAAGATTAGAATTTTTAAACAAACATCTTGAAAAGGACCTTTCTATTTGTTGCCAACAACACAGATCTGAAAATGGGGCCTCATTCTTTTGTGGGAGCTTTGAATATAAAGGATCCTCAGACAATCTTCACAACTTTCCCAATATACTCCATGGTGTAGTATACCAGGCTGAGAGTCAGAACGGTGAGTTAGCCCCAAACCTTGACCATATGATCTCGGGCAAGTCACAAAATGACTCTATGCACCAGTTTTCTAATCTGTAAAATAAGAAAAATTTGTAGCAATCTTAAAACACCCTTCAATACTGAATACTGTGCCATTAGAGCTGGAAAATTAGGATAATGCCTGTTAATTGAACCATACTGCATAATGATTATTCTGATAGTCACTGGTACTATTCACCCATGTGTCTTTCTCTTTCTTCTGAGCACGTCATAGGTTTGTTCTTCCTCATCCCCTTGAGGTCATCCATTATTGTGTGGCTTGTTTGTAAAATGTAGGTGGCTGTTTAGTAGGATATGAGACCCATAACCACTAGACACAATAAACCCTGGAGAAAATGTTGCAGGGGTTGAGGTTTTGCATGTATTTTATGCTAAATTGTGTGTATGTGTGGAATACTATTTATAAGTTTGCTTGCTCTGCCTCAAAGCTACATGATCTCTGGCATCTGGAAGCAGGTGTTTTAGGAACCACAATTGGGTAAGTGCAGGAATCAAGCAGGGGCTGCTTCCTTTTAAGAGGGATCTGCCTCACAAGAGAGAATTTGTGATCAAACAAGGAAAAATCCATTGCTTTGGGAAATCAAGAATTAGATTTAGTCAACAAGGAATAATTAAAATTTGGAAGTAATTTGCTGAAGAATTGGTTTATAGGGCAAGTAGATGAGCAAATAGTCAACTAGAACTGAAGAAAGAACATGGAATTAATTCTTGGGCAAATAAAACAGAGGAAGCAGAACTGAAAATTTTGGAAAAATTTCAGGAAGCGAGATAGACATGTAGCACAGGTGAGGTGAGATGTTCTGTGAAGCTGATGGTCATACCACCTGGAATTAAAGGACAGGTGAGAGGATGCAAACAAGAAGTGTATTCAATAAATTTTTCTTAACTGTTTTTGGTCAAATGTTCTGTCTTCTTTCTTTTTCCCTTCTCCAAATACTTCTGTTCCCATCAATATACTGATTTGCTTTTATATGTCAACAAGGGCCTCTATATAAGAAAATCAAACCCTTTATTTGTCTTATTTACACCTCAAAAGCACTCAACAGAGTTAACCAAATGACCATTTTTCTCTGTTAAAATGTCATTTGGTGGCTTTTTTGAGAGATATTTTCTTACTTTATCTCCCTTTTTTCCAGATTTCCTTTCCTAGTTCATTTGCCTGTCACATGTTAAATCTCCTCAGATCTTCAGGGATTGGTCTTAGACATAGCAATCAAATTCCTTTCTGCCAAACACATTTTATCCTTACTTTTCTCTTTAAAAAAAAAAAAAAACTAGTGATAATCTGGTTAGTGATAATATGTCTGATATAGCTAGTTTGGGCTCATCAATTTGATTTCAGCTGAAATGTCACTTTAGGAAGGAAATTCTCCCAGAAGAATCTGTATGCATTTTTGTAATTAGCACGTTTGTCTTAACAAATGTATTAATTGAACAATCTTTCTGTATTATCTCTTTTCTACTGGACTTTCAATTCTTTAAAGATAGAAGTGGTGTCTCCTTTGCTTATTTCTGGGTCTTGGTTTCACAATAATTTGGCACATGAAAGGCTAAATATATCAAATAAATGAATTTAAAGAGTGATACTTATTGATATCTGATTGCATCTTTTTAAAGGTAGTGGCTTATTTCCCTAATAATTTAATTTCCCAAATGTTCTCCTTCTGCCAAGAGTTGACACTTACATCTCATTATTAGTTACAACCTCTTCTTTAATATATCTATTAGCCTCTTATGTTATTATTTTATCCTTGTAAAACGGCCAATGAAAATATTTTCTTGGCCTAGATTCTTGCTCAAAAATTGTGATATTGTTCTAACTTGCCTTGTAATTTCCCCAACCTCATGAGAAATATTTATTTCTAGATATTCAGAAAGAAATCATTTTGTGCCAGTTCTTTTCTAATTACAGGCTAAGAAATTGCTTGGGGCACTATTGATTGACTCAGTGATATGAAAAACAGAAAATTATTATGGTCATATTTTTTCATTGCCCCATTCTTATTATTAGTTTTATTATTATTTCATATGATCAAAGTTTGACAGTTACATTCTCTTTTTTTAAAGTATTGTAACATTCTCTTTTGTAGTCATAATTCCCATTGTGCTTAGTCTTAATTTGGTATTTCAATGATTCCTTTGCTCAGCACCAAGCAATTCATCATGGTTCTGACATTCATAACTATTTGGACTCAACTTTTTACCAGCCAAAGATCATCAAACATATTTCTTAAATGGCCATGTATATGGATATTTTAATCTCTAAATTCATCCAATCTTAAGAATGTTTGACTAGGTTTCAATGACAACTTGACTGAATATAATAACCATAGACTACATGTTGTCTCAAAAATGTGTAGACATAGTTCTGAGGAGATAGAAGAAGAGGGCTAGGTAGTCAGGGACGTGACCCAGGGGAGGAAAGTAGAATGGGAAGTCCAAGAATAACAGGATCTTGTAAATGTGGACAGGATGCAACTTGCTGACTGTGTCCTGTTCTGAGCAGCTTGCTAAACGTGCCCACCTATTCCGAGAAAAACGAGAGACAAACAAAATGACCTAGAACTGAACCCAGTAGGTGGGAGTTGCTGGGCAGGGAAAGAAGGGTGCACATGTGGGAGACGTGTGCTTTAAAATGTATGGATGTTCCTAAGATAGGCAGCTTATAGATAACCAATCACAAGACAGTGAGGCATATAACCAATCCCAATGATGTCACTAAAGCAGAATTCTTTGAAAGAACCAATCAAAAACCAGCAAAGCATATATCAACTCCTAGATAAAGAAGCACACACTCCTCTCTCTGGCACACTGGGTTTCTGGTGCTCCGGTGGGCAGGGGATATGCTCCCCTGTGCCCACGTGGCTTACGCCATATGGGACTCCACACATGAACTAATGGGCTTTAATTAGCTCGGATGTTGAACCACACCTGGCTGAATAGAAGCTCTGGACATAGGCCTGCTTTGGGCTCTCATGGAACCCCAGCTGCACCTTTTCCAGGACCGGCTTAAGGGGCATGGGACTTTGGAACCCGAGACAAAGAAACTTTGCCAGCAACCCACTTTGTGCCCCTTCCAGCTGCTCCTCGCTGCAGGGAGTCCATCTCTCTCTTAATAAACTTTGCTTCTGCTTACCGTCTTTATCTGTGAACTCATTCTTCATTTTGTGAGACAATGAACTCGACCCAAAATGTCGGCATCAATTCTGTTGTGTTATATCTTTGAACATGGTTGTACAAAAATTGGAGTCTTGCCTACACTTTTCTACTTTGTTCATAGAATTGATTTTCTGTATGAAGGTATAAAAGTTATTTCTATATTCTTCAAGTTTAATAACTTGACCAGGATGTGACTCAGAATCTATGTAACATTTTATTTTCCCTGAAGATGGAATGATGTTTAAAGCATCAGGATAATTTTTCAAACTTTTAAAAAGTATGATACAGATAAAATAGTGTAGATTAACTTGTATGATCTTGGGAAAATTATTTCACCCTTGCATTTCTCAATTCCCTATTAAGGGGAATCCTTACAGGGTAATCTGATCCAACATAAGAAATTCTCAGAATTCTTTACTCTCATCCTTGCAACAAGAAAAAATGGAATAAGCTGAAAATCAACACATCTTAGATCCATTACATAATTGACATCGTAGGGTAAACTGCTGCCTTCCCAAACTGGAGAGGCAGGGGACTACAGAGAGTTATGCCTCATTGGGGATAGAAACTTCTTGAGCCAGTAACTTGAACAGTAGTTGAGGAATTGCTAGAGGCTGAGCATGGACCAGATCAAGCTGGTATCCTGGGGGACTGCCCGGTGTTAGGGAAACTCTAAGCTTTTGTGACTTTTACCTCCAGGAGCCCCAGCTGGTTCTCACAATGATAATTTGAGGAATAAATATCTCATGCTTCTATCACGAGGGGGGAAAAAGGAGCCACTTTGTAAATAATCACTTTAAATGTGAATGGGCTAAATCAACAAACAGTAAAACAGAAACCAAGTGAATAACCAATGGACAAGGGACAGTATGGGGGTGAGGGCATGTGCTGGGGGTTGGGAGCGGCCAGGGAGAGGTCAATGGGGGGAAAAGGAGACATATGTAATATTTTCAACAATAAAGAATTTAAATTTAAAAATAGAAATAATGAATATAAAATCAAGATTCCACTTTATGTTGTCCACAAGAAACTACTTAAACTGAAAAGCAAATAGATTAAAAGCTAAGGGATACAGAAAAAATACTATGCCAACACTAATTAAAAGGATGCTGGAGTAGCTTAATTAATTTTAGAAAAAAACAGACTTAAAAACAAAGAAGATTATCCAGGATAAAGAAGAGAATCACAAAAAGAGGTCGAGTCTCCAAAAAGAAATAACATTCTTAATGTGTATCTTCTTAACAACTGAGCACCAAAATGTGAGGTAAAAACTAATAAAACTGAAAATAGAAAGAGATACATCTACTATTACAATTAGAAACTTTAATACCCATCTATCAGTAATTTAACTATCCAGTAGGCAGAAAATCTGTATAAATTTAAACTAATAACACAATCAAATGACAGGATCTGATTGATAATTATAGATTACCTCATCCGAAAGTAGCACAATACACACTCTTCAAGTTCACATGGAACATTCATCAAGAGCACATTCTAAACCACAAAACATAAGTTAACAAATTTGAAAGAATAGAAATTATGCAAAATATACTCAGCACAATGGAATCAAACTACAAATCAATAACAGATAGATAGAAAAATCCAAAATATTGGAAATTATAGCATACTTCTAAATAACACATGGAACAACAAAGAATTTGAAAAGAATTTTAAAAATATTTTGGTCTAAATGAAAATGAAAGAAAAACTTATTTATGTCGGTAAAATGCAATGAAAATGGTACTTAGATGGAAATATTTGCATTGAATAAATATATAAAAGCAAATAAGTAAATAAAATAAAGCAGAAATAAATGAAATTGAAACCACAAAACAGAGAATATCAACAAAAACAAAAGTCTTTTCAAAAGATCAATAAAATGTATCAACCTCCAGCCATGCTAACCAAAAAATAAATAAATAAATAAGCTCAAATTATTAGAATCAGACATAAAAAAGGAGCCATCATTAAAATGGACAATAATATGCTAATGAGAGAATACTATGAAATATTGTATGCCCACAAAATTTAGCTAATGACTGAACTACCCAACTTCAAAACTTATAATAAAGCAAGAGTAATTAAGAACATGATATTAGTAAAGGAATAGACAAATGGAACAATAAACAGAATAAAGAGACCAGAAATAGACCCACACAATATAGTCAACTAATCTTTGACAAAGAGCAAATAGTGCAGGAAAAACTGTACATCCTTATGTCAAAAATGAATCTAGAGATGGAACTTAGTATGTCTTCCACACAAATTAATTCAAAATTGATTATAGACCTAAATGTAAAATGCAAAACTATAAAACTTTGAGGTGATAACCTAGAGGTAAATGTGACGTTGGGTGTGGCAATTAGATTTTAGGTACAACACCAAAGTATGGCCCATGACATAACAAATTAATGAGTTAGGCTTCATTAAGATTAAAAAATTTTGCTCTGTAAAATATACTGTTAAGAGAATGAAAATATTTGTAAAGCATATACCTAATATAGGATTTGTATTCAAAATATGTAAAGAACTGTTAAAACACAAATAAGAAAACAGACAAACCCAATAAAAAAATAAGCAAAAGGTCTGAATAGACACCTAAGAAAATGTACAGATGGCTAATAAGCATATGAAAACATGGTCAACCTCCTTTGCTATTAGAAATTAGTTAGAATAAGAATAGGATACCACTACAAACCAATTGGAATGGGCAAAGTTTGTTTTAAAATGTTGACAATATCAGATCCTGGCAATGTGGAGCTATACCATATCCTTTGCCTTCATTAAAAGCTTACTTGTATTCACACTGTGGAGCCCTTTAAAACTATCTACACCAACATTTCAAGTTATGAAACAATAAATTTACAACACTCTAGGACAAGCAAGAATATTTTCTTTCAATAAAAAATCCATCCCTCCTCCCAAAGTAGAACACAATTGTGAATTTGATAATAATTCTGTCTCTGTTTTTCTTTATAATTTTACCATTTCCATATTAACCCCTAAACATTATTTAGTTTTACTTTCTTTGACCTTTACGCAATGTTACATTATTATGTTCACTCATTTCATAGCTATATTACTATGTTATTTTATGAATATCCCAGTATGGGTTGTTTCTAATTTCAGAGTAGGATAAACTTGCCCTAAACATTCCTGTTTATGTGTCCTAATGTACGTGTGCATGCCTGTCTGCAGGGTATGTACTTAAGAGTGGGAATCTGAGGCATGAGTACTATGTTTTCTTTCAACTTTACAAGACAATGACAGTTTCCAAAGTGGCTGTATCCATTTATACTCCCAGCAGTGTACGTGTGTTCCCACTGCTCTATATCCTTCCAAATATTTGATATACTTAGAATTTATTTTATCCATTTTGGCAGATGTGCAATGGTATACCATTGTGATTTTAAATGCATTTCCCTGGTTATTAGTTAGATTGAGAATCTGTCATCTTTTGTTCTTTTTTCTTTTTAGCTATTTTGTTTCCCTTCTTTTGAAGTCCCTAATCAAGTCTCCTCCATTTTCCCAGTGGGTTGCCTGTCTGTTTCTCACTGATTCGTGAGAGAGTTTGGATATAAACCACTTCTCTGCTACATGTGTAGCACATATTCTCTCAACATTGCAGCTGAAACTGTCTGTGCCAACATTTCTTTATTATGACTTTCCTTGCCCCTTGCTTTCTGGTCTTTTATAATGAAGAGAGATTCTTAATTTTAATGTGTTAAATTTAAATAATTTTTATAATTAACGCTTTTCAAGTCTTCATGAAGAAGTCTGCACATAAAGGTCATGCAGATATTATCTTCTAAAAGGCATTCATAGATTTTAAGATTGTTTAGTAGCAACTATTGACTGCCATGTTAAGTCAACGATTACTTTATTTTGGAAGAGGGAGAATTTGATATGCAATATTTACAACAGATTCAATCTGTGGTTGAACACTCCTTTACTTATATACTTTAAGACTTTATAATCTAGTGAGTTTGTAACAGTGTTAGAAATAAAAAATAGAATTAATGGCTTGGGTTCTCTAGTTTCGAACAGGATAAGATACATTCAGATGTTCATTTTTTAAAGCTGCTTTGTGTCTTTGAAATAATTCATGACATCATTTCAACTTTAAATTTCTGCTGGAAAACAAAGTTACTAAATTTAAAGTTTCAGCTGCATATTACAGCAAAGGGCAAAAAAAAAAAATTCCCTTTAGTCTTACAACTTAATGTTATGTGTTTTTCAGAGACTGGTCTTTACATCTTTCTTTCTTTCTTTCTGTCTTTCTTTCTTTCTTTCTTTTTTTTGGTGTGATCTCACTTATTTTTAAATATTTTCAGAGTTGTTGCCTCATCTACTGATTCATTGTTTTGTTTTACAGCTTATTAAAAAACTTTTAATAAGGATGGCCATCTGTTTGCCTTTTTGGAAAAGTGTCTATTCAAGTCCTTTGCCCATTTTTAAATTGGATTGCTTGTATTTTTTGGTATTGAGTTTTATAACTTTTTTATAAACTTTGGATAGTAACCCCTCATCAGATGTATTGGTGAATATGTTCTCCCTATAAGTGAGTTGTGTTTTCAATTTGTTGATGGTTTATTTTCTGTGTAAGGCTTTTTAGTTTGATATTGTTTCTTTTGTTATTTTTCTTTTTTCCCATGCCAGAGGAGAAAAAATCAGAAAAAAATATCATCAGAAAAATGCAAATTAAAACCACAATGAGATATCCCCTCACACCTGAAAGAATAGCTGTCACCAATAAATCAACAAACAACAAGTGTCGGAGAGAATGTGGAGAAAAGGGAATCCTCGTGCACCGTTGGTGCTCTTAATTTACTCTTTTCTTCTGAAAGGAAAATCAAATCTAGAGGTAATGAAATAAGTAGAAGAAAATAAGATATCGAGGACTTAACTGGAGTCATATGTTGATCTTGCTTACACAGAAATAATACTACCATTGCCTCCTCTATCATTTCAAACATACATAGAAAACTTGGAAATAAAATATTTCCAAGTAATCTTGGGTAATATATTACTTTAATCTTGGGTAAAAACAATGGTCTTTGCAGTAGTATTTAGTGATAAAGCTGTCAACTTTTATTCCCTGAATTAGTCTGTACTAGGGTTCATCTGTGTTAGTTATTCAGGGTTCTTCAGAGAAACAGGAAAAAAAATTATATATATCTTGTCTAACTCTGAAAGTCTGAGCAGAGGGTATCACCTCAGTAGTCAGGCAGGTGATACTTTAATTACCAGTTTGTGATGTAAATATTTAAGATAACTTAGGTCTTCAAAAAAAAAAAGAGTTAATGGATGTGTACAACAATGTGGTTATTGGTGGGGGGAGGTGGCATGGGGAGAAGTGGAGAAGAGTACAGGGGAGATAAATGATAAAGGACAGAGAATTGACAGGGTGGTAAACAAACAGTACAGTGTATAGATATGTTGTAGAATTATGCACCTGAAACCTGTATTATTTGTAACCAGTTTCACCCCCATAAATCCAATAAACATGTTATTTTAAACTTAAGTGATATCAACATATATCATACCTATATTATTTTAGAATCTAAACTAGAGACCCAGTGCACAAAAATGTATGCACTTGGGGAGGGAGGGGGAGTCCCTAGCCCGGCCTGTGCCCTCTCGCAGTCTGGGATCCCTCAGGAGATGACCACCTGCTGGCTTAGGCCCGCTCCCTGTGGGATTGGGCCTAAGATGGCAATCAGACATCCCTCTGGCAGCCCGGCAGCCCTCAGGGGATGTCCACTTGCCAGCGGGGAGCAGACCTAAGCTGCAGTCGGACATCATTCGTGCTTCAGAGGAGGTGAAAGAGGCTCCTGCCACCACCGCTGTACTGGCCGCCATTAGCCTGGCTTGTGGCTGAGCAGAGCTCCCCCTGTGAAAGCACATTGACCACCAGGGCACAGCTCCTGCATTGAGCATCTGCACTCCCTGGTGGTCCGTGTGTGTCATAGTGACCAGTCATTCCCAGTTGTTCTGCTGTTAGGGTCAATTTGCATATTACCCTTTTATTATATAGGATAGAGGCCTGGTGAATGGGTGGGGGCCAACTGGCTTGCCCTGAAGGGTGTCCTGGATCAGGGTGGGGGGACCCGCTAGGGTGCCTGGCCAGCCTGGGTGAGGGGCTGATGGCTGTTTCGGAGCTTAGAGCAGGCCACAGCAGGCAGAGAACCTTGCCTCCATCACTGGAGCAAGCAAGCAAGCCTCCTGTTCACTTCAGCTGCCTGGCTGCCAGCCGCCATCTCCGTTGGCAGTTAATTTGCATATCGCCCTGATTAGCCAATGGGAAGCATGTCGGAGGTACAGTTAATTACCATGTATGTCTATTATTAGATAAGATACTTCATTATTAAACATTATTCTTTTCTAAGATGTACTTGTCTCTTTCCACCATTGTGGAGCCTGCGGAGCCTGCTGGGAACAGATCATCAGAAACACAAATATGTCTGGAAGGCTGGGCTCCAAGGCCATTTTTGACAACTATCAGTGGGCTCTCTGGAGCCAGAGGGAGCACACAGCTCTTCTTAAATTTGAAGGTGTTTATGTTTGAGATGAAACCGAATTCTGTCGGTTTCATAAGAGAGGTGCTTATGCGAACAAAGCAAAGAACAACACAGTGACTCCTGGTGGCAAACCAAACAAACCAGAGTGGTCTGGAAATGGTACTTGCAACAGAGGCATGGTCCTGTCAAATTTTGAAGCACCCTTTCCGCTAAGGCCATTGGACACAGAATCTGTGTAACACTGTACCCCTCAAGGATGTAAACTTATTGAAAAATAAGTAAATGTGGATTTTTTTCTCTTTTTAAAAATATTTTTAATCGCAGAGACAGTTGAGCTAATCATGGAAAATCACTATGTATCTTTTTAAAGTTAAATTTTTCTAGAAGAGGGATGTTCCACTCTTTTTGAAAGGTGTGACCAGTAATTTCTCTTACCAGTCACAGAACACTATGTCAATAGCCAATAACATTGATCTATTAATAATTCCTTATGGAAGTGTAACAATTACAGCTTATGAACTGTCTTCATGTGTCATTTCATTTGATTCTATCCAAACCCAAGATATATTATTTTTTTCCAGAAGAGAAAACTTGAGTAGAGATTTGTCAAAAGGCACACAATCGTTAATCACAGAACAGTGGTTCAGCGGACCTTTAACCTCCATTGCCGAGGCAAAGGGGTGGGAGGCTTGGCAAACTGATGGTCTGCCTCGGGCCACCTTGAGGAGCGTGCTGGAGCTGACCTGACTGTAAATAGGATTACCTGCATCCAGCCGTGGCCATTTTCCTTAGAGTGTGATTAAAGTGCAGAATATTCCTCATTCTCCTATGCTTTTCGAAAAGAAAGTTTTCAAATAAAAGTCACCAGGAATATTTGCATAAGATGAATAAAATTTCTTGGGGAAATATATTCCTAAAGATCAAAAGTACATGATTGAGTTTAGAATTTATAATTGTTTTAGACTGACTTAAACCTAATATGCTAAATATTCCAACAAGTTACATTTGCTCAGGAAAAATTATTTTTTCTTGAGTTTATTTTTCCAAAGATGAGAAGGAAAGAGAGTAGACAGTAAAGAACACAAGGGCAGACAATAAATCATCGAGGGGCGCATAGGTATGGTATTTGAAGACAGTACTTTAAATCACTTAAAAAGTTACAAAATCCATGGCTTGGTATTAAATTGGAGAAGTCAAAAGACATATTTTTCTCTTGCATTGATTTTAGTCTGTTACATCATTTGTGCATATTGCTACTTAATTTTGTCCTAGAATTTGGCAGTTGAAATGCTCATAGCAGCCCAGAACTTTTCCAACTTGATTTAAATAAAAATCTCTTGGTACTCTTACAGAACTCCTTTCAGACACAGCTCTCGGAATAAACTTCACTTATCATGTTTTCTTGTAGAAACCAGTGAAATCAACTAACTCTCCCATCTGATAATGCTCAGCTTATCTTAATTAAGGTTTCTGAAGAAAGAGCTGCAAATGAGATTCCAAGTGTTTCACAAGAAGACTGTATTTCTGTGAGGAGCTAATATGTGTAAAGGAATTAAGACAGATATTCCAGACACTGAAAATCTTAATCTCCCCTGAAATTAAAATAAAAACCACAGCTCTAGCCGGTTTGGCTCAGTGGATAGAGTGTTGGCCTGTGGACTGAAGGATCCCGAGTTCGATTTTGACCAAGGGCACATGCCCGGGTTGTGGGCTGGACCCTCAGTAAGGGATGTGCAGGAGGCAGCTGATCAATGATTCTCAACAATGATCTTTCTTTCTCTCTCTCCCTTCCTCTCTAAATTCAATAAAAATTTTTTTAAAAAAATTTCAAAAACATATAAAACTAGACATGAACATACAAAATTAGTGAGGCTGCAGTTTCTTCCTTTCTCTGTGGCAAATAGCAAGTGGTGTGAGGGAAGGGAAATGAGCCTTTGGCTTTCTGATTGGACAGGAAAATTCACAACTGGAAACAGCTTACACAGCGTTCCTCTGTTTCACTTATGCAAAAGCCTTTAGAAAGAAAATATAACTACTTAACAGCTCTAAATATAAAGACGCTCCCTCCCTCACCATCACTGATCCTTTTATCTTAAACCCAGGATTAACATTACATTGGTGGGAAAGTAAGATTTTGCCTGGAGCTTGAAAAGCAATGTAAAGGGAGTGGGGGTGGAGAAGGAGGAATGAGAGTATCTGTAATACTATCAACAATAAAAAATATATATATTTAAAAAGAGAAACAAACAAAAAACAAAAAAGCAATATAAATCATATTTATTTTAATGGATTAAACTGAATTCTATTTCCAAAAGGAAATACATTCTGATGATTTTTTTTCCTAATTTGATAGGAGAAACCACATTATGTATGTGTATATGTATGTGTGTGTCTATACAAGTATGTATATGTGTGTAGATATATATGCAGTTGTTTGATTTCAGTAAGATGAGTGAGGTTACAATCTCCAGGGAATTATGAGTCCTCATTGGTTAATACTGGTTAAAATTAAGAGCATGTCTTAGTAAGAATTCAACTTTATGGTAACTAAAGAGAGAATAATTTTGCATACATCTAAAATTCAATTTTAAGCTATCGAGGTACAGACTAGGAATTGACTTAACTTAATTTTTAAAACTATTTTGTAAATGGCGCTGGTTTTGAAAAGAAACTTCCTTCTCATTGGATCTGTATAACTTACCTGTGAAATCATTTTTGTATTGTCAATATTTGTATGAAGTAATTTATTGTGTCTTTTCTTATTAATTTTTTGATGTTTAGAAATATCTTGCTTTCTCTAGTCTTCCTAACTTGCCCCAAACTCTCCATGCCCACAGATTTTAGGCATTTTTTGATAATTAAAGAGAAAAACCAACAAAGCTTATGATTACTCCAATGCCTAAGGTAGAGTTACAGCAATCAATATCATCTGTTGGTATTTAGTCTGATTATTTACATTTAAGAACAGATTTTTTTAAAAGTACATTTCCATCAGCAACTGCTGAATAAAACTAGGAATCTACAATATTATGTATGCAACTTCATAGAGAGAATTTCAGTGACAGATTACACTGCATGGCTACCACACCTATAAAAGCAGAAAGCATATTTTTGAAACTCCAACTCATGGACTAACCTACAGGGGAAAATAAACTAACATCTTTCCATCTTCACAAATTACTGATCAATAAAGCACAACTTAAAAGAAGCTGACTAATTATATGAGGCTTGAAGCAATAGAATCCTCATTTACATATTAACAGACATTCATAGCAATGATTTCTGTCATGAGTCTGTATATGTTTAACATGATAAATTGCACCGGTAAGTCAGACAGACTTTTCTAATGCATAATAAAAAGGCATTACACAGTCTGAATATACATATTTGCTTACTACAGAAAAAAAAATGCAGCATTGATTTGAAAATTAAAATTAATTGTGAAATATATGGTCAGTCATAAAGCATCTACAACTTTTCTGGGAGTGAGCGGGAGAGTAAATTCATAGTTTTTAGAAAAGATATAAAAACCAAGATAACATTCTGTTTTCTTAATATCATTTGGATTATAGACTTTTTAACAGGGTTATAGATTTTTTTAAATCATTCAAACAGTTTTATTTACACAACCAGAGAAGGGAATGTTCTTAAAATATCAGCTTTAATTATTTTCAAACATATTGATATAAGAAGTTAAATTGTAGTGAAACAGCAACGAGACCACTGATATTAATATAGTTAGCAAAGGTCCACATTGGGTGGTATTGACATCAGGGAAATTTCCAAAACCAGTGGTTGCCACTGACGAAATCTTGAAGTAACCCATATTCACGGGGTGGGAAGGGGTATAGGCATTGCTGCTTGTCATAATTGGGGTCTCTTGCAACAACTTAACAACAAGCAAAGCAGCCCACAAATGCAGAAAATATGATTCATGAAACAACTAGGAGAGCAGTGTTGATATATGTGTCCAAAATGCTTTCAGAGAGTTGAGGCCATAGTATGCACTGCCCCTTGGAAGTATGGCAAGAAAGAGAACACAGAGAATGGGAGCCAATATCAACTTAGCTGAAAAAGAAGACAATAGAGCCATAAACTAGAGGAACACCTAAATGTTAATTTTGATGAATTTCTGGATTGTGAGTGAGAACTCTCAGGAGAATGAGAAACTACAGAGGGCCCAATATTTTGAGGGCTCTCATACTTAGGGGTTTTACCTTCAGAAGCCCTATCAGTTCTCATGGTGAAGACACAAGTAAAAAGTTGTCATTTTTCTGACTAACGGAGGGGAAAAGTCAACACTTTATTATGTAGGGAAGCATTATTTGTCAGCTCATTCTGTGTCTGTTTGGCAATAGGATTATTTTATTTTTTTAAAAATAATAGATTCAAGACGAACTTTGACCTTCTCCTCTACAGTCTAAAAAAACATAGCGCCCTAACTGGTTTGGCTCAGTGGATAGAGCATCAGCCTGTGGACTGAAGGGTACTGGGTTCGATTATGATCAAGGGCACATGCTCTGGTTGTGGGATTGATTCCCAGTAGGGGGCGTGTAGGAGGCAGCTGATCAATATTTCTCTTTCATCATTGATGTTTTTATCTCTATCTCTCTGAAATCAGTAAAAATATATTTTAAAAAAAGAATTTAGATAAGTGCCTGATCAGGAAGGAAGCTCTCCCATAGATAACTACAGCATAATATAAACTAGGTGGGGTGGCAGAGACTCCACAGCCTTCGGATCAGTGTCCACTCTGTGTCCTCTTGTCTCTGCATGCCCAACAAATATTTGTCTAATCAAACATTTGCTTTTCCATCTTCATGTGAATTGCTTTCTTCCCATTTGGAGTCCCAAACAATTACCCCTTCTGCTTTAGTCAAGATGGCATACAAGCCTCAACTGTTGGGCCCTAAATGCTATGGAACCCCATATGCATGGATGTAATTAAATTTGATTATTCTTTTCTGTTAATCTGTCTTCTGTCAATTTAATTCTTAGACCAGCCAGCAGAACTTAGCAGGGCAGAAGAAAATGTCTTCCCTCCCAACAGAAGTATGCTCAGGGCCTTCTCCTTAACAGTAACAAAGGCTTGCTCTGTAGGGGAAAAGAAATGACAGAGCCTTATCCAATCTGAAGGTAAGGCAATTATGTGGATCCAGTGTGCTTTAGCCTTTCTGTCTCTCCTAAGGTGATGGAAAGAGCTGAGAAGCACTTGGGAGGCTCACAGCCTAGCTACACAGTCACTAAAAGCCTGAGATTTAATCATGGGATTATAGAAAATTGCATCTCCCCACATCTCCCCACCACATCAACAGTGCCCTACTATAATGACAGTGGGTACAAATGAAAGACCTGCGAGGCACACACTTTTTTAAAGAAATACTTCTTGGGGCACCCCAAAACAGGAGCGATAAAAACAAGAACACCAGAAGAAATTGTAACCTCTGGCCCCTATACCTACAGCAAACATTAAACACAGCCTAAATCCTAGCCAGATAAACTTCAAACTTCATACTACAGGTTGACTATCTTAGTTCCTAGTACTTGATGCATCATGTCAGATTTTCAATAAAATTAACCATGCTTGTTAAAGGCATCATCACCCCAAAAAGAAACCCCGTATCCTTCAGCTGTCTTTCCCAGTCCTTCCTCCCTATAGTTTCTATCAAACACAAATTATAATTTAATAATCTTACAACAGTATATTTTCATTTCCCTTAGCCTATAATTTATCTACCTATTTCAAAGTTTATAGCATATGTAGATATAAATTGTATAATATTTGTAGGATAGATACAATAAGGGAGATAAAAATATTCCAAAATGAGATACTGATGATGGTTGCAGAACTCTGTGAATATATTAAACACTGAATTGTATACTTTAAAGTGTGAATTTTAGAATACATAAATTACATCTCAATAAAGCTGACACTTTTTAAAAAGCCCACAGTTTTACTTTATGTCTCTAAAATGTCCCTGTTCTGTACACTTTAAATATATGAAGTCATACAGAATGTTGTCTTTTGTGGTTGCCTTCTTACACTTACCATAATATTTTCAAAGCTTACTCATTGTTTAAAAAAAAAAAAAGAAAAACTGTAGAAACCATTTACCTTTAATGGGATTACTGATAAGAGTTTCATCTGCTGTTTGTTTCTTTATGTCTTTTGTGTATTTGTTCCTCTATTCATATACGACCTTCTTTTTTGTAAAAGACGTATATTGTAGTGTGTACACTACAAGGATAGACTAGAAAAACACTTTGAGGTGACAAAGATTTTTTTAAATTAGAGAACAAAGTTATAAGCCATAACAAATAGCTAAATTGTACTTTATGAAAATTAAAACATTTTGTTCTTTAGAATATACTCTGCTAAGTAAATAAAAAAGCAAGCCATGGGCTGTACAAAATACTCACATTCCATGTTTGACAAGGGAATTGTACCAGATTATATAAAGTACTCTTAAAACTCAATAAGGAAGCAAACCAAACTTAAAAATGGGCAAAAAATGTTCACAAGGCAAGAAATATGAACAATAAAAAGACAAAAAAGATGTTTTAACAACATTAGTCATTGGGGAAATGCAAAGTATAATTTTAATGAGACACCACCTTATGCTCATTAGCAAGCTTAAATTTTTTAAAAAATTGTATAATACCAAACACAAATGAGGCTATGAAACAACTGAATATCTTAAATATTGCTGGGGTAAAATAATAAAATAATCTTGGAAAGTTGTGTTTTTTAGTTTCTTATGTAGTTAAACATATTTGCCATATAACCCAGTAATCCTATTTCTAAGTATTTAACCAAGAGGATTTAAAGTATATGTCTACATGAGGAATTTTATAGGTTCTTTATTCATGGTTGCTGAATCAATATATTGAGTTATATTCACACAGAAATTACTAATCAAAATAAAATAAAATTCATCAAAACATACATTTAGCATAGGCACAGTTTTGTGTATATACTCAAACCTCAATAAAACATGAAAATCAAAACAAATAAGTGAATGAGCTGCTAGATGCAACAACTTGGATGAATTTCAAAACATTATGCTGACCCAAAGAAGCCAGTCACAAAATAGTGCATAGAATATAATTCTTGTATGAAAACATAGAATAAGTAAAATAAATTTATCTTAAAGCAAACAAATGGTTGGCTGCCTGGAACCAGAGTTGAGAAACACAGGTAGGAAGTGAGTGCCTACTTTGTCAGGCAAGATATTCCAAAGCAGTTTTTAAATTTATCTTTTCCATTAAACAATGCCCCCCTTCACAAAAAACAAATGGTTAACAGTGATTGCGTTAGATGTCAGGCACTTTATTATTTATTTTTAATTTTTATTGTTGAGAGTATTACAGATGCCCCCTCCCCTTCCGCCCCGCCCCCTTCCCCTTTATATATACACAGTGCCAGATTGTTCTATTGCCAGCCGTGGTTTAGATGGGAATTGCATGTCTATGAATGCCCTTCCCTGTACAGATCGAGGTTTGTGTTGGCCGAAGGAAGAGAGAGAGGTGACGCAGCAGCTATGATTCTCTGGAGGTCTTTTGGAGAGAAGTAGCGGAGGGTTCCAGCGTTCTTGTCTTGCCCGGATTTTTATCTAACTCACCTACCTGCTGAGCAGCAGCAGATCCACCACCAAACTCTTCACTGTGAACCTGCAGAAGCACTAAGTACACAAAGGCGAGAGCGTCCTATAAGTGTCTGCGAGCTTCCCTGTCCCAGACCCACTTAGGCAGTTTGATTTGGTTCTTCAGGTTTATCTGCAAGCAGTGATTTTTCTTTAAACACCCAGTTACCTATTCCGATCATTTCTTTTCCTAGCTCCTTTTTCCTTTTATTTTATTTTTTTTATTATTATTATTAGTCATGTTTGCAGAGTTGCCATGCCTCTCCCTGCCATCCCCATCTTGCTTATGCTTAAAGCAGAGACCTCCTATTTGCTTTATCTGGGCCCAGTTTGTTTTCACTTCTGACCTACAGTGTAAACACTTTTTTTGTAGCCTGGTGGCATGGAGTGAAAGGCAGGCATTTTGTTCTAGAAGTCCACTGTGTGCTAACTAGGGCCCAGTCCACTGGGCCAGAGGTGTCATCCATTCCCTGGGCCTGGTTTACTGTCCAGACTCAACACAGCACTGTGAAATATGATAAGTCCTCTGGTTTTTCTTGCCTGTACTCCAGTTCCTCAGTGGTATGTTTCAAAAGTGTCTGCTCTGGCGGGATTTCCCTTCACTCCTCCTCCGCGGCAGCCTCATTGCCCAAATTGCTTTTGTTAGTTTTCTAGAGTTGTCAGCTTCCTTTCCCCCTCAGTACTGCTCTGGGAGGTGAGTTTTGTAGACTTACTAAATGTTTGTTAAACTAAATTGCTGACTGATTTTTCCCAAGTAATACCGAAATAAAATTTTAAAAGCTGTTACTATTTTAGGCTTTATTTAATGGGCATGAAATATTGATTGACAAAAAACGTAGTGGAAAGACAATACAATTTGAGGGTAGAAGTGACAGAGAGTTGGGTTCTAGTCCTGGCTTTGCAAATAACTACTTCTGTGTCTTAGGGAAAGTCAGTTCTACTTGCAGTTTTAATTTACATTTGTTGATTACTAATGAGGTTGAAATTTTCCTCATATATTTATTGGCCATTAGTATTTGCTCTTAAAAGACTTGCCTACCCTTTTCCTTAGTTTATTTTTCAATTGGTTCTTGGTTGTTTTGTCTTCTGCCTCAAAGAGGCAAACTATGTGCATAGTCTTTGTTACATTTCAAATTTTTAATCTCAACTTGTTATTTATTTGACTTTTTTATAGACAAAAATTTTAAATTTAGTCAATTATACTTGTTAGTCTTTTCCTTTAAAGCATCTTGATTTCAAAAGGCCTGCTTCACCTCAAGATAATTATA
>NW_006289416.1:3617624-3618219 GCF_000327345.1 Myotis davidii
TAAATCTTTTACCTCCTTAGTTAAGTTTATTCCTAGGTATTTTAATTTTTTTGGTGCAATGGTAAATGGGATTGCTTCTGTAGTTTCACTTTCTGTAAGTTCACGCTTGGTGTAAAGAAATGCCATGGATTTCTTAGCATTAATTTTGTATCCTGCTACATTGCCGAATTCATTTATTTAAGTCTAAAATTTTTTGATGGAGTCTTTAGGGTTCTGTATGTACAGTATCATGTCATCTGCAAATAAGGACAGTTTTACTTCTTCTTTTCCAATCTGGATGCCTTTTATTTCTTCTTCTTGTCTGATCGCAACGGCTAGTACTTCCAGTACCATGTTGAACAGGAGTGGTGAGAGGGGGCATCCCTGTCTTGTTCCTTGTCTTCTAGCTCGCTGTGAGCTTCCCTGTCCCAGACCCACTTAAGCAGTTTGATTTGGTTCTTCAGGTTTATCTGCAAGCAGTGATTTTTCTTTAAACACCCAGTTACCAATTCCGATCATTTCTTTTCCTAGCTCCTTTTTCCTTTTATTTTATTTTTTTTATTATTATTATTAGTTAAGGTATTACAAATGTGTCCTCTTCCCCCCCCCCCCCCAC
>NW_006289416.1:3618268-3618624 GCF_000327345.1 Myotis davidii
TATTTTCCACGTCCATGAGTTCTCTCTCTTTTTTCTTTTTGGTTCAATCCCTCCACCTCCTCCAACACTAGCCCCTCCTGCCAGAGCTGTCTGCCTGCTCTCTATCTGTCTAGTCTGGCTCTGTTTTGCTTGGTAATGCAATTTGTTCATTAAATTCCACATACGAATAAAAGCATATGGTACTTGTCTTTCTCTGACTGGTTTATTTCACTTAGTATGATGCTCTCCAGGCCCATCCATACTTCTCTTCCTTTTAATGGCAGGGTAGTATTCCACTGTGTAAATGTACCACAGCTTTTTTATCCACTCCTCTACTGATGGACACTTGGGCTGTTTTCAAATCTTGGCTATTTGTA
>NW_006289416.1:3618972-3627997 GCF_000327345.1 Myotis davidii
ACTATTTTCCACGTCCATGAGTTCTCTCTCTTTTTTCTTTTTGGTTCAATCCCTCCACCTCCTCCAACACTAGCCCCTCCTGCCAGAGCTGTCTGCCTGCTCTCTATCTGTCTAGTCTGGCTCTGTTTTGCTTGGTAATGCAATTTGTTCATTAAATTCCACATACGAATAAAAGCATATGGTACTTGTCTTTCTCTGACTGGTTTATTTCACTTAGTATGATGCTCTCCAGGCCCATCCATACTTCTCTTCCTTTTAATGGCAGGGTAGTATTCCACTGTGTAAATGTACCACAGCTTTTTTATCCACTCCTCTACTGATGGACACTTGGGCTGTTTTCAAATCTTGGCTATTTGTAAATAACACTGCAATTAACATAAGGGTGCATATATCCTTTGGATTAGAGTTTCAGGTTTCTTTGGATAAATTCCCAGAAGTGGAATCACTGGTTCTAAAATTCAGAAAGAACTTATAAATCTCGACACCAAAAGCCAAACAATCCAATTAAAAAATGGAGAAAAGACCTGAATAGACACTTCTCCCAAGAGGACATACAGATGACCAAGAGACATATGAAAAGATCCTCAATGTCACTAATCATCAGAGAGATGCAAATTAAAACCACAGTGAGATATCACCTCACACCTGTCAGAATGGCTACCATCAACAAAGCAACAAGTGTTGATGATGTGGAGAAAAGGGAACCCTCGTGCACTGCTGGTGGGAATGTGAACTGGTGCAGCCACTGTGGAAAGCAGTATGAAGGCGCCTAAAAAGACAAAAACAAAAAAATGGAACTTCGTAGCTGCTTTGACAACCTTGTTATTCTAATTCTGGTAATGAATCCCCTACCCCCTATCCCTCAGAGTACTCGCACCATGACTAAACGCTAGAGCACGCATCCCTCTCTCTTCACAGTCATGTGCAATAGTTTAAAAAAATATTTTCCTGGTTGTGTGTTTGTTTGTTTTTTCAGGATTTTACCTTTTAAAAAACATACTCACGCAGAGATTAATAATGTAAATTATTTTAACTAAGAAATGACTCAGGTAATGATAATTGAGTATGTTAAGTGTTGCTCATAAGCTATTTCCTTCGTCACTCAGTGATGCTGACTCTAAATTTCTAAATTGCAGGCAATAGGGCTCCAGATTTTTTCCAGAATCAATTACTACTGACAGTGCCACTGGAAGTCCCTATGGGCAGTCTCTCATCCTTTCTCTTCTGTTTTACTGTCCATATTCCCATAACTGTTCACTCAAGAAACATTTACTGAATTCAGATTTTGTTCTAGACATTATTTATTTATTATTTTTATTTTTTAAAAATATATTTTTATTGATTTCAGAGAACGAAGAGGGAGAGAGATATAGAAACATAAATGATGAGAGCGAATCATTGATTGTCTGCCTCCAGCACAAACCCTACTGGGGACTGAGCCAGCAACCTGGGCATGTGCCTTTGACTGGAATTGAACCTGGAACCCTTCAGTCCACAGACCGATGCTCAATCCACTGAGCCAAACTGGCTAGGACTGTTCCAGACATTACTTAAAAATGGACCCAAGGAATCCACAATAGAGAAGCCATCATATGATGGAAAACTGAACTCATGAAGAAGCACATACAAGGTACTCTGGGCTCACTAACAAGGGGGTGACTAAATGTATAGAGAGTGAGTTTTTCAAGGCAGCCTTTATAGAGGATTAATGGATTGCTAAACTGAGCCTTATTAAAAATATCTAAAGTAAATTTATGTGAGGTTTACTTTTTCCGCCACATATATTAATTTCCTTATAAAAGCTATTCTTGATAGAAAATTCAGGAAATAAGCAATTTACATAAAAATATTCTACCCATACTTCAAGCACAAAAATATATATTTCATAGTTATCTAGTGATGTTAATTTTTTAAGGTTCTGGTCACTCATTTATTTTTATTGCGATATGTATCATTAATTTTCCTGACAGTTTTGAAGAACTCTATAATATGGGCCCTATAAATTTGTTATAAGCTCTTCCTCTATAATAGAGATTGTATTTTCTTTCCAAGTTTGTCATTTGCTGTTTTGATTGTGATATTTCAGTCTGGATCACTGCAGAAAACAGGTGGTGCATCCAAAGGGTTTAATTTTAAAAAGTTTACAAAGCAATGGGCATGGTTAAGATAACAAAGAAGGGATAATGAAACACCCAGGATTAGTCACAGCAGGGTGGGGTTACCCTTTCTAGTCTTGGAGCAGCAAAAGGTGGAAGCAATGATATCGATTCTAATCTGAACAGGATCCACAGAGGCCCTTTTGGTCTCCTGCTGGTGCCACCCATAGGTCAATGTAATCGAGAAGCTAGAAGGCAGTGGCGGCCCAGTCTTGTAATTAATAGAGGTCGGTCTCCAGGAGCACAAACTAAATAGAGAAGAGCAAAAATGAGCCACAAAAATGATTTGATTTATAGAATATTCCATTTTTCGTATAGTTAATGAACACTCTATTTTTCAGTTTGCAATTTCATCTGTAAGACACCTTCTTCACCCAGAGATGATACAACTTTATTTCTTCTGCTTTTAGGTGTTTTAAAAAAATATTTTCCATTTGACTGGATTTTTTCCTGTTCTGAGATGACTCATTGCTCTTTCTTTAAGAACTTCACTCTCACTTTTTCTTCTATCTGAATAGTCTCCTAATTATAGTTTAATCAAATTAAAGTTATCCTTTAGATTTCTAACAAGACTCTGCCTTACAAGTGATAAGAGTTATTGGGGGCCTGGGACCAAATATTCACTTTACATTGACAGTGTTAAATTTTACCCACATACTCCTGGAAAGCTACAACAGGTAATAAATACCTCTGTCTTCTGTGTCCTAAGAAATGGTTAAAAAATGCAAAGAACTACCCTTTCTCATATGACTAAGAAAGATGCTCAGATAACACCCTTTTAAAAATATGGCTGTACCAAACAAAAACACTATAAATATCTCCTTTGCCTTATTAATGATTAGCTGAGTTGTTTTGTACCCACTGAGCAATCTAGATAAAACACCTGCTACCTTGACTTGATCAAATTTTAGTTAAACTTCTCTTCTCTTCCACATCGGGTCCCTTAAACTTGACTCACCTTTGAGCAAGCATTGGAACTCAGAACAAAGCCTCCTTAAATCAGATCAGGCCTTTGCTCATCTCGAATTCTCACTCCTGGATTTTTTGTGCTTTGTTTACTCCTTCCTATAGAAGGAAAGCCTTTTTTGGCCTGACCTTTGAATTACTTACAGACCTTATGGTCCTTATAGTCAGTCAGCATAAGAGCCCTTTCCTCAACCTTCCTCTCTCTCGCAAAGACCCCTCACTGTGTTGTTAGAGTCCTATTCCCCCAAGCACAATAATCCATTTGAATAAAGTTTCTCTTTACTTAAACTTCAATTTGTTTTTTATTTGACAGCACTTTTCCCCTTGCTCATCTCTAGGGCTGCTAGAGTCTGGGAAAGGAGTACTCATTCATTCAACATCATTTATGGAGCAGCAACTCAGTGCCAATACTCTGCTTGATGCTGGGGATACAGGGAAGAGAAAGGCACAGTCCATGCCATTAGTGAACTTATAGGATTATTAAAACACAGAACAACAAGTGCTAAAAAAAAAAAAAAACAACCCAAGACCAAAATTACCAGTTGCTATGAACAATGAAGGGGCACTTATCCCTGAGCAAGGTAACATAGAGGATATTGTCAGAAATCAGCAACATTTGAGATGATGAAAATATATTATTGAATATCAACTCAGAAAAGTCTATTGCAGGCAGTTAAGCACTGTTTAAAGTTGGAAATGTCAGAAATGAGTATAACTGAGACAGTCAATAAAGGCTTCATTTGTACATAGGTGAGGTGAGCCTTGAAGAATACTGAGGGTGTAATGACATGGAACGAGTGGTAGATGTTTCAGCAAAGTTTTATGAGAACAAGGATGTGGAGCAGAGTGTATATGTTGGGGAGAACAGAAGAATCCGTCTTCACATTTGCATTTCTCTTCTCAGAGCACTCTTTCAGCACCCACTGGAATCCACACCTATGTTGAGCTTATAGTGTGCCGTAGAAATCATGTCTCTTACTCTCTATATTTATAGTTTATTTTTACATAGGCATCTGTCTGTAGAGCTAAATGCATTAGAGAGCACAACCACCATTGCACATATTTTTCCTCAAAGCAGGACTCAGATGACCGATGGCTCTATTTTCATGGTGACATCAAGTCCTTTAGTTGCAATGAGCAGCAATTCTTGCTCCAGCACTGACTTGACACCAGACAAGTTCAGTCATCACCATAGACCGGCCTTAACAATTTTATTATGTCTATACGCTGAGTGGAATGTACCTGGTCTGAGGAAGATTGGCTGTTATCCTGAGGGTGGGGTGTGCAAACAGATATTCCTGGGCACAGGCTGCAGTGTCATTTACTTTCCTCCCAGTGTTGTTTGCTACACTTTGTTAGGCCTCGAGAAGGAAAGTTTTCTATTTTCTTCCCAAGCAAAAAAAATGAAATTTTTATCTCTCCAGGGTGCTGGCCAAAATTTCACCTGTGAGGTGTTTCATGTGAAGATCTGCAACTTTGAAAATAGGCCTACTTTTAGCATATGTGATTTTGATTGAGTGAACAATTCACAAATTACCCAGCTAGGTTATAGGAATGTTATTTGGTTTATAAAAGCTCTACCAGAAAATTGCATTTTAACCACCAATAAATATATTTCAATACTGTCAACCTTTCCTGACATAAGCTGAGTGGTGATCACCTTGTTTCTTATCATCCCTCATATTTCATAGTCACTCTCTGTAGTAAGACCCATAAAATCACTTTATAAAAGATGCCTTATTTTACCATTAATTAGAAACCTTTAAATATAGAAACATTATTAAAGCAGAAAGAGATGCTCTTTTTAGAATATTATGTGCTGAGTTCACATAACTTTTTTTAAAGAAATAATAATTTTTATACTTTTTTATACTTTATTTCTAAATATACTTAAAGTAATATCTTTAGTTTTCATATAGAACTGTTGTGAAAATGGGTTTGGTGTTAATATGTAGAACATGCAGGCATTTTATCTGAAATTTTAAATTCTGGAATAGGTGATAGTATTGAGTGACACAACATTTCTATTATAAAAACCCTGTGGCCGTGACACTGTCACGCCGTAACGACCAAACGCCAAAAGGCACCTGCTGACCGTCATATGATTTCTTCATGGGAACAAGTAAGTGCTGCTCTGTTCAATTCTCATCTTCCAATGAAGGTCAATTTAAGTGCTCCTGAGAAGGAAAGGTTAGGGCAGTAAACTATTCTTATCTCTGTCCACAACTGTCTTCAAGGTGGGCGGGGCTGTGTACCTGGTGAGGTGCACGTGGTTGGGTGGGGACCTGATGCTGGGTCCCGTGGCATGCCAGGCCTGGGTCTCACGCGATTTTGCGCAGCCAGCCTCTAGTAAATTATAAATCTATATACAGATACATCTAATTAAATCCTCAAAGTTCACAGCATTTATGATGACAAAAATGTGGCTTTCTAAAATAAAATTTATCATTTTATATTATTGGAATTGAATAACCTGCGATGGAATTTTAAATATTATCTGGATGCCTGTGGGTTAACGTGAAGTTTTATTTTCAAAATAGAGATTGGGTACCATAACGAGCTCCTCTAGAAATTCCACCTGAAACCTTACTTGCCCAGTGTTTTTCACTAGAATATGGAGACCACACTGCTAAACAAATGGCCTAACTACTAGTAAATTTAAATCTACAACTGTCTTAAAATGTATGATATTCAAAGTAGCTAATACAGTGCCTGACACATAGGTGTTCAACTTGATCTCCTTCTCTTCTTGTAAGCAACAAGATCCACGTTTAAAGTTCCAATTTCCTCTTTACTGTCTGCATATTACTAGCACAAAAATCAATTCATGAAAGGTGGGCAGACCAATTCTCTGGCATAATGGTTCAGCCCATCCTTCCAGGCTCAACATTATCCCTTGCAGGAGTAGCCACAATAATGGCACATGGAATCCTTTCAGTGATTTGGCTCTCTCCATCTTCTGTACCCTACCGTCTCAGTACATTGCTCCGCACAGCATGTGCTCTAACTATCCTGAACATCTGACTTTTCACTTTCCTGACTCTGTGGCTTTGTTTGTTCTCCTTCTTTCTAAAATGCTACCTTGAATCTGTTGCCTATAATTCTATTCATCATTTCCTTCTGGTCCTCCAATTCCGCTTCTGCCCTCTGACCTGGTCCAGTCTCTTCCTCAGTCAAAACTAATCATTCCTTCCTTTGACTGCTCCAGTTACTTTTCTATACTTGAATCATAGCTAATATTTTATTTGGTCTTTTATTTTGGTACTAGAGGCCCAGTGCACGACATTCATGCACTGGAGTGGAGGGTCCTTCAGCCCAGCCTGCACCCTCTCACAGTCCAAGAGCCCTCTCACAGTCTGGGACCCCTTGCTCCTTACCGTCCGCCTGCTTCCTGCTCCTTCCTGCTGCCTCAGAGGCCGTAGAAGCTCCCACTACTGCAGCTGTGCTTGCCTGCTGGTAGCCTGGCTTCTGGCTGAGCAGCACTCCGCCTGTGGGAGCACACTGACCAACAGGGGGCAGCTCCTGCGTTGAACGTCTGCCCCTTGGTCAGTACGCGTCATAGCGACTGGTCGATTTGCATATTACCCTTTTATTATATAGGATTTTTCTGCTTCATACAGTAACAGTTATCAGGATGGGTAGGACCTATTTTGTCTGTCCTCTTCATAATGCCTCCTTTCCTTGTGCTTGTAATAAAGCACTAACAATCGTTCAAGGGAGAAAGAAGGAATGTATGCACCATAGTAAAAAATCGATTAAGAGATATATACTAATTTTATAAATACAAATTTATAGAGACATACATATTTGCTATAGTTTTCTATTTGTTTAGCTACTCAGAGCTAAAACGCACTGCTTCCCTTTATTTTGTTTTTTATTTTGGTAGGAAACACTTAACCTAGGATTTGCTATTTTAACCTTTTTAAAGTGCATAATTTAGTAGTGTTAAAAACACTCTCATTATTGTGCAGCCATGGCCATCATCCTTCTCTAGAACTTTTTGTCTTTCCCAACTGAGACTCTGTAACCACTGAACACACATAGCACTTTATTTTATAACTGCTATCAAACAGACACTCCACATAAGGATTCTTAAAACACTGTTATGTATTTCCATTTCTAATATTATGGGATAGTCATATCAGGGGATGCACTCTGAGAAATTTAAGACAATCTGTGGAAATGTGACTCATGTAAAATTTATAGATTAAGGAAGTAACTGAGACTTTGAGCTGAAGTTTGAAAGAAACCAACTAGAATAAATTATTATGAAATGAATACCTCTCTGTGAAACAAAATGGTATTAATGGAGCTATACATATAAAAAATGTTTCAATAAATACATCCTATGATTACTGCCTTTGTTTATTCACATATTTGTGAATAGACCTTAGTGTCTGGATGAAGTTTATGCATTGAATTTACAATGTAGGATTTAAATTCCTTGGAAGAGCAATAGTATATTTAGATCTCAAATACATTTCTTAGTTGAAGACCTACATACATGTTTCTAAACCCAATAATGATCTCAAAAATCCTTCCTTGTCAACTGAGAGAATTTGAGGCATGAGTAAAACATGATCATTAGATATCATGACCATATGCTTTAAAACACCTTACACATTAATTTTGAGTGTAAGAAGCAAAGAAGACCTGATAAAAATGTTTCAGTAATCTTTAAAGTATATCTATCTCAAATTGTGATTATACATACTTATAAATTAATCTTCATTCTCATATAAAAAAAGTTCTCTTTTATGAATACAAGGAACTTTCATTCTGCTTGGAGATGTCAGGAAAGTTCTATATGAAAACTGACAAGTAAGCTGTGTATCAAAGAAAGGACCTTCATAGGCAGTGTACATGGAATATAATGAAGAACTATATGTTGGGTCAAGAAATAGAAGTACACAGCCAGAGAAGTGAAATAAAATTCCCAAAGTATTATGCTTATTCCCAAGTCATGGTATATTACTATAATGAATTGTTATCTTTTATATGCTTTTCTCTTCCACAAACAGAATTTATTGAAAGACTAGATTTTATCTTTATTACAATATCCCCCATGGTATCACCATGTTTAGTATATTCTGTGTAATCAGCATGTTTTTATAAGAATTAAGGCAGAAAGACCTCTACGCATTGACATGAGAAGGAAGTGTCTGGAACCTGTCACACCTTACGTCAGAAACACTGTCAAGAAATCCATGAAAAGCATTGTAAGGATGGCTCAACAGGTAGACAAATAAAAGCACAAGAAAGGATTATAATTACAATAAATATGTGTTTAATTTTCAACAAGGTAATAAATCTCTAAAATAGCATTTCACATTGTAAATTTTTCTTCTACCTCTTATATTGTAATAATCCTATCTAATAATAGACAAACATGGTAATTAACCATAACTTTGCTATCCTTCCCATTGGCTAATCAGGGCGATATGCAAATTAACTGCCTACCAAGATGGCGGCCAGCAGCCAGTCAGCTGAAGCGAACAGGAGGCTTGCTTGCTCCAGTGATGGAGGAAGCCAATGTTCCCCGCTTGCCGCTGCCGGCCTCTGAGTTTACAGTTTGAAGCATTGTTACAAATATAGAAGCTAAACAAACCCAGAAACCTGCTTTCAGGAAGCCGGGATCTCAGAGCTGGAGTTGATACAGAGTTTCAGTGATAGACACAAACAAGTCTGGGCCCGAGGGTTTCCACTTTCCCAGCAGCAGAGGCTGCAGAGCTGGAGCCACAGCTAAAGCTGTTCCAGAATAAAAAAAAAAGAAAAAAAGGAGCGGTTGGGAGTTTCAGTCACCCGACAGCCTGAAAACAGTCCTCAGCCCCTCACCCAGGCGGGTCAGGCACCCCAGTGGGGACCCCCACCCTGATCCAGGACACCCTTCAGGGCAAACCAGG
>NW_006289416.1:3628204-3639787 GCF_000327345.1 Myotis davidii
TGAGGGGGGCTGCCGGAGGGATGTCTGATTTCCATCTTAGGCCCAATCCCACAGGGAGCGGGCCTAAGCCAGCAGGTGGTCATCCCTTGAGGGGTCCCAGACTGCGAGAGGGCACAGGCCGGGCTGAGGGACCCCCTCTCCCCCGCGAGTGCACACATTTTTGTGCACCGGGCCTCTAGTAATATTAATAATGATACATAATATTTACTGAGTGAGTACCATATGCCCTTAATTGTTCTCAGACTTTTTATTTTTCAATTATCTCTCACATTTATGAAGTAGGTACTACTATTACCCCCATTTTATAGATGTAAGAATTACAGTGGAGACAACTTAAGAAATTTGTCTTGCAGACATTCATTTGTGGAGTCAACTTTTAAACCCAAGCATTTTGCTCCAGAGCTAATGTGACAATTCATGATCTTACACTGTCCCATATACTGTTAAAAATGAAATTATTCCTTTTTTCATATTACTGCTCTTACCTCAACTGACATTTGATGAGATAGAAAAGTTGTAAAACTGAGAAATGCCAACAGAATTCTGACCCAAAATTAAGTTGAGACATCTCCTGATTTGCTAAATCTTGTATTCTGAATAATGCCCAGAGTAATTCAATAAGTGTAATATTTAAATACATACCTGCATATATATACATAAATATCTAACTTTTTCTCAATATTTATTAACCTTGGAAAAATCTTAACAGTTTAAATGCTTTGAAAGGTAGATGAACTCCTATTAATATGCAAGTAGAATTTTCTTACCAAATAAGTGAAGGTGACCAATTCAGTTTATTTTTGGAAATGTTAGTTGATGTGAAGATAGAGATATGTATGTGCACATAAATCTGTATGGATGTACACAAACATATCTATACTATATATGTTATACAAAATTAAGGAAAAACACATTTTACAGATTAGAAGCTTATAGTTACATAGATTATTTTGCCCAAATTCACCCAGAATTGTGGAGATTATATGCCAGAGAAACCCAGGTCTTCCCAACTGAGCCTTCAGATCAGATGGAAAGAAGCAAAGCCATTCCTTAAGGTTTGCTAAATGTCTGACAACTACACCCCCAAATCAGTAAGTATAAAAAATGGTAGTTTTTTAAATGTCAGGGTGAATTGTTACACAACAATAGAAAATAGAACAACCTACAAAGAAAATAAAAGTTGCTGCTTGTTCACATTTCAATGACTATATGGAATTATAGATTTTTGTCATGTTAATAATAGAATTTGGTATTTCTCACATAGTTTTTAAGCATGATGTTTATCTTTCTAAAATTTTCAGGGTTGTAAAAGATATAATTACTAAAAGTTTTTATTACTTGAGCTGGGAGAGAAATCACTCTAATTTTGGCCTTCTCTTTTGTTCATTGAAATTTAAAACAATTCCTGTAATAATCATAATGCTTAAAGTTTGAATTTTAAAATAAATTATCACTAAATAACTTCTGCTACATTTCCATTTTTAAAAATAAAATTCTAGCTCTTAAAGTGAAAATTGCAATACTTTCTTTTTTTAAATAAAGAAGCATAGAAATATGGCACCATATAAAACTATTAACATTTTACACATTTTGATATAATTGAATAGCTAAATATTTTCTTTCATATGTCTACAACTGTTTGAATATACTAATGATTGTGTTATTTTCTACATATTTTCTAAGTATTAAATTACATATACATTTAAATAAAGTTAATAGGAAACACCAGAATTAATTTTAAAATGATGATATTTAGTCATGTTCAGATTTATATTGAATATACTTATTGTCAATTTCTTGTTTTTATATACACAAAGAATTTAACATGGTTAAAACACATTGTATTACATTTAAAATTCATTAAATTTGGCTTATTGATTAAGGATTTTCTGAAATTGTGTAACTTTCAAAATTTTATTTCATAGATGTATCAATCACATTGAAAACACCTTCTTTTTCCAAAACTTTGAATACACATGAAGTAGGTGTGAGAGTTTTCTTTCTTTCTTTCTTTTTTTTTTTCTTTTTTGGATACAACATCCTGGGGAAGTGGGGGGAGAGGGCGAGCCAAAGAATGTTTTCATGAGAGTTGGAGGATTCACACAGTTTTCATTTACCCTTTTCATTATTTCTCTGAGTCTGAAATGTACTCTTTGTTCTTCTACCTAGTGACTTGCAAGCTGTTGAGCAAACAAAAAGCTGGTGTTTATATACAGGTGAAACTGCACTCTGGCACTCAAATCAATGAGTCTGAATGTCAAACTCTGATTAAAAATTGTTTTCGTTTTTTACTCAAGAATTTGAAGAACTTATTTTATATCTCCATACCAAATGTAAAGTTTACACAGTTGGTTTGGAAATAAAACCATAAAATTTATAATACTATTCACTCTGGAATTTTCATGACTATATTTATAATTCTCTTGGGCAGACTGTTCCTCCAGAAATCTCAGTTGTTTCATCACATCTTAGTTTTTTTTTTAAAAAAATTGTGGGCCTTAAAGAAATAAATTTATTTAGACTTAATTATTAATTAGCGTTCATTTATTGCTTTCTTACTACATCACAGGCACTACTCTAATCACTAACATATTAACACATTTACTTTTACCATTATTCTCTGAGATAGGAGCTATTGTTTTCTTTTTCTACCCAAGGAAACTAAAGCACCTACAGATTACTTAAACTGTCCAACATTTTTCACGCACATTGTTTAAGTAGCAACATCAGTCACTTAACAAGTTACTGTTAAAATTATTAGTTTAATCTGCTCACATTCACTTATCTCCATTATTCTTGTTATTCCCAGAAAGTTTTATACTGCAGTGATTCTAGGAGGCAGAAGCCAGCCATCGAGGTTTAAAAATAGTAGAAAAACTATTTCTAATGAAGCATATTACTTATGTACTAGAGGCCCATTGCAGGAAGATTCCTGCAAGAATAGGGTTTCCCGCAGCCGGAGCGAAGCAGAGAAGGGAATGAAACCCACTGAGGCAGGCTTTGCTCCCGCCTCTGCTGCCCCACTTGCTTCCCTCCCCGCTCCACCACCCCGCTTGCTTTCCTCCTACCTCTGCCGCCCCGCTAGCGTCTCTGCAGCTTTGCTCCCTTCTGCAGTGCTTGGCCTCCTTCTACCTTATCTTCAGTCTTCGCTCTGCGCCTGCGTATGCAAATTAACTGCCATCTTTGTTGGGTTAATTTGCATACTCATCTGATTGGCTGGTGGGTGTGGTGGAGTGACCCCAATTTGCATGTTTCTCTTTTATTAGTGTAGATTTGCCCATTAATTTTATGAGTTGTGTGCTTATTAGATTCCAGGCACTCTTTAGCCAGTAGTTCTCCATGTAAGTGTGAACTAGAGTCACCTAGGTTGCTTGTTAAAAATAATGCTCTCTAATTTCTATCCCCTAGTTTCTGATTCATTAGTACTAGAGTGGGCCTAAGCCAGCAGTCAAACATCACCTGAGGGGTCCTTAGCGCTGCCACAGAGCCGGGAAGAGGCTCCTGCCACTGCTGTTGCTCTCGCTAGCTGTGAGCCTGGCTTCTGGCTGAGTGGCACTCTCCCTGTGAAAGTGCACTGACCACTAGGGGGCAGCTCCTGTATTGAGCGTCTGCCCGCTGGTGGTCAGTGTGCATCATATTGACTGGTCTTTCCACTGTTCGGTCGATTTGCATATTAGCCTTTTATGATATAGGATAGTGGCTGTAAGTTAGCTTATTGAGTTATTGTGATTTTTTTTATTCTTTCCTTTGACATATATATCATTGCTTCTATTTTGATGTTATCCAAACATGCCTCTTATATGTTTCTTGAGTTACTCATAAAAATATAGAACTGGACAGGTCTTAAAAACAGATATTGGTAACAGAATAGAAATTCTCCTCAGGTTAGAAGTGGAATTTCTGAATTTAGGCTTCTATCTAGATGGATATTTATTCTTTTAGACTTCTGGAAAGTTATAACTGACAAGGACCCGATAAATCACCAATATCTTAAACCAAGCAGCCAAACAGATTTTAGCAAGTGATTCCTCTTTTTTCTTTTTCTTTTTGCTGTCTCCCTCCTGACCATTCTGAGTAGGTCCCTGAGTGTCAAAGAGCCTCTGGTAGAAGATTGAAGATTTGGCTCCTGGGATGTCTTTTGACCTCATTTGCCATTTGCAGTAAAGATTTATCAGCTCCAAATTGAAAGAAATGGGAATTGACTGTGAAGGCAAACATCAGGCTCTCATTCTGAAAAATAAGGAACACAGTCTTAACATCAAGGGAAAATTTTGTCCAAGTGTTATAAAACACAAAGAAAAAGACCTAGCTTATTCATGCTGCTTATTCCTAATCACTGATAGAATTAAAAATACTATTTTCTCTTCCTACTTAACTGATATAAGTAAAGCTTGTGCTAGTGACAAAATCAAATAGCTTTAAAATTTTTCTTCCTTCTATATTATCCCATTATAAAATTCTTTTGAAACATTAGAAATGGCACTAGAGTTCATTTAAAAATAAACAAGGCAGACACATGGATAAACAAGACAGATTGGCTACATGAATATATCTTCTCCTCTTCCTCAAACATATTAACTATCATAGAAAAATTAAAAAAAAAAAGGAAATTAACCCTCCAGGACAAAGACAATGAGAGGTGAAACAAAACTATATTAAAATATTTCAAATAATTTCCAGAAGATATAGAATGGATGCAATAGTCATAAAAAGATCAGAGAGCCTAGGTAGCTAAAGCCTAAGTATTCATTAAGGATTTCCAGTGAAAAGGCCTCAGACTCCCTGAAAAAAATAGGCAAAGAAAAGTCCTATAAGAAAGTGGACTTGGTTGAAAATTCTTATACAAAATGATGAGACATTCAGATCTGCACCTGCATGAGAGCCAGGCAAGTATGTGTCTCCCATCCCTAGGATAGAATAAAATTAAATTTTCTGAAGAAATTAAATCACTAAGTCTCTTGATACTAGGGAATCAGGTTTAGTGGAGTACAGATGTTAGGGGCTGGATTTGTAAACCAGAGAATTTAGAAGTGAGGTTACCTCAGATCAGGTTGCATGGTAACTTAGTGGCTCATTGAGAATTTTCCAGTTCCTGCTAAGTCCCAGAAGGAAGCAGCCAAAAGCTTCTTCTAGAAAGAAAAATAGGGCCCGGCCAGCATGGCTCAGTGGTTGAGCGTCAAACTATGCATGGTTCAATTCCCGGTCAGGATATATGCCAGGATTTCAGACTCGTTCCTCAGTATGGGGTGTGGAGGAGGCGACTGATTGATGATTCTCTGTCATCACTGATGTTTCTATCTCTCTCTCCCTCTCACTTCAAGTAGGCATCTACTGGTAAGGAGAGGGATTTGCCCCCAAATCCTGTCTTCACTGTGATTCACCTATAGGAGCCTGCCAAAATCTCCAAACATCATCTCTATGTGCCACTAACACTTCAAGAAACAAAACAAAGCAATAAAACTAGAGGAATTTGAAGCTTCTGTTTACCTACAGTTAGAGCAAACATTAAACACTACCCAAGTCTTAAATTACCATGAATCTTTACACTTAAGGTTTGTTTATCTCAATCCCTATTACCTAATGCATCATATCCAGCTTTCAACAAAAATTATAAGAATGTAAGACAAAAACATAGGTTGAAAAGACAAATCTTGCATCAGAACCAGACTCAGATATGACACAAATTTTGGAATTATCAAACAGGGAACTTTAAATAATTATGAATCATATATTTTGGGCTCTAACAGAAAAGTAGGTTTTTATGAAAGAACATATAATGTCAGCAGCAAGAGAGAAACCAAGAGAGAATTAATAGGAAACATTGGAAAACAACAACAACATAGCAGTAGAAATAAAGAATGCCTTCAAAGAGCTCATTAGTAAACAGGACAGGGCTGAGTAAAGAATCAGTGAGCTGAAAGATAGGTTAATAGAAACTTCCCAGACTAAAATGCAACAACAACAACAACAAAAAACACAAGTAAACAAAAGTCCAATAAATGTTAGACAACTTCAAAAGGTTTAACACATGCAATACCTGTAGAACAAGACAGTGTAGAATGGAATAAATTTTGGAACTATGATGAGAGAGAGAGGGAGAAGAAGAAGAAGAAGGAGGAGAAGGAGAAGGAGAAGGAGAAGGAAAAGGAGAAGAAGGAGGAGGAGGGGGAGGAGGAGGAGGAGAAGGAGGAGGAAGGGAAGGGAAAATATCTCAGCATATCATATTCCAACTGCAACCCCCCACCCCCCAAAAAAAGTCTTCAACGAAGCAAAACAAACAAATAAAACCCTTAATTATAGAGTAACAAAAAAAAGAACACAACAGACTTCTTAATGGAAGTCATGCAAATAAGAAAAGAGAACAGGGCACCATGTTTCTTCAAACTGAAACACTTGTACCCCTTGTCCGTATCCTTAGTGCTTACTCTCTCATCTCCTTAATGCTTTTGCTAATATTACAGTATTAGTGAGTCCTCCCAATAACTCTATTTAAAAACACAACTTTGTCCCCCATTGGTCCAAGCCCAAGCACACTATGTTCCCATTCCAAGCTTTATTTTTTTCATTTAAACTTATCTCTACCATTTTATATATTTTATACAATGTATTATTTCTTATCTCTCCACACAAATAAGCTCCAGAAATAAGGACAAGGGTTTTTGTCTGTTTTATTCACTGCTATAGCTTAGAAAACTATCTGATCTATAGTAACTACTTAAAACTTTCATTAAACATTGAATTAATTATCTGGAACAATCAGAAATAAAAGGGTAGCATATGATAATAATTATAATATACATTATTTATTAAATACCTAACATATACCAGGTCCACAGACTAAGAGCTTCTTCATATATTTTATCATTTAATTTTAAAAACAACCCAATGAGGTAGGGGTTATGTCAAGTGAGTCTTCTCAGTGCAGTGGGTCAAATAAATTCCATGTCACATGGCATGGGTTAGGGGATAACTTTTATGAGGAGAAGGTTAGCTCAAATAATAAAGAGTCAGTAGGCAGAGATCATATGGCTCCCCAATCTTCTCATTACCTCATAACACAGCCAGGAGGTCTGGTGTAGGTGCTGATTTGAGGAATCCCCTCGCCACCCCAAACCCACCTGTTGAGTGTCTTTCTTTTTTCTAAGGATAAGTGGATGTGGCCTCATCAGTGGGGAAATACACAGGATGTTTGGTACTGAAAAGTGTGGATGTGGGTTACCAACACTTTACAGACTTTTATGGGAAAGACAGCTACCTTGTAGCTGGGGACAGCAAGACCACTAGGGAGCTTTGAGCTTATAGATATTATTAGGTCTCCCTGCCAGGGGAAAAGGTGAAGCTGACTCCCTTGCCATTTTTCAAGCTGGCCTCCTCTATGCAGATTAATTGAGATGTGATATTGGGAACAGAGGGGAAAGTCAAAGGATGACATGGCCTCAATAGAGCCCTCAGAATATCAATGGCAAACTCTGAAGCTGAGACAGCCCTTCAGAGACTGGGTCTGGCTTTTGTAATCTCAAAGCAACCAATCATTATTGAAGGTTGCCGCGGGAATAGGCATAAACTTGTGTAGTGAAGCTTCCTTGGTAGAGAGTAATTCCCAGAATGGAGCTGATCTGAGAATTATTCTAATTTGTAGCTGGAGAAATAAGTGCCTCAGTTATAAGTTGAAGGATCTGTCCAATGTATGAAAGCATACATTATAGTCTCTATTGCTTTTCTTAATCCAAATGTGACTCTAATTCCTTGATGCAATGAATACTGATAATACTGAGCAACTTAGAAAGGAAATTACACAGAAAAGGAAACAACACTGTAAAAGGTCTATCTTCATTGAATAATAAGCAATACAATCAGTTGAGGATATTTTTATAATATAACGCTCCTAATAACTCAAAACACATAAACTTTTATTGAGAATTATAAATATAAATATTTGGAACCAAAAAAGTAATACTTAAAATTCAAAGGTGAATGCATTTTATTCATTGCTTAAAGTATAGGGTAAATTATTATAATCTATCATATAAAAATAATTTGTCTTTAGACAGTGATTCATAAGAAAATTGCTATTAAGCAATCTCTTCAATTACACACACTAAGTTACTGCTGTGAGATAAATTTTTGTGGGCAAAAATCTTAAGCAGAACTCTGTGGGAATTGAACCATTGTGTTATATATCAAAATGACTGAATTTGTGCAGCAAAAAAAGCACATGAAGCTAGTTTATTATTACTATCACCTCTACTAATTCATGAAACACCAAATTATACTTTTTAAATTAAGCTATTTGAATTAATGACCTTAAGCAAGAGACTTAATAGTGTTCTCTTTATTTTAATTTATTTCTCTATAGCACAGAGATAAAGATAATACTAATATTTCTTCTCCTATTGGATAAACAAAATGAGAAGATAAATGCAAAGACTTGGAAAATTGAGTAGCAATAAAGAAATGTAAACTGATAGTAAGAGCAATATTTTAGATGTTCAGAATATTGACAACTGGAAAACTGTATGATTTAAAGCTAGAAACTAGGTTATTTTTGTCATTTTGTTTTTAGAGCAGTTTTAGGTTTACAGCAAAAATAAAAGGAATGTACTGAAAGTTCCCATATATTCCCTTCCCTCAAACATGCACAGCTTCCCCCATTATCAACATTCCCTACCAGAGTGGCACATTTGTTACAATTGATATACTTACATTCATACCTAATAATCACCCAGATAAACTATCTTTTAATTTAAAAGTAATATTTGAGTCATATTCAAAGCTGGGTGAATTATTTAATCTTTCTAAACTATAATTTTCATATGGAACATGGGGTGAATATCTAACAAAACCATGAGGAAAGAGATAATACCAGTGCGAAGCACTTCTTATTCTAAAAAATTACATAGTTTCATCAAGATTATAATTATCACTTTGTCCATCACACCTTCATATGATCACTATTATTATCACCATTCTAATCACCATTAACGTATGGTCATGTTACAACTATGCTCTAACAAATGTCTAAAAAATAGAGGGAGTGCCAAATTTTGCTTTATACAACTAAATTGTGAATTTTTTTGTGTCCAATTAGAGGCACGGATGATGTGGCAGATGGTTAATAAATAACCATCACATAAATGTTTTGAGAGACACAAATTAGGCATAACATAAGTTTGTGAACAAGGCACAGTGAGAATGACCTGGATTTTTTAAATTAAAAAATATATGATAAATAATAACTCTATTCTGATTTTAAAATAATTACTAATGTCATATTTAGAGTAATTAAAATTTTCATGACAAGTCCACACAGATCTTGGTAAATTAATATTTATCAAGTTAAATCTTATTATTAAGATGACAAGTCAATAGAATTTACTATGTGTAATCCCTGAGCTATAAAAAAAAATCAAGTTCTGTTATCTATTAAAAAGAATAACTTTGATCTCAAGGACATTGTAGTTTTGACCTCAGTAAGATTTTTCAGGATTTTCAGAAATGTTTCTCAACATTTGATGTGTCAAGAATTCTTTTTACAAAGAGACTTTTTGTTAATATCTGAAGTCTTCATCTCAAATAAAGGTCATAAATACATTGGTTCCAGTATTTCTAGGAGCTGCTATGTTCAAAAGTTAATTCCCAGCTTCCCATTCCTAAATACACATTCTGCAGAAGTTTTTACACCAGCCAAAAAAGGACAATTTTAAGAGTTAGTTGTGGTTGTAAGAAGTTGGCAGTTGATCATTAGTGATTAACAATCATTTTTGAATGGAGGTAAATTTATTTTAGTGAAATAAACTTATCATTAGTGAATGGAGATAAAGTATATTTTAGTGAAATACTGGGCAGGTCTTAGAAGCAATGGACTAAATATACCACATATATAGATCTTTAAATATATTCCTGAGTTAACAAGTAAGAAAAAGAGTGGGTTCTATAGCACAATTATATTTACATCAATTAAAGTAAATTCTCATGAAAATTCAAGGCAAATTTTACTATAAAACATAGAAATAATACATATCAAATGTCCTATATAATAAAGAGGTAATATGCAAATTGACTATCACGCCCTCCGAAGATGGCGGCGCCCATAGCAGGGGCGGGACCGGGTGCTCCGCACGCCTGCTGCCGGAGTCCCCTCAGCCCCGCCGGGGGCCTTGGGTCCTCCTGCACCCCCCACTGACCGAGGCTCAGTCAAGCAGGGTGGCTGCCCAGCTGCCCAGGGCTGGTCTAAGGCTCAGGTAACCAGGGCCGGCCGAGGCTTGCACTGCCAGCAGTGGCAGCAGCAGAGGAGTGATGGGGGTGTTGCCTTCCCCTTATCACTGGGTTGCCTCTCGCCCCTGAGGGCTCCCGGACTGTGAGAGGGGGCAGGCCGGGCTGAGGGACGCCGCCCGCTCCAGTGCATGAATTTTCATGCATCAGGCCTCTAGTATTATAATAGTTCTTTATGGGCCTGAAGAATGGGGATAAAAGAGAATACAAGCATTCATGCATACCCCCATGCAGTAACACATGCATGAATATATACATACACAATCACATGCAAATATACATGCAAACATACAGAATACAAGAAAAGGAGAAACTTACATGGGCTAATGATGATAGTGTGTTATGAAATAAGGAGTTGATAAACAGAACACGCTACATCTGAGTGTAAAAATTAACAAATAAATCATCTAAATCCAAATTATTATAATACAAAAAAGGAAAAGAACAACCTAAATGTTTTACATTCACTCTATGATCACATAAAATTTACTCTTAATCATTTTTTGAGAGATCAAAACAAAATATTAACATCTGCCTTTAATTTAGACGACTTGCCAAATCATCTTGCAGTTTCTTGGCAGGCTGATAATCATAGAGATGCAGATTTATTTTTATGTTAAGAGAAAGATATTTTAGAATTTAAAGCATTAAAAGAATATGTATGTCATAGGCAAATTTTCATAAAATTTATACTTAAGTATTCTACAACTTGTTAACGCATCTATAACCATTAATCTAATATTTGCTACTTTTTGTATATAAACATGTTGCTGCATCATAATGTGTGTAATTTTGTGTGTGTGAGGATAGGCTTTCTTCAACGTCATATTCAGTCATTTTATTTATTAATTACTTTTATCACATAAAACAACATTATCTACTTAAATATAAAGAGATACATTTATGCATAGTAGAATACTAGAGGCCCGTTGCAGGAAGATTCCTGCAAGAATAGGGCTTCCAGTGGCTGGAGCCAAGCAGAGAGGGGAGCGAAACCAGCTGAGGCAGGCTTCGCTCCCACTCCGAGCTGCTCCTGCTGGGTTTCCCCTCCCCCTCCCAGGCGCTGTGGCAGGTTTCCTCTCCAGCTCCCAGGCGCTGTGGCGGGTTTCCTCTCCCACTCCCAGGCGCCATGGCAGGTTTCCTCTCCCGCTCCCAGGTGCTGTGGCGGGTTTCCCCTCCCGTCCCAGTCCCTCCTGCTGGGTTTCCCCTCCCGCTCCCAGCCCCTCCTGCTGGGTTTCCCCTCCCGCTCCCAGCCCCTCCTGCTGGGTTTCCCCTTCTGCTCCCAGGCGCTGTGGCGGGGTTCCCCCCCCC
>NW_006289416.1:3639841-3661603 GCF_000327345.1 Myotis davidii
GAAGCCCCCGGTTTTGTTTAGCTTCTGTATGTGTTACAATGTTGCTTAGAGTGCAGCTGAGAGGCCAGCAAGGCTGGCGGGGAACGTTGTAGTCCTCCGTCAGTGAAGCAAGCAAGCCTCCCTGTTCGCATCAGCGGCCTGGCTGCCTGCCGCCATCTTGGCTGCCAGTTAATTTGCATATCTCGCTGATTAGCCAATGAAAAGGGTATCGGTCGTGCACCAATTACCATTTTTGTCTTTTATTAGATAGGATACTATGGGATAAGTAAGATATTTCCTTTTGTAATTATATAACAGAGTTATCACAATAGAATATATGACAAGATTCACTTCTTGTTAAAAAAAAATACACATACTCCCTGAGAATTCTGTGCCTTGGTCATCATGTCACTAGCTGAGGGACCCGCCCACCCTCCAGTTGTGTGCAACCGGCTTTGGTCTACCTGTCTAGAGTTACCACGCTGTTCACTGTTTGTGGCTGCATCCTGGGTGTGTGTGGGAGGGGCCAATCATTATACAAGGATTGGCTTCCTCTAGCTTAGAGCTGGGGGGAAATATGTAAAAGGGCTGAGGGTCTCTGAGGTTCACCTCCGTCAGTTAACTACTCTGCCTCCCTCTGAGGTTGCTTGGTGTTTTTCTAGAGCCTTCTGAATAAACACTGTAACTTGAGCTCATGCTGGCCATGATCCTGAGACCCTTCCACTGGCTGTGAGCTTGGTACAGGCCGAGGGCAACCAGTGTTAGGAGGATGGGCTTGTGGGTCTCCTACTTGCGGGTCATGCTGTCAGGCACTCAGTGAGGAGAAAGCGGCCTCTACTCCGGAGCCAGCCACTCAGTCTCACTGAAGTCTCCAACTCTGCTTTTCCCAGGAGGAGCAGGCCGCAGGCTCAGGGTGGGTGCAGCCAGCTGTGGCCTCTGCAGGAGCAAGACTGGACTTGGGAGGACCCATCAGTCTTAGGGCTGATGCCCCCCAGCGTGCAGGGGAAGGCCAAGCCTTGGTCCCAGACAATAGCCTCGGAGGGACTCACACTCTGATGCCCCATGTCTGAGCAGCCCTCCCTTCCCCCCGTGAGGCCATGCTCAGAAGGGCGGCGTATCCAGGACTGGGAAAAGCCGATCCAAACAGTCTCCCACTCCAGGGTAGCGTGGGCTGAGCTCGCAAAGGAGATCGGGTGCCCCACAGCATGATGTAGCTACACAGCCCAGACACTGATTCCCAGACATAAGCCTCCCCGGGAGAGACGCTCTGAGAGTGCCAGCTCTGCACAGCCCTCATCTCCCTTCGCTGGAGAACTCAGCAGGACAGGGCCAGGACCGGGCCTCAGCAGGTGTGGGGATGCTGGCTGTGCGCTGAGGTGGGGGAAGACTAGTCCCCTTTCCAAAGCCACACAGTTTAGTCACTTTCTGAGTCTCCACCAAGAGTCTCCCCAGAAAAAGGGGGCCCCTAAGGTCACTGCTGGGTGCAGCCATTAGACCCCTCCACAGAACCGGAGCAGGGCGGAGCGGTCTTGCCAGGGGTCGGGGACTGAGCAGTGCACTCCCCAGGCCGGTGCTGTAACAACGGGAGTGCTAGTCTGGGTCTGTAGCCGATGCCTTTCTCTCCCAGGCGACAGAATTGCCACCGATTTTCACCCTTAGGAGATATGGGAGCTCCTCTCCCTATCTCTGCTGCTCTGGGCTGGGGATCCCAGTGTAGGCTGAGACCCAAGCTCCTCTGGGGGTAGGGTTTTTTCAGCTGAAATAGCCCTCTGACTTCTCAGCCCTTGCTCCTGGGGGGTGGGGTGGTGGTGGTGAGGGGGGGGGTGCATCTCCAGTTCAGCCAGCCCTTCAGCTGGTTATTCAGGTTGATTGCTCTATAATTCAGCTGTAAATCTGGTTTGGTGCTGGAAGAAATAAGTGTAGCTCCCACCTATTCTGCAGCCATCTTAGAATTTGATTTGGGATTTTTCAAATGAAATTGTGTTTTTGGTCCCAATTGATTACATAAGTAAACTATTTTTTTCTATTTTATTGGGTACCCGAGCATTTCATATTTAAAATCAGGAGCTATGGAGCGATAAAATTATGCAAACTTCAACGTAAATAAACATAATTTGAAACAAAAGAGACAGAGAGCAGTTGCTGTGACTGTGGTAAAACAGAGAGAGTGAGACCTAAGAAAACAATGGGTTTTTTGATGCTTCTGGAAATTTTGACGATTTGTGAGAATTATTTGGTAACTAATTCTCTTTAAAATATTTCACACCATGAAGCTAATGTGGTCATTGTGTTCTGGCGTACACCATATTTATTGTGAGTAATGAATTAGTCTATTTCTCTGTTACTCATGAATCATTAGAATAGAATGAAAAGAGAGAGCTTGTAAGTATAGTTAAAATGATTCAATTTCTCCATTTCCAAACTATGTTATTTAATGTTCACTTTTTGACAGAAAACTTTTCTGCACTATTATTTAATGATCCTTTTTTTTGTAACTTCCTCTTTGTCAAATTAGATAATTTAATTCTGACTTCAAAAACATACCAAAATAACCTCTCCAACACCATACTCACACTTTGAGGGGAGAAAAAAAAAGGTTCTAAAGTTTAGGTGAGATGAATAGTAAAATGGTTCTAATGAGAATATCTGTTTTCAGATAGCTATTTGCCCGACATGGTCATTTTCTTTTTTCTTCTTATTCTGTGTTGTCCTCGGTCTTTGTTATACAAACCTTTTTTCCTTCTTCTCCTCCCAGGTTCCCAATACAATGGGACTTGTGCTAATTAGTTTCTTCAGAGAAACACAGCCATGAGAAGTGGTGCAGAAGGTCAGTCTTGAGTTTCTTTGAAATATTTTGTTAAATCAGTAACGGCAAAGGTCATTTGAGATCTCAGTGGGGTATTGCATGTACTTATTCATCTTTAATATTTTATTGAATTTATTGGGTGACATTGATTAGAAATATTATATAGCTTTCAGGTGTACAATTCTACAATACATCATCTGTATATTGTTATTGTGTGTTCACCCTCCTTCCATCTATTTATCCTCCATTTGCCCCCTTCTACCTCCCCCCTCTCTTTTTCCCTCTGGTAATCTAACATACTATTATAGTACTGTTTTCTGTGTCCATGAGGTGCTTTTTTCTTTTTTTTTTTCTTTTTTCTACTGGTCTCTAGATAGTTCACGTTTGTAGAATTCTATATTTAAAATGGTCTGATTTCAATTTTGAGAATCATATGTGTTCAACACTTAGACACAAAAGGTATAAGATTACTGAGTAGCAAATAGTAATGTTCTTTAGCATATAATGGTAAAGTTCAGTGAGGAAAAAGTAGTTAGATCCTCTGACATGTTCATATAAATATTTTGTGAAATTATGTGCTACTGAAAATGAGAAACATGGACTCACAATAAAGAATACAGTTTATTGATACAAACATTACAAAGTATTTAGCCTCCTTTAGCCTAATTCCTTCACTTTGTTTATAAAATAATTCACCCATTGTTATTAAGTACCTATGCCGTTATCTCATCTCCTACAGAAGCAGCAATGCTCTATTTAACATGGGCAGTAAACCTCCTGACTCTTTTAAGGGGTCATTAGTGAACGTATTTATTATTTACAAAAGAATGCTCCATAAAGTCTCATTTGCCTCAGGGTATTTAAGCCATCTTTTTTCTTTACTCCTTAAAAGCCTTAAAGTTTCTTTGAATCATGGTTCTGTGGGCCTTGGAGCCTTGTCTATTTTATACCTCCACAAAAATATATATATCAACAATAAAAGTATACAATTGGCAAAGCATTTTATCTTTCTTCTATTTGTAAAAAAAAGTCTATGCATTCTATTTAATAATTAACTTCTAGAACAGATGCTAATTATTAAAAACTACTTCTTAGTTTCCCAAATTAAAAACAAACACATAGGGCGACCTGTAATCACTTCAGTTGTCTCGATCATAAGGAGGGAATATGATCATCTTGCTCCTAAACAGCAGTGACCAAATTTGACCCAGGGTAGGATAGGCCCTTTTTGTCCACCCTAAGTGGTTACATTGTCTTTACTACACAGACTTTTGAGACAAAAGAAACTATACTTGCTGAGGCTGAAAAAGCAGTGAGAGAGGTCAGAACATAAATGAATATTATTATGAGAAGAACTCTTTAGCCTGATTTCCATCTCTTGAATCTGAAATGTTAATTCCCTGCTTTATAATTAATTACCTAAGTCCACACAGTGAATAAAGGGGATTTCCCCCTTATCTCTCGTCATCATCAGCTAGAGTACCAAATAAATTGAAATATAAACATATCAAGTTGAATATTTTAAGGATATAAAATACATCAAATATATAAACCTCCCTTTTCTTGCAACCTCCATCTCTTTAAAAATGCTTTACAAAATGAAGAAGCCATAAACCTCCCTGGTCATCCATTTAGGAGACTGATATATCTCAACTTCATGTAAAAGTCGAGAATTATTTTTCAAATATGTTTAAAATGTTGAAAGAAGAAAAAATATTTCATTTAAAAATTCACTGAAATACCCACCTTAAAGAGCTGGGATTTGGTGTATAAATTACATGTTTATTAATAATTACGAATTGTTCTAAATGAATTTTAAAGATTCTGCAATTCACTTTAGATAAATGAAATGAATGACTTTGGCCACAGAACCCTCCACTGATGTGTGTGTGTGTGTGTGTGTGTGTACATAATTTACAGAGAGAGAGAGAAAGAGAGAGAGAGAGAGAGAGATTTTCTGCAAATAAGTACACTGCTTGCATTTTTATCTCCCCCCCCCCGTTTATTTATTTATTTTTGCTGAATAAGAATGAATGGAGAGATCAACCAAAAGACTTGTATGCATGCATATAAGCCTAACCAATGGACTCAGGCACGGGGGGGGCTCTGGGCCACAATGGCCAGGGCTGGGGCAGTCTTGAGGGCGAGTGAGGGGTGGGGGGGGGGAATGAGGGGATAAGGACACATATGTAATACTGTAATCAATAAAGAAAAAAAGTATAAAAAATAAAAAATTAATAAAACTGAGAGAACCTGTAAAAAAATGAATGAATGGATGAATAAATCTTTAGAATGAGAAAGACTGCAGAGAACACAGGCCAGTACCCAACTGCAGTTGCTACTCAGTGGTTTATCCACCTTCCCATAAGTAATACAGTCCTTTCCTAAGGCTATCATTCTTTGATCCAGATCTTGGCATAAATGACCGTGTGTCTTTGTAGAAGCACATCCTCTGGGTGCTAACTTTGGCCATAGGGCTTCATCTTGGACTCTGGTGCTGCCGCCTTGCAGGGTGGCTCCCGGGAGCTTACCAATCAGGGATGGTTTCAGGTGGTTCCCTTCCAATACATGCACAGATGGGGTTAGAAACATTTTCCTTTAACCCTATATATATTAGCGGTCTGATTACTTACTCCTTACTTGGAAGATGCAGTTTCCATACCACTCTCTGAAAGAAAGAAAACTCATTGCTTCTGGAAAAGGTTGTATTCATCACTTAGGAGGATTCAGAGATTACTTTTTAAGCATATTTCTTTCTGGCAAAATTAAAAAGAAACTTCCCTATCAGAGAATCTTGTATTATGAAGAAATTCTTAAAACTGCATTTATTAGAGATCTAATAATTCATTCAGTTTCCCTGTGAGATAACCCAAGCAGAATTATTCATTATGATTAATACAATGTAGTCTGTAATCATGAAAGTGGTATTAAATATTACTACATTAAAAGAATAGTTACAATATGCATATGATATTCTGAAATTAGATGCCTATTACTTTAATTCATGTGCTCAAAGGATGTTTATCATTGTATATTTTGCATATTGACTAGAATATATTCATTTTGAGTTTCACATGTTGAGTGAGTCTGGATCTTGTGATGTGATGTATTTTTAAAAATATGTTTAGAGTGTTTACTGTGTATCGGGCATTTAGGACACAGTAAAATAATTGTTGTTTAAATGTTTAGGTGTTAGGGATATAATGGGGAACCAAGACAAAAATCCATGCCCTTGTGGAGCTAGCATTATAGTCATTTACTCTTTTTGTTGTTGGTTTTTTTTTCATGTCCTTTTAAAGTATATTATGTGGTCTCTTATGTGATCCTGAGTAACTCATAATTCTTAAATCATAAATGGTGAGATTGTACTCATTGCTGTGTAAGTAAGAGTTTATTCTAAAGTGTAAGTGACAAGTAGCTTCCCATGGGTAGAATTTGAGACTCGGTATCTTAAATTTTAGATCATCAATTACAGAGTAACAACACTACTGCTCAAAACACTTACCTATAACTTTTTCATTAGTCATTCTGATGGGGCGCCACATTTGACAGGAGAAGACAGCTTTATCTTCTTCTGAGGAAAGCTGAGGGATCTGAAATATAAAATGCCACCAATTACATGACTAAAGGTATCAAATACACAGTGAATACTATTTGCCACCAATTTGAAACATTCTCATTAATAAATGATAAAATCTCTTATAAATGTTAATATCTTCCTTAGCAAGTAGCTTTTATCAGTTTTCTTAAAAATTTTTGATAGATAAATATATTGATGAATGACTGAGGTGCAGGAACCGTGGGTTTCAAAAGTGCATAACCAGTGCAAGCAGCTCATACCCACTTCCTTGGTCCATTGAGAAATAGTGAAAAAAATTCTTGTTTAAAGGAAGCTCAATTAGTTCCACCTTTTTCCATATGTTCTTTGTTAGAAATCTGTCTTCAGTCTTATGAATAAATATAAGTGCATAATAAGGAATTTACTTCAAGTTCTGAAACACATTTTGCTAGAGCTGTGATCCTTATAACAGCATGAAGATCCAAGAAAACAAAACTTGAGTCTGTGGCCTTTCAATATTATTTGTTTCCACAACTATGGCTATTTATATTTGAAAAGTTCTGTACTAGAGATAGATCAGCACAGTTATATAACCTTCAAAAAGGATCACTGGGGTCAAAGTTGAGAGCTTTATAAATCACTGTGAGAAAAATTACCTGGAACTTGAAAATAGGAAAAGATTACCAAGTATTCCCTCAGCACTGGGCTTGTACCTTTGATTAACTTTATAATGGCTGGGCTGTTTTATAGCATGGTTGGAGAAGAGGTTAATTGGAAGATTTTTGTCTGGTAGAGGTGAAAATAATTACATTATGGTGTAACAGATAAACTTTATAATTTTAGTTTATTGCAACTAGTTTTATACCAACCTTGGCTATCTTATTTAAACATTTCTTTACCATACTCTTTAGGTTGGTTTGACCATCTTAATGGTTTATTATGTGATGATTTTAATATAATCTTGGACACACGCTTGTGTTATATTTGTATAAAAACACGTTTTTACATATTTTGAAAAATCATGCTTTAACAAGATTTAAACCCTTTTTACTTACTACCCATTCTATTTATTTCTATGGGTCTTGCCATCTTTTTTCAATGGGCTCTAAATGACTAAAGTCTGTACAGTAAGCCTAGTCCCACCACTAACTCCTTATGTAACCCCGAGTAACTCAACTCCTCACCTGAAAATGGTGAGATCACACTAGTTGGTGTGTAAGTGTGACTTCTAAAGAATACATGAAAAGTAGTCCTCCATGGGTATAATTTGACACTTGTTTCTTAGTTAAATTTTAGAACATCAGTTGCAAAGGATAAGCAACATTCATTGGATGTTAGGCTTCCGGCAGTTCAAACTATATTCACATGAGACGTACACAAGTATTCTTTTCAATCAGTACATATTTTTATGCTATCTCTGTACAGAGCTTACCCTGATCACTCCAGCTTGAAGCAATACCTCCCTCCTTCAAAACTACAGTTATACTTTATATACTCCTTTACATGTCATATAATTTCTCTGTGTGTCTTTACCCCCATCTAACTCAATTACAAATAGGAAGCAGTGGGACAAAAAAAAAGAGTTTTGATTTGAATTAAGACAAAATAAAAATAACCAAATAAAACATAAAAGGCCTCCCTTATTCCACATGTAAAACCTGAACTCCTTAGATGTCATATAATGGCCTTCACCATCTGCATCCAATCCAGATTGGGCTCGCCTCATCTTTTCCAGTTAATTTTATTCCACAGCCACAGTGGGAATTTGTGGTTTCCTTAGCAGGTTTACTGTCATATTTTGGGTTTTTAAAAATATATTTTTACTGATTTCAGAGACAAAGGGAGAGGGAGAGAGAGATAGAAACATCAATGATGAGAGAGAATCATTGATTGTTGCCTCCTATACACCCACCACTGGGGACAGAGCCTGCAACCCAGGCATGTGCCCTGACCAGGAATTGAACCATGACCTCCTGCTTCATGGTTGAAGCTCAACCACTGAACCATGCCAGCTGGCATACCTTGGAACTTTATATTGTTCTCTTGGCCTAAAAACATTTCTCACCACCTTCACTTGAAAAAACAAAATCAATGTAAAAGACAAAGCCAAACTAAAGTAAAATTTTTTTATTGTCCTGGCCAGTTTGTTGGAGCATTGTCTGGTGCACCAAAAAGTTATGGGTTTGATTCACAGTTAGGGCACATAACTTGGTCTAACAGTGGTTCTCAACCTTCTGGCCCTTTAAATACAGTTGCTCATGTTGTGACCCAACCATAACATTATTTTCGTTGCTACTTCGTAACTGTAATGTTGCTACTATTATGAATCGTAATGTAAATATCTGATATGCAGGGTGGTCTTAGGCGACCCCTGTGAAAGGGTCGTTTGACCGCCAAAGGGGTCGCGACCCACAGGTTGAGAACCGCTGGCTAGGATTTGATCCCAGTTGGGCGCATACAGGAGGCAATGATAGATATTTCTCCTTCACATTGATGTTTCTTTCTATTTCCCTTCTTCTCTCTAAAATCAATTTAAAAGAAAACATATCCTCGGGTCAGGATTTAAAAAAAGCTTTGTTTGTGAAGCTATTTTTTCCTTTCAACTTTATTTAATATTATAGCAGGTGAAATGTCTTCATATTTTATGAAAGTAAAGTAATAAATAATAATAATAATAAATGAATGAGTGGATGAATGTAAAATATACCTGTAATTTTCACTAAAAATTGGCTACCTATTTACTCTTTATTGGCTACATAATAATCTTCTGTCCATTTTCCATCACTAATTTGTAATTATACACTCTACAGTGCACATGGTCACATACTTCCCCCCCTCCCCCTTCTTCATGTTTTCACCCTTGTTTTATAATTTACAAATTTCCTAGCAAATCATTCTGTTCCCTGGTTAGAAGTCTGGTTACTTTATGAGACTTTGGTTTCGGAGGTCTTCTACCATTTTCTACTTCTTTCTTTCCAGTGAACACCCCTTCTTTGTGGTCCTCCTTTCCCAGACGCCATTTGTCTGGTTGTGGAAGCATGGTATCCTGACCGTGGGACCTTCCGGTCTTGGTTCCATGCAGCTAAGGAAGCCTGTTCACTCAAAGACTTTTCTCCCATCCAACTTCCCATAGCACGTATCTTAGTTTGTAAGCTTCCTTCTGAGTAAGAGCAACAATTCTCAATGGCCGCGGGAGATGGAGGGAGTATATGAAATGGCATTCTTCAAGGAAAGATGTAACAATATTTACTAACCTACCCAGTTCCTTCCACATCCAGTCCTTATTCTGACATGTCTCTCTTTTTCCCTTGTCCTAAAGAAGTGGACCTTAGTAGCTATTAGAAAGTTAATATGAGAAAATGTTCAGATATATATATGAAACTTGGGAAAGAAGTGAATGACTCTTTAGTATAATGGAAAAAAAATGGTGAGTGAACCAAAACTGATGTAGCCACTGATTAGCCACAGAAAGGTTAAGATCAGGTCTATAGGTCTTCTTACTTAATTGGATTACGGTTAAAGAATATTGCAGCTGGGTTACAAATATTATTAGGGTGAAAGTTGAGAAAGTAGAAAGGAATAAGGAAAACACTAAGAAGTCTAGCTTTCTCAAATGTTAAAAATGATAAATAGAATTAATAAAGTAGCTGCTACTTACTACAGGCTTTATATTCATTCTGTCTTCTTATTACAATTATCAAAGAAAGCATTAATTTTATTGTACGGACTTATGAACTGAACTTGGGGGGGGAGGGGTAAGTCTCCAGGCCAAGGTCACACTGTGATGCAGACTCAGGTTCATTTCCGTTCTTCAACTTGCACTTTGTGCTTTCCATAGCACCAGCTAATTCATGCTAAATTGATGACTCCCCTAACTTGGTGACCTTCAAATATGGTAACTGTTGTTTGAGTCACAAGACATAATAGGACAAGAAATAGAATCCGTGTATATAGATTGTGCTACTAATAAAATTACCTCAAGCATTTTAGTGAGAATAAGTGGTTAATTAGTCAAATTTAACTGATTAATGAAAGGAGAAATGTTATTCAGATGACTAATATTTAAAGCCATAAATATATGCATCTCTATTTCCAGGGCTAACTTAATATTTCATATGCTTAGTCAATGATGGATTTCCTTGGTTTGTTACTTGGCTTGCCTTAAAGTGTTGCAAAGTTGAGTGCCAATGATTCTCCCCATACACTAATGACTAACAGTTACTGAATTTCTCCCTGGGCTAGGAACTGTGTTAAGCTCTTATATGGATTATTTCATTAATGCTCACAAGTAATTCATGAGTTGGATAATATTATTCCTACTTTATTTGTAAAGGGGGCTCACAGACTAAGGAACATGTCTGAGACTCTACAGACAAAACTACATTGGACACACACTATTGACTCATAAGGCCATCAGGTTAAATCACACACCAAATAAGATTATCTTAATCTCAAACATTAAGATAATGTCATCTCACTTGAAAAGAAATGTCATTTATAAAAAAAATACATTAAAACCACCATTCTATGAGGAAAATTAGAACATAATGAACACTAGTGCAAGAAAAGTTCCATGTTTAGAAGGTTGCTTTTACTAGAATTTTTTTATTTTATACTACAAAAGCTGGAATGGTAGAAATCTCTAGCTATTTAAGTTAAGGCATTTTTAGATAAAACAAAATCATGTATATGAAAATAGTGTACCATACAAACACTGAATACATGTGTAATGTTTCTCAGCATGCTTGTGCAATTTTTACAGTTACCATCAGGGACAATGGTTGCACCCATAGCAACAGGTGTTACAAATATACTGAATTGTTATAAACTCTCTGGGCTTAGAGCCTTTGTTCGTCCAGGTTTAAATAATATTATTTTAATTAAAAAATAGATAAACATAGCCTCTATATAAATATGAAAATTGATTTAACATCCTAAGGTTTGATTTTGGTTTATTTGTTTGTTTTATATATAAAATATTTTTAGGACTTTTGAATAAAGGTGTTTTTCCTTTATACTAAATTTTACCTCATTTAACCTCAGAGTTTGGTTGGTTAATTTCAGGTATGCATTATTGTGCTTGACTTTTAAAATACTAACACGGATTCAATTTCTAACATCAATTATCTTCACTGGTTTCTTGTGTAGATTAAAAGTCCACCACAAAAATGTAATTTCAGCACTATTACCAGTTAGCCTTGGCACTCACTTACAAATTCCAACTTTGAAAATTTTCTTAAGTTTTAATAGCCTGACTGTGAAAATCACATTTCTCAAATGATATTATTTAGTTACTGAAAATGTTATACAACATAATGTCAGCGACACATGCAGATTTCTCCTTTCTGCCTTTCAGGTGCTGGCGCTTGTGAGTTAATAAGAGCACATGAGGAAGAAAGTGAGAGAGGAAGGCAGGGAGAGAATATTTTCTCTACCTTCAGTAGCCTGATAAAAAGTGAAAACTATGGCCTAACTGGTTTGGCTCAGTGGATAGAGTGTTGGCTTCTGGACCAAAGGTTCTGGGTTTGATTCCAGTCAGGGTACATACCTCAGGTGCAGAATCCTCCCCAGCCCAGGCCCTGGACAGGACGCATGCAGGAGGCAACCAACTGATGTGTTTCTCTCACACTGATATTTCTCTCTGTCTTTCCCTCTCCTTTCCACTCTCTCTAAGAGATCAATGGAGAAATATCCTTGGGTGAAAATTAAAGAAAAAAAAGCGAAAACTCTGGAGCAATAGTAAAACTTGACTGCACTCATCCAATGTCAAACTCACTCCAAATCAGGAAAAGAGGAAAGGTTCTACAATTCAGCAAAGGCAGGGAGGCCATGGAAAGATAGTAGCCAAAGGTTGTCCCCCCTTTCCTGCCCCCTCTTTGTGCGCAGAGCGCCACGAGCCAGAGGACATGGGCCAGGTGGGGACAGGAATAAAAAAAGATAGTAGCCAAAGACAAACTTTGTACTAGGCTGTAATATGCTTGTTAACTTCAACGATAGATTGTGAGCTCATGAGCATGCAGAACAAAATCATTTATGTTTTATTTTCTGCCCTTCTCCCCCCATCATTATCCCCAGCACAATGACTGACTAATCTATCAGATGTCCACTGTGCAACTCCAATTAGTGAGGAAAGGTGGCTATCAGTTAAAAGAGAAACATCATTATCAATATATTCAATGATGCGAGCAAGTATTTGAAGTTTTAGAACATCTTAAATATCAAAGAATGTTGGAGAACAGTTATATACATTAGCAGAAGTCATTTAGAATACACAGTGTCCATGCCATTAAGTATTTAAATTAGTTGGAACACTATGATTAATATGAGAAGGAAGACTTCTGTCAAGGTTAGGAATGGGAAAAATCCTTAATTGCATTTTTACTTTTTTCTGTGGTATCAAACATGAGAGAAGACAGAACTATGATGTTTCCAGGGTATTTTTTTCTAAAGTGAAAATGGAGTTTTAGATTCGATCAGTATTGCCCAGGTTCCTTGCAAATTCAAAGCGGTTAACTGGGCCAAGCCTTAGTGGCCTCAGGGGCCTCCCTCAAACATGGATGCTAATCCTCCCTCCTCAGAGGGCATGAGCTTCCAGCTAAGCCCTTCTTTCAGATGGCATGGTCTCTCCCTGCAGTGGAGGGAAAAAGAAATATGGACACACAAAGAAAAGCCACTGAGGCCATTGCTCATTTGCAACTCTCCAGCGTTTTCTTAATCCACGAGTGTCCAGTGCTTTTCCTTTTAATAGAAGAATAAAATTTCAAGGCAGAAATCCACAAGTTGTCTAGCTTTCTTTCTACAATGTTTGAGATTTTGAAGTAACCAGTGCTTGGAAGTAAGCAAGCACTGTGTCGCTGACTTGTAGGTTTTGGGAACACTGATGGTCTAAAAGGCTCAAGCGTTTCCTGACCCAACAGAACAATCTATCCAATAAAGCACCTTTTCGCAGCCATAGGGGAGTATCGGGCTTCTCTGATGAGCAACTGACAATTTCTTTCCCTTATTGCAGGTGGGGTGAGGTGCTTAGACAGAGAAATGCCTTGCTATGGTTTTCACAAGTGAAGGAACAGCAGGGTTTGGAGAAGGAGCCCCTGTTTCTTGCCACCACTCCTATTACAGGTGGCAGCCTGCTCCTAGGAGAGTCTGGCAGCTTGGAGGAAGCTGTTGGTTGGAAGCAAAGGATCAATAAGGTGACGTGCAATTCCTATCTGGCAGAAATTTTTCCTCAGCTGAGTAAAATAAAAATAGGAATACCAATTCCTGCCACCTGTAGTAGGCATCGTGGAACAATGAGATTCAAGCAATACATTCATTGATACCTAGATTCTGTCACTGTCCTGAGAGCAGGTCCTCAGCTCATTTCCAAGGGGTTAGGATGGCAGAGGCATCTGAGATAGGCGCTAGATAGTATGCTGGGAAAAGCAATTGGGCAACCTAATGGGTTTCTGTTACTAATGTTATCTATAGAAAAGGAGCAGAGTTATTAAATGAGTGAATGTTAAACATGCAGAAATTCAACCCTGACCGGGTGGCACAGTTGATTGGAGCTTCGTCTTGTACATCAGAAAAGGTGGGGGTGTTTGATTCCTGGTTGGGGCGGGTCCCTCTCTCTATCTCCCTTGCTCTCTTTCTCAAATCAATAAAAACATATACTCAGGCGAGGAATTAAAAACAAACAAACATGCAGAAATACAGCCTCTGCCTCCCCCAGGTTTTAAGGAATCATAATCTGAATTTTAACAAACATACTTACCATGTTATTTATATGCATACTAAAGTTTGAGGTTGACTAACAGGATAGTAAAAGAGCTAGGCAAGCTGCAGGTGGTAACATCAACCAGCTTCCCTAATTGTCATGTACACTAAACTCAGCAACTGCAGAGAACATGTTCTTTTTGAGTAGAATATTCATTGTTAGACCATACACCAGCCTTAAAACAAAACTCAATAAATTTAAAGCACCTAAACCAGATTTATTTTTATTGATTAAAAACTTGTTGTGTATCTATTTGCTTAAAAATTAAAGATTCCAGCATAACTATGTATAAAGGCAGAACTGAAATCATATATTAAATTAGGAAGGAGGTGATACCACTAGATATTCCAGATAAAATGATTACCACAATTGCGTCTTGAACTGGACTAATTTTCCTAAGAGTGAACATGAAAGGAAAGATGAATTTTTGTTATGTAACTTTTCTTTTTACAATAAAGAATATACAACTTGATTCGCAGGACAAATTTTTCTGAGAGCTTATCACAGAAATGTTTATTAGAGAGTAATTTATAAAAAGCAATTTATAAAACACAGTGAACACATTTTCAAATATAGCTTCACAAAATTCTATATTTCTAAACTTTACCAGTGATAAAGTTGAAGAAAAATTATGTAAGCAATTTGATTTATTTAGGTAATGTTAATTTAGTAGCTCAAATAAATTGAGACATAAGTATATATTTTAAGCCTATTCATTAAGAAAAAGTCATCCCACTGAGATTGCATTGCAGATTGTGTGTATACATGTATATGTGTATGTGTGTGCACGCATGTGTGCATGGGGGCCTTCAGTTGATTTCCCATGCCTTTCGGAGTGTTGACACTTCTACAGCTTTATACCTATCATCCGTCTCACCCTGAAGGCATCCAATATGGTTTCCTTACATTTATAAAGATATGCTTTAGTTCACTCATATAAACGAGGACATGTTGTTAGGGAAACATGTATAGTCTCTCAAGTCAGAGCCCAAAGGTTCAAGTACTAACTCTGCTATTAAAGCTGTGAAAGTTCAGCAAGTTCTGGACACACAGCTTTGTCATAAGGAAAAGTTAAGTGTCTGTACTTGGTGGGGTGATATTAAGAATTAAATAACATAGATGTATACAAAAAACACTTCTTAAGTTATAAAATATATGAAAATCACTTACCTAGAAACAATGAAATGAAAATAAATTCAAAAACCTTGATTAAAAGAATTATACATCTATACATTTGGATATTATATAGTCAGCAAAATACATGTTTTTGGACAAGGGGAAATTCCAGTTATAAAAAAATAATATAAAAATTATAAATTTTAATTTTTATATATATATATGGAATCTAGATGCATCACACACTTCCCTATCATGCATAGTTGAATAATGTATTTCTATTAGTTTACCTAATTAAAATGAGCACTTTGCCCTTTCTGTTCTAGTTCCCACCAGCCTATGTGGAATCCTTAGCTTTGTGTGAACAGACGTCTTGTGTCTTAGTTGCCTCTGGAAGACCCCAAGGCTACCTCACATGTGATCAAAACAGTGTCAGTTAAGTAACTGCTGTCCTCCCTTTGTTTCTCTGCTACAGATTTTCTTTTATGCTGTTCTTTACTCATGAAACTCAAGAAAATTCACAATTCCCACCACACCTGTGTATGGATTGTGCTTTTTTTTTTTTCAGACCCTCCATAAGACTGCAGCCTTGGAGGCGGCTGAAGTGGGCAGAGTCAAGTCTGCCTCAAATCTGTGCCACACATTGTCATTGGGTCCCGATGGAGCACTAATTGGAATTTTCCCCAAAAACATTATCTTTAGCATTTAATCTTACTGGCTCTTCTCATTGGGACTCAAAACCAGAGAGCCAGAGAGAGCACAGATTTCAACCTTTCCCATCCATAGATACCTTCACTTAAAGCTATGCACCAGAACAAACAAAACCCTCTTCCCCTCTAATTCTACCTTGGCATAACATTTTAAAGTCCTCATGTTTATCAGCTCTGCGAGAAGACATGAGGCCTCTCCACTATCCTTTAACCTTCCAGATGGATTAGCCTACCATTACTCCTAAAACATGCTTGTCTGTTACCACTAGTCCTGGGTTGTGAGGTTTTTTTATTTGTTTTTGGCATGTTCTTATTTTCTGACATATCTAGAAGGAACACTCAAATTTAACTATGTGAAAAAAATTCCAGTAGAAAAAGGGAGTGAACTCATAAAAAAATAAAAAAAGGGAGAAGCCCAGCTGGCATGGTTGAGCATCTGGTCACACACCCGGGTTGTGGACTCCATCGCCAGTGTGGGGCATGCAGGAAGCAGCCAATCAATGATTTCTCTCATCATTGAGGGAGAAACCCAAGTTGATTTAATTTTTACTGCCAGAGTTTTTTGTTTGGAAATCTTTATGCACAATCAATATGCTTGTTTTTTTAAAAAAAGGATATTTTCAAGTCCTAAAATTTGGCCATGTAACTTAAATACAAGTGAAGATGCATACTTGTATTTCTATTTAGACTTCTGAGACAGCTATGTTTGTTTGTTTTTTAAATACCATACGACAGAGTAAGTCCCTATTCCTTGTGGATTTATTTATTCTGAGATATCTCTAAAATGATTTCACTGAGCAAAATCCAATTCTACAAGAACATGATCAAACAAAATTCTTTTTTATTCTAGTTCAGAAATGGGGTTCTAAATTCAATTTGCTATTAAGATCATTTCATTTCAAAAGTCACTCAAATAAATTTTATACATTTCCTTTTATTATTTTAAATGTTGCAATTGACTCTTTGAAATACATATTTTCTTTTGGGACTACATTCTCATTAATAGCAGATTTTGAAAGCCTCAGGATTAGAACCAATAATATACTGGCTCATTATTCATTAGATCCATGTAATGGCCCTGGTTCTTGCCTAACCATTTACTGAGGGATGTTACAAAAAGGACAAACGAAAGAAATTTATTGTCGCCAAAGATATCTTCTGTGTTAATATGAGCCAATAATTTTGGAGGAGGACTTTGCTTTCCAGAAATATGCCTCCCAACTGTCCCATCTGTTCTCCTGTCTCAGTAGTGATATTAGTGAGTCTTTTTAGGTTTTGCCAATCAATTATGTTTTTTTAAAATAAAAAAAAAACAATTAGTAAAACTGAATGTTACCCATCATGATGGATGAAAATGTCTTAACTATTAATTTCCAAAGGAATATTAAGGCCAACTCCAGCTCCTTCATTAGTATGTAATGTGAATGTGAGAGAAGTATCACTAGCATGATAGAGACAATTAAATGCATTAACTCCAGGCTCAGACTAGTAAGGTTTAATTCTACTTTCCTTTCACTCATTTGGTGTGTGTCCTTTGGCAGTTTTATTAGTTTCTGACCACATTGATTTTCTCATTTACAAAATAGAGATAAGGATGGTGATGTATGTAAAGTATCTGACACACAGTAAATAAACATAGAACTGTTTGCTATTATTACATGAAGTACATTATATTTAAGATGTAATATTCATAGCACATATAGTCTGTGTGGCTTTTATACTGATAAAAGCTAAACTTTACAAGTGGGAATTTGTAATGTATGGATAGTCTTAATGTATCAGTTTCATAATGAAAAACTGAAGAAAATTTTATTAATCACCATTGAAACTTATCTTCTAGGATTTCTTCAATTGGCATGTTTCAACTTTAAAATTATCAGTAAAACAGTGATTTTTAATAAATAAATGACACTTTTAAAATGTAGAAAAGCAAAAAAAAAAATGGAAAAGCAAAAAAAAATGTAGAAAAGCCTATAATAAAAGTTATCATTGTGTATAATTTAATCTACAATTTATTATGGGCTTATTTTTTTAGGAGGTTTTTGTACATGATGCCTTCCCTTTTGTTTAAAATGCTGTCAGTTATGCCTGCCAGAAGCCAATTCCAGCATGTCAGCAGGGCTGAATCATCTGGAATGGCTGAGGGCATTTCCCCAAACTGAAAAGGATGCATTAAATGATTGCTTGCTGCCAGACAGCTCAGGGCATTTCAATCTACATGTTATTGCCTCCTACTGGCCAAACACCTGAACAGCCGTAGGCAATTCTCCACTGACAATGCTTCTATATACAAACCCTGGCCTTTGATGTATATCTACCTTGCCTTAGGACAAATGGTGTTAATAAATAGCAAGGGGTCCTGAGACAAGAACTTAGTTCCTTTAGCTAAGTCTTCTCTGACTCCCCATAATGCCTTTCAAAATTATGTTTCGTCTCTGGACTCTTGATTAATCTATGCACAGCACCTTCTGCAGATTTCTGAACCCTTCTAGATGCTGGATCAAGAACCACTGGTGTAATATGCGATATGCAATTTGTCAAAAATGTTTCTCAAAAAAGCAACTCAATCAAACACAAAAAATTTGTTCGACTTTTTAAAAATGAGCACTGCTAATTTTACAATTCTATGCAGAAAGGCATTGTTTTCCAGTGCACTTGCCTAAAATGTTCATATAACTTAGATACGCATTTCAGAAAATTTATCTTCCACTCATAATCCTAGTAAGATAATTGATAGAACATGATAAATTTTAAAATACGTTTTGGGATTAAAATAAAATTACTGTCACTGAAAGCCTTCATCACTTATGCATGATTTAAAATGTTGATTAATGATAAGTTGTATTTCCTACCCTGGCTGAGTTACAGTCAAGTACAGACCACTTAAATAAAATTTTTACCAAATATCAGAAACCACTTTTCATATCTATAATAATAAAAGCATAATATGCTAAGTAGACTGGACATTGTGCTAGGGGGAGAAAATGAAACACGGGAAACTTACTGAATGTGTTGTGGGGAGGGACTGTGGGATGGAATGGTTACTGATTGTGTTAGGGTCAGGGACCGTAGAAGAAAAATTGCTAGATTGTCTTAAGAAAAACAATGTGTTATGATTAAATCCAGCCAGGTGTGACTCTGTTTACCGCCCCTTTGTGCTAATGAACTTTCTGTGAACTTCTAAGAAACAGCTTTGTATTTTTTTTTAACACTGTTTTGCTATAAAGCATCATACTGCACCCTTGGTCTCTGCCACATACTGCAAGGCTTCCAGAGGGGAAGGTACGCGCTGTGGTCAGCTGGCCAGCTTAATAAAGGCTCTTAAATTTAAATTCTGAGTCGGTGGTCTATCTCACTGAGCTAACCCATAACAACATCCTTCCTGATGAGCTTCCGGATGAAGCCGGGGCTACAAGGGAAGCCCGGATCCCGGGTGCCAGAGGGAAGCCGGTGCCCGCAGCTGAGGGAAGGAAGGCCTACTCTTGCATGAATTTCGTGCATTGGGCCTCTAGTTATTGATAATATGAGTGGCTCTTTTGAAGACAATGTCAGGACTGTCTCCAAAATGGATAATTAATTATTCTTTAAGACCAGAGTGTATGGCATTTGATCAATAACATTAGGAATCATTTGTTTGTCTAGCTGCCTCACTGTACTGGTTGGAAGACAATTCTAATATAACATTCACTTTAAAGTCATAAGAATAGTATTAACCTTAATAGAATTTACCAATTCCTACTTATTGTGTTAAGAAGCAAGTGGTAAAGAAAGTTAATGTGTAAAGAAAACAGGAAAAGGTTAAAGAGATGTTAATTAATATATTTCTTGTTCCATGATGTTATTCCTATTATTTCATTTTTTAAATCCTGTTAAAAGAAAGTAATTGCAGTTTTTCTATTTCCCTCTAGTTGAGTAAACTCATTAATGTGCTCACCTGAATAGTCTCAAGCCTCATTTTTTCCAAGTTAGTCAAACATTTTGTTCCTTTCTAATATGCACATGAATATAACCCATATGTAATTTCTACTGGCACCACACTCCCCTAGATTTATTATCCGCAAGCCAGAATTTTGTGCAGCTCTATACTAATTTATCTTATAGACTTATTCATTATTCTGTTTTCAACAACTGTTACCAATTCTCTAGTATCTATAGGTTTAAGTTTAATAGCACCTAAAAATTGATGTCTAAAAGCTAGATTCTAATTCCTGCCATGCCATCATATGCCACACCATTTTTCTTATTGTTCTTAAGCAAATATTATGTATTCGCACTTCCCTGTTTCTACCATGATTTGATTGCAAAGACTTACCAGTTTAATTCTTATCCAGCCCTTAAGAGTCAGTGATCACAGTAACCTAATATAACTGGCACTAGTTATATTTTCTACTTTCACAGAATGTATGGAGTCTTATAACTTTATAGCATGTATATCTCAGTTCTCTAAATAGATTAAGAATGCTTGAGAACAGGTGTTTCTTTTGACATTCTACTGAATAACATAAGCAAATATCATGAGATAAGTATGTGTGATGTTATTATTTTCTTTATTGGGTTATTTGCCTATAAGTCCCTTAATAACTTCAATAGCAGCTAGAGCATTGTCCAAAAAGACCCCAAAAAGTATTCATGAAAAGAAAAAGTAATGAGGTTTTTATCACAAGAGATACTTAAAAACTGGTGTTTAGACTAGATCTCAAGTTCCCTTTTATTTTTTTAATTTTTTTAATTGTTGTATTGCTTAAAGTATTACAAAGAGTATTATATATGTCTCTTTTTTTTTCTCCCCTTGACCTTCCCCTAGCCTCCTATACCCCCCAGTGTCTTGTGTCCATTGATTATGCTTATATGCGTGCATACAAGTCCTTCGGTTGATCTCTTACCCACCCCCACAACCCTCAAGTTCCCTTTTAGATAAAGAATATTATTTTAAAATTAGGAAGGAGAGTCTTTTTTTCTCAAAGAGGTCTTAACATTAGCCTTGATTATTTCAGGAGAATTGAAGGAAGGTAAAATTTTAGGAATTTAAAACAGAGGCCAATGAAAACACACTCATTAATAGTATTCCTCGATATTAAGTTAAATGTGAATATGACTATGTTTTTCTTATTTATTTTTGCCTGCATATTTTTCTCATTTCTTAGATCCAGAAGAAATACTCTCCTGAACAATAAAAAGGAAACCCCTCTAGGTGGAGGAGGAATAACAAAAGATGATTTTTAAAAAAAATCACAAATAGCCTGGCCTGTGTGGCTCAATGGTTGAGCATTGACCCATGAACCAGGAGGTCACGGTTAGATTCCCAGTCAGGGTACATGAAAAAAACTTCTATTTTATATTACAGTATTTTCTCTTATTCTCTTGGCATAGAATCATTGCTTACTAGACACAGCTAGATGATGTTGGACCTTGAGTGTCCTCTGTGTACAACTGTCATGTTTTGCCCTTTTACCCTGTTTTATTAATAACTAGAGGCCCCGTGCACAAAAATTTGTGCACTCGGGAGGGCGGGGGGGTTGTCCCTCAGCCCGGCCTGTGCCCTCTCACAGTCTGGGACCCCTCAGGAGATAATGACCTGCTGGCTTAGGTCTGCTCCTGGGTGGCAGAGGGCAGGCCCAATCCCTAGGCGCAGCCCCTGGTCGGGCTCAGAGCAGGGCCGATTGGGGAGTTGGGGCGCCGCCCCTTGTCATGCACAGAGCAGGGCGGATTGGGAGGTTGCGATGCCACCCTCAGGGTAGAGCCGATTGGGGGGTTGGGGCACCGTCCCGTCACACTCAAGGCAGGGTCGATGGGAAGGTTGCGGCACCACCCCGTCACGCACAGAGCAGGGCCCATC